>NW_008751692.1:1736938-1772315 GCF_000715545.1 Opisthorchis viverrini
TACGTTCTTTGTATTCTCAGACTTCCGGACGTGTGAGAGTGTATGGAGAGCTCTCCAAAAGCTTCCGTACACAAAGCGGTGTCCGTCAGGGATACCCACTCTCTCCGTTCCTTTTTAACTTCGTGATCGATGAAATAATGAGATGAAAGCTGCAGGGTCTCCAAAACCCTGGTGTTCAAATAGCCTGTGAAGAAAACCATTTCGATCTAGAATATGCAGACGACATCGTTCTCATGTCCGAAGAAGAGGGAGGCGCAAGTACTCTTGGATGAACGGTGATCTCCAAGCAGATGCACGCCCGCTTTACGTGCCAATAAGCAGATTGTCTGGACCGGTCAACAGGTGGTCATATCCACAAATCCCATCCTAGATGGAAACTCAACAGATGCCCAAAATACCAAGAGATTTTCCTGAGGTTAAGGACCGGAATAGTTAAACAAATAGTCACGTGTCCCATTCGTCTGTTCTCATTGGCAGACGAAAACTCGTGTCTAAGATTGTCAGAGTACTATGTCCTCATAGGGAGTAAACCGTCATAGGACTCAACAACAGCATTGACCAGGAGTGGACGTCCAACCTTTTCTGGTGATCACTCCAAGTAGTTGGATGCTTGACGGAATCAAGGACTCAGACGTTCGCCACCGCAGATATGGCCGATGAAATCAGCTTGCGGATAACTAGAATCAAAGAATTCTCCGCGACAACACCTATGGTGACGGGCATGTCGAAGAGATAACACATCCGTACGACCAACAATTCTCTACAGATTTGAAGCCAGGGGTCGTGAACGACGCGTCGTCCATCGATTCGTAAGCAGCAACATCAACAAGGCGTGTCTCGAAGGTAATGTTGAGGATTCCACTGGCTTTGGCGGAATTGAGAATCTCTTTCTAACGACTTAAGTGGATTACCATGCTCGTCCAATGTAGTGCATTGATGGACAGTCGAAATGAGTAAGGCGTTAGACATAATATTGACTCATTGACAACACTGCTGCCTTTGTGCGGAGGTAATTCAGCCATTGAATTATCAACTGGACCAATCGAATCACCCCGATGATATCAAAGATATCCAGAGGGACAAATGGTGGTATCACGTTCACGGCATGTGGTGTGGCATCATCTCCATAGCCCCCCACTTGTACTGTGTAAAATGTCTGATAAGATAAATTTAGATTTTAAAGTGGTGTTAGCTTTGACACTAAGTCACGTGAATACTGCAGAGGAACCTTATTAACAGCGCATACAGATAGGGGTCACCTCAGAATTACACAGTAACTGGCATGTAAAAATCATCATGCATTCCGTGTACACATGGTATCATAAATTCAACGCGAGAAAGCGCCTAGAACTTACCCACAGAGGTTCCGTGATTATCTCCATTTGTTTGGATAGAAGATAACAGCACAGATTGAGGGACATGCTGATTAAGGGACGCACGAACTACGGACGGCTGCGGTACAGCAACCTTCGGTACTCCCTGAATAGAAGTCGGGAGGGATGTTGTCACAGGGCTGACTGTGGAAACTGCAGATCCAGAACAGACAGCAGGGGATGTTACGGTATTCATAGGAAAACCGGTTTGTTGATTTGCGGCTGCGCTCGCAACACAGGTTGGGAATACGTTTGACTGGTTAAGGACATTCACTGAAGGGATAGGGTAAGGTCCATGGGATGCGGGAACCGAGTTCGAATTAAATCCTTCAGGTTTAATAGACAGCGGACCCGCAGTAGAGTGAGTGTTAGATTCAACACAGTGGGAATGACTGCTATTTGATAAAGATGATGCGTCAGAAAGTGTATGCCCGCTGCTTGGCACCTGTATGTTGGTGGCAGGATTACCCGCCTGGGAAAGACTTGGCGCAATGACTGATGATGTGTTGTTACATGTGACAGTCGCATATCCACAGCATGCAACAGCAGCGGAAGGCGGTAGTGAATTTTGTAGCTGTTTCAAGGAATTCTTCCGCTGCTCAATAACATCTGGGACGACCGCGTCTATCAAGGAGAGAGATTCCACAACACGCTCGCTCCCATCCTGAAAAAATATAGTTAAATAAGCAAAGTTGATTACCTCTCCGATGCTGAGTTCTGCTTCGGTGTATTGCAACCCTTTCTGAATGAGACTCAAAAGAGAACCTGGAGGAATGATTGATCCGTCAATATTGGACCGGCTTATTTGGCTTTCAAGACCAAACAAGTAGGCAGAATGGCAATAACCTGGATATTTGATATCGAAGTTATTGCACTTACCAGACTCCTGTAAATAGCGAAAAATGAGGAAATTGACCTCATCCGATGTGAAGCTCATCCCCTAATTTGGCGTGTGGGGAACCTCGCCTAATTCAGACGATAAAGACGGACACTATCGGAGAACTTGGGACCCAAAAAACCTGAAATATAGGCCGACAGGAGGCTAAATTGTTTGGAACAATTAAACGCATATTGCATTTTACTTGATAAAAGCTAAGATATACGAACATAGGATGATACCTTTTTGTCACATAAGAGAAATTCCTCCACAGAATAACCGTTATAAGCGGAAACCAGGCTTGTCCATTTTAAGAAGTTGAAAAAAATAGAAAATAACCACCGAAATCTTCATTTGAAGGACCCGGTGGAAAACGTTGCCAATCGACTAAAACAAGCAACCGAGGCAATGGCGCCATTAACTGGCACTTATCAGCTTTTGATCCAAGACAGAAAGAAGAAACTTGAGTTTACCCGGATCATTCATTCGCTACCCTGGTCACTTAGTGGGCAGGAAAAGTTCACAGGAAGAGTGTCTGTACCAGTCAATGCTTGCGAGTTCTTACATGCGACAGCGAACCTCTTTGGCCGAACGATTCTCTTAACTGCTAAACAGTTACGAGTGGTTGCATTTGGCTGCATATGTAGGAGAATGAAATTCAACCAAATCTACGTTCTTATTCTGGTAATTCACCAAACTGCATTGTCCACTGACGTAGCCATCCTCGTGATTGAAAAATTATGGTGGCGTAGTTTCCCAGAATTACTGAATCCCAGAATATCTACTGGGGCTCGAAAGTTTGGGTGGTATTCTGAGCTCAATTGCCTGTCTGCATTAGGCCATCATGGAGACGTAGAAGTTCCCGAAAATTCAATTCCATTTTGCGGACCCTGAGGGAGCACGACGGCTCAACGCATCGTGGACTCCACAAGCGTTGAATCGTATCTCTTCATCTGAATATCAATTAAGTTTTCAGATAATATGAAACGCATCAAAACGGTACGCTATAACATTGTATGTGTGAATCCCGGTTTCATTCGGTACTTTCGAAAACGAGGTGAACTGGTCACTGCCCCTCAGTGTTCCTCCTCGTGGCAGTAATAGCCAACGAATATCTTGGAAAGTTCAGAAAAGCGTCAGAATGTTGGGTTTTTAAACTCCATCACCATGTGACGTGTTTACCTCTTTTTCTAATGAACTGTTGCCGCTCAGTTTGTGTTGACGAATAAGTGACTTTTTCCTTCCCCCTACTAACACTTTAACACGGAAATATAAGTTGGGTCCCCAAATTCATGTCATCAACACTCGCCAGTGAATCCGCACACCTTCTGGGTGTTTTTGGTCCCATTTTCGGTCAGACTTCAAAGGCTTCGAGGAAGATACTCGAAGCCTCTAGAGTTTCTGTTTTGGATGCCCCTGGCTAAGGAAATGGTTCCGAGTAGGACCCCAGATTAACCATTTTTTTCTCGTAGGGTAGGCTTGAAAAAGCATCCTTGCCAAGATGGGCCTCGCTGAGATTGAAACACTGATTAAGTATTGGATATGGTTTTCCGACAAAGAACACTGAACTCCATTTCGTGCACCAAAATGGTGCATGATGGTTGGCGCAATAACAACTGTCCTTCTCTAACGTCTGGGTGCATAGCCTTGCGGAAACTACACCGCCGTGGAACTGTCATGAGGAACTTGAGTATCCCGCCAGCAACGGTATCGAGCGTCACTTTCACTAGGTGTTACACGTTGGGAAACGTAACTAAACACGAGTTGGCTTGTTCGTGTCTCGCAAGACCTAAGTCCAACTTGGTGCGTTTTTTTACAGCCACTGAGTTTTCCACTTTTGATTATATTTCCGAGTTCGCAACTGCAAGCTAAATTGACGTACTCGTTGGATGGTTTATATAGACCAGCCTCTTCAAGCCCGTACACTAGAATACGTGTATTCCATTTAAATTGACCGGGTTGGGTCGGACTAGCACTTTGGTGGAGTTGAAGATTTACCATTGCACAGTTTCCCCTAATAAGTGGGTAGAAAATCACTTCTACTAAAACGTATGCTGATTACCCATTTTTATGAGAATTTTCCGTGTTGGTTGATTTGTTTGCTTGTGGACGTTATAGCACCTCCAAGCATGAAAGCTGCAGGGCGCTGGGGGTAAATTTATGCTGCAGTTAAAAGTGCCTGGATTTTGCGCTTGCGTCGGTTGGCCCTCGAATAATCAAGCCTGGACAGAGGGATAGTCGTTTGGATGGGCTGTAAAGATGCCTTAGCAGCTGATCTGTCTTTTGAACAGTGACGTCACCTCTTAGCCACTCTGGTCCTGATGCCATGACCTATATTTTCTTGTTCCTGCACTGAATATCATCTCTCGTTTTTTGCACAGGTAGTCTAGTTTCCCCCCATCAGTACCACCAACATACGGCACCTCAGTCTGTTCGTTTGCTACTGAGTTGACCTCAAATTCATGGGCTCACCGGCCGCAAACCGCGTACGTACGCCGGAGCTTGAGCTCAGTAACGAAACATATCACCGGGGCCCTTCAACAACACCATATATGTCCTGAGGTGTAGATCACCATTCTCATTTTGGCACGACATGTTATCCATACTGGTGACTAGAGTTAGATGGTATTCTCCTGTCTAGCGGATACCAGTGACATCCATTGGGCGTCGAAGGGACATCGCTCAGGCGTCTGATGTACTTAGTGTGCTCTGATCTTCAGTGCTCATAAGCCGTATTTTCAACGTGTTACCATGGTACAAGGGCGGTATCGGGCGTTGCGACATAGTAACATTAACATATGAAGTCTGACACGGTGATGCCTATTGACGTATCGGTGAAACGCTGAAATCCTGCAAAAGTTCATCCGTTATTCTTGATAACATTAACGATCCTGCCCCGGGAAAATTTGAACTTCTGAATGAGGGCTTCTCAGCTGGCTAAGCTATGCTTGCACTCGTTGTGTTCACTTGTCTTTGGTTAAATGCGAAAACCTTCAAACGATCGAAAAGAAACTGCGCAGAAAGTTTCTTCGGCGCAAATAGCGAAGCCAAGTTGCACTCACGTGAAACTCTGCATCGTTCACCATACGCTCATACTAATCGTGGGCGTCAAATACATACCGAAATGTGTTGTCTATAGGAGACAAAGGGACCGTGTTAGGTGGCGACATAGCTGCCTTTGCTAGACGAATACAGTGGTCACTCTCAGGCCGTCTTAAAATGCCACCATTAGTGAAGTGTGAACGCTTTGATTTTAAAGATGCCATCCTAGTATACTAGTTTTGAACATCCTTGAAACGTTCGCAACAATGAATTCTCGCGTCCCTTAACATGGCGCATTTAAACTTGAGCAGACCTGACACATGGTATACAGTCCTGCACCAGCTTCAGAAAAATGTTTGCATTTAAAAAACAACCTCATCCGCCGGGTCTTCCTCATCTCCTTTGGAAAGTTCGGGAGCTATTTCCCTACTGAACGTGTTCTACCACGGCAATTAAAGCATCCAGTTTAAGGCCTACTTATGAGGGCCATTGTGGGCTGCAACTACACTGCGGGGTGAATCTGTTGACGGAATATCGGTGGTTACATGAAGTGCGGCTAAATGTCAAACCTGTTAGGAATTGTGCTGGTGCAGTAATGGAAACAACGATGTGAAACGACAGAGAGACAGTATTCTAGGTTTCCTCCCAAGCACAGTCGGAGAGCAGCTTTTAAGTGCGCGGGTCTCAGGGCAGTGCAAAGATAAAATGCCATGAAAATGAAGAAGCATACCCGGTTTGAGACGTCACAGATGCCCTTGCTCTCATTACAAACCGGGGTAACATAAAGCGAGGCACAAAGAAAAACAACTCTGCACAACTGATTGGACGGCGCGGCACGGCACAGTTTAGGTTTTTTCTGGGATAATCGGTCAGTCAGAACCGTCTATCGACATCCTGGAAGGCAACAACTCATCCCAGCATGGCTAATCCACAGCCAACACCCATTTCCTTAAAGATGCACGCTCCACCACACGCTTTTCGATAAAGTATTCTATTAAAGATATGGCCGACAGCTGTTTCCAACAGCTCACACCAGTGCTAAATGGCACGGACGTTCGGAGCCTACACGGACAAACTTAAATCTCAGAAAGAAAATTATGCGGTCCGTAAAACAGCGGAACAAATGCTCGCTCCCACCTTCAGCCATCCTAACTTTGAAAAATATCGAAAAACTCTTTTCACATCGGGACCCGTCTTCCCCCAATCACTCAATGCACACCACACCACCTGATTCCGCCACCGTAACGGTCCCGTTGCCAAATACCGCAAGACTACATAGGTTTGTCGAACAGCCATGGACCCTGAGTTTCCCGACACCTCATGTTGCTTTCAATCTTGAACAACCCACACGAAATGTTGGATGCTGGGCCAAGCTCTCACCTTCCGAAGACCTACAATAAACTCGACCTTGACTGGTCTTACCGGTGAAAGGTTAATGGGTTGTTCAAACTCCATCTGCTCAGATGTCTCAAACGAGTAGGCCGAAGCAAGTCAATGTGTATCTGACCTTTCGCCATATCTAACATTTCCAGAGAAAATCGGGTTAAATTCCAAATCGATGGAAAAGGAACAAATCAGCGATGAGAACATTCATGCTCATTGACTTGACCATCTTCCTCCTGGGATGATATATTAGCTAGCTCCGCAGGACTTTAAAATCAGTTTCCCTACTGCAAATTTGAGAAAGAATTATTTCACCCTTCAATCCATTTTCAGTGTTCAAACTGTCGCTTGTGGATTGTTTCACTCTAACCTAACTTTTGCGTGATAACTTCTGTCAGTTTGCACTCAATTTTGGGGTGCACATAGTCTTAACTATGACACAAATCAATACGGGCTGCTCCCATCAAAAATCGGTGGACCACAACAGATATGGGCGTCTGTCAAATGTAAGGCGACGCATGCAATGCCACTCCTGCAAGGCTTGGTTGCGCTTTAAACGCTCGAGTATACAAGATGACCAGATAAGCCATTTAGCCAATTGTCAAGACATATTTCTCTGCGCCAACTGCCTCTAACTTAAGTGTACAATGCGTTCCACAACTAAGATGATGGCCACCAAGAACGAAACTGAATTCCCATTGCTAAATAGAAAAGAACAGTGTAATTGTGGTGCTTTAATCAGGATACACAACACAAAACTGGAGCTTCCCTTTAATGCTCTGGACGATGCAAGGACAAAGAACACAGGGAACTGAATAGAGGTTGATAAAGAAATTTCTTCGCTGAACGAGTACCTTGCGCTATCCATCCTGGATCGCCGGTTGCAAAAGGGTAATCCGGCGCTCCGTTGTGGCATTGAAGACCTCCAGGCGTATGTAGTGGATGGGCACATTTGAGGAGGCAGGCTGATCATCTTAGGTTCATTTTCCAGGAAAATCACGCCGGGGAAGCAGACACAGTCGTTTCGTGGTATTGACCATACAAAGTTCGACCATGAATCGTTCCAAGCAGATTGGCTATGCCAGAAGGGAAGAAAATTACCACATGAGCTTACAGTAACTCAGTCGTCAATAAATGCTGCACAGAAGATTTTGCGGCGGACTGCAAGCATTCAAAAGGCCTCGAAACAATCAATCGTGTATCTGAGGATCGCTCCTAGATGTGCGAAAGCTGGGCCGCAGCAGCTTTAGGGTAAATGTGCAAAATAGGCATCCGCTTGGTGCCAGTTTAGCTAAACTTAAACACATGGCTGAACCGATAGTAGTTGTAGCTCCTTGTGCTCGTAAAACACGACTCCCGATTACAATCTTTTCTCAACCACCGCAGACCACTCGAATACCAAAGGTAGCGATGCTCGAAAGAATGCAAGCCTCAGATGGACGAACCACGCAAAATACGCAGCGCTATCATCGCTTATTTCCGAAACAGACGATAAAGGTGCAGCAGTGAACCCCACATTTAAGTCACCGCTGGGACAGGTGGGGCAAAATCAACCCCGAGCGGTGACCTCAAAATCGGGAATGCTGCGGGAACCGTACGGCCGTTTGGAATGTGACTGCCAAATCACGACTTTACTCCGTCAAAAGTCCCTTCGACTACGGTCAGAGTCGTCGAACAGAATACAGACAATCAAAGCCACGAACCTAACATCGAACCGGAAAATCCTTCGTACACATAAGTAGCCATGCTGATCGCCGGCATTGCGGGAACCCACAAAAAACAAAAGAAAGGCGAATATAGTCAAACTGATAATAGTTGCTTGACCAAGTCATGAGAGAGCTGGCTGGATTCAAGGTACAGTACTTTGCGAAAACAAGCCTCATAAGCGCGCCGCCCCTTAGTGTTGCTACCCAACTCTTATAGTTTCAAGGAGACTCCTCATCAATCAAACCGCTCAAAATGCATAAAAAACCAAACAGGCGCATGTTTTCCGCAAATCCTTAGAAAACTGCAAATTTAGTCACTTAAAATTTCGTCACAAATGAGTTACATTTGGTAGCGGTCAGAAATTTCGACCGCGGGCGCAAAAATCACGCTCTTTAAGATGAAAGGCTCGCACAAACTTCGCTCTCACAGGGCGAAACAAACTTCTAATAAAAAGCAGCTCTCAGAACCATCAAGATGGAAAGCGGACAAGCATGCCGCAGAGGTTCACAAAAGAACTTGGCCTCAAACCTAGCGTACAGCTACTAAATCTTCTAATCTCTCCGGTTGCACAACTTTCGGCTCCTTACCTTCAGAATCAGCGTTGAAATGCCTGTCCACAAACTGTCTCAGTGTTTCAACAAACTATGCGATATTAAACAGTCAGTTCCCCTTAAAACGGCCGCTCAATATTGCACTCACTGAGACTTGGCTTAAAGCAGATATCTCTTACGCCGATATCGCGATAGACGACTGCCCTCTTTTTCGGGTTGACTCGAAAATGGGGAGGGCTGGTGAGGTCGCTGTACGTTTACTTGCGGCCTTACCTATCCTGGTTGTTCTCTCTTTTGTAGTTTTTGCAGCGGCACTGCCCAAAGTCGTTCACTCAACATGAAGTTGCACCCATTATATACCGCACAGGACAACTAATACTCCACCTGGTCGCCACCAACGAAAGGCACCTCGTTGATCAGGTTATAATTACCGCTCCATTGGAACATAGTGACCACTGTGCGCATACCTTTGATTTCATCTGCTATCGGGCCAGAAATCCCGAACGTCAAACATGGGTTCGAAACTTCTGCCGTGCAGATCTCTCAAGAGTACGCGTCCTTCTTGAACAAATTGAAATCGGACCAGTTTCATTGGAAGAATTATATGGGGTCACTGTCCAGAAAGTTCACGAGGCTGACGCGATGTTCGTCCTAAAAAATCAGCGCGCAGTCGGATGAGATGGAAAACTTTTTTAAAAAGTTGACTGCGAGACACACAGATGATGAGCTGTCATTTCGCAAAGTGCGGAACAGATGTAAATCAGAGATCCGCAAATGGAACCTTAGAAAAAGAGCCGCCGTTCCGGACCACGCTCGGAAAAAAAGAAATCCGCCATTTAAATATGTGAGACATTGCTGCATGAATAAACCATCCGCGTTCTCCTTGAGGGACAGGAACGAAGAACCCACGAGTGACCAAACAGTGGTATCTGAGGTTCACAGAGAACACTGTACAAGTCTATATTCAGCCGTAGCGTCCTCGTCACATCCGCTCTTGTCAAGGCTTAACTACGAACAGCCTCTAACCGACTTGGTCTTCACGGTGGAGGACATTCGTCAACTCTTGCACAAGATCAACCCACTCTGCGCGTTGGGGCCCGACGAGGTCCATCCAAGGATCCTGAAAGAAACGTCCTCCACACTGGCAAACCAGTTACACTTGGTGTTTCGTCAGTCGCTTGACGAAGGCCGCCTTCCCCCTGCTTGGAAGGAAGCAATTGTCACGCCAATCTACAAAACTGGTGACCGACTATCGCCTGGCAGCTATAGGACTATAAGCCTTACTAGCGTGCCGTGCAAGGTGATGGAACGCATTCTGAAGCAGGTCAAATTAGGTCCCCTTACTTCGAAAAACTTGAAGGCTCCGGGTCAACGCGGATTTCTCCCACACCGCTATCGGTTGACGAACATACTCGTATTTATAGACAGCTTAACCCAAGCCAAGGGCGTGAGACCCGTATAGGATTCCATAGTTTTTGACTTCT
Source organism: Opisthorchis viverrini (assembly GCF_000715545.1). Classification (NCBI taxonomy): domain Eukaryota; kingdom Metazoa; phylum Platyhelminthes; class Trematoda; order Opisthorchiida; family Opisthorchiidae; genus Opisthorchis; species Opisthorchis viverrini. The sequence goes on from NW_008751692.1 coordinate 1,747,356, forward strand.
CAAAGGCATTCGATTGAGTCTCACATGTCCTGCTTCTTCAAAAACTCGCGTGTTACGGGATCCAAGGAAACTTCCACACTGGACTAAATCGTTCCGATCAAACGGAACACACTGAGTTAAACCTGACCTATTCTTCTCCGGCACCGGTTTCCATTGGAGTTCCTCAAGGCTCCGTTCTGGGACCACTGATGTTTTTGGTATGCGTCGACGACCTTCAATATTTTCTTGCAAATCCATGTCTAATTTTTGCGGACGACTTGAAATCATGAGGTTTCAATGCATTTCCCTTCAAATGGATGAAGACGCTGCAACGCAGTGGCCGTTGGACTGGCGCCTTCTTCTGATTGACAAAAAGTGCGCCCACATGTAATTTAGAGGAGACTCAAAGAATGCCTACGTCATGTACGATGAGAATTGACCAGGAGACATCACAAAAGTATCTTGGCATCTGGCTTACCTCAAACATATCCCCGTCGCACCATTAGAGGTCGGCTCAAGAGACAGTCACCGTTTTTCGGACGATTCGATACATTTTCTCCCGTATTTACCTTGGTGGCTTTCAAATACCCCATGGAGCTTACGTTTGGCCGCCTCCGGAAGGTTCTAACCAAGTTGCCAACTAAGGACGCAGGACGCAGTCCAACGAGCTGCTACGGAAATGGCTGTCGGCTTTGAATCCGTGGACTAAGGAACGCGTCTCTTGCTGCCCGACCTCCTTCTCCTGGATACCTGGCGACTCCGAGGACACCTGATTATTCCTTATGCCTTGTTTAAACCGGTTTTGGCCATCGAACACACGAGGAGGACATGGTAAGGCGATTTCCAAACTCAGAGGGCACTCTTCCATCGGGCGAAATTTTCTCATTCCGGACAGTTGCTGCGTGGAATATCCTTCCTCCGACGGCTGCTGACGCACCATCTTGAACCCAGTGAGAAGCACCATAATAACATTTTTCATGTTAATCTTCGCGCCGACAAGCTTACTACCCTGTGCTGAGAACAGGAACAGCGTGCCACACCCTTTCTTCACTTGTGCCTTTCTGGTGAACGGAAGCCGCTAAATGGGAATAAATCCGGCCCACAATACTTGGGTAAAAGCTTTGGTCCTGTGTAATGATCCGCGAATCTATGAATACCCACAGATATCTCTCTCTACTCAAACTGGTCCCTAGTTTATCGCACTTTCGGCCCGCCGTTGCTAGCGACGAGGCGCAGGTAATCCTTTTTCCTCTTTCGGATAGGTAACTTGATCCTGGGGCAAAAATCGACAAATTACCAACCCCCACTACGAGCTTCTTGGCAGTATGCTTGTGTAAAAATGGAACCAAATGAGAACACGTATTTGACACAGAGTAGTAACCCACAGTTTGACCTCAAGTAGCTCACAGTACTCGAAATTGAATTCCCGCGATACTGAGGGATGTCCAGCCTAGGGCTACCGAAACTATTTTGGTGTTGTACAACTCCATAAAGTTACCTTGAATATCTAGCCTCAGCCCATCCCATTTGTCGTCAGCTGCGCAGCTGCTTTATCCACACTGATTAAGCCCATAACGTCAACATGTTCACCAATTTTGCCACCCTCATTCACCCCCTCTCTCGCTCCAAACTTTGTGTCCATGAGCTCAATCTCTTACAAAGGATACCCTACCTTGCGTAGAAGTAGCTAAGTGTCCTCAGCTGTAGCATCCTTCTGAGACTTACTTAGCCAATTGACAGGCTATCATTTTCTACGCCATTTCGAGCAAATTCTCAATGGTTTCCTCTATCAATCGCCCGCATAATAATGATCCTGATATTGACTCGTTCTGAATCGCAAACATGGAGTGATGACATAGAGTATGACTACTATTCATCCTACCTTCACTTGCATACTTTCACACTCACGGCGCAATACTCGCAGCAAACTGAAAGTCGGCAGCGTAATTATGTTCATTCCTCTTTCGGTCACTTGTTCAATTTGCGTAATCTCTTGACACACAGACTCGAAAATAGTGGGACAGCCATCACTTCATCTAAATTCACTCATCTCGAGTCCACCAGCAGAAGCGACAACCACCGATAGGAGTCTCCGTGTATATGGCTTCATATTCATGTGTCCTATAGAGCCTATTGAATCTCTCTAGTCAAGAATCGAGAATGCTTGAGTTCGATATCTACTTCCGTATTGATATTGTCTGTCGTGGTCTAGAAGGAAACATACTACTGACACAGGGTTCTAGACGAACCCATGAGAGATTCGGTGACCTGCTCCTGATTACGATTCTCGAATTCCTTCGACCTGTTACTGAACTGAAACGGTAGGCGTCGTCATAGCCCACAAATAGCGCTACAAAGAAAATGCGTAAGATTGACAGAAAATCGTACGTACACATACGTGTTGTAAATTTCGCGATTCTCTCCCATCCTATATAGCGCCCTGAAGAAAAAACAGGATCAAAACGAGCAGCTGGAAAGTGAGACCAAAAGAATGGAGGAACGACTTTCCATGCTGAAATCCGCATTACATACGGGGTTAAAGAAGCTCCCGACGAATAAGTGAGTAACACAAGGGAGCAACTAATTATAAAGTGGAGCCTCAGAATACATTTGGGCGGGTAGCATTCCAAAAGAACGCTCTACATCCACTGCGAAAGTTAACAGGATTTTTGATGTAATGACTTTCCTCAGAGAGCAACTCATCTATTCTTTGTAGCTCGAAAGAGTCAAGCTCAGAACACTCCAGCGTGGGGAACAATGTGCGTGACTGGTTTTGTTTTATTCATTTATGCAGCTTTTCAGCCTGTTAGTGACGATGTGTACAAAAATATCATTAATAAACTTAAAAATGAATGTGGTGGAGACCCGAGGGGCGATTCGTCAAATAAAGTGCACATGGAGCAGATTAAGTGTGGACAGTGTGAAGCGAAGTGTGCAGCAGTGGTAAGTTAAATTCCCTAGGTTAGATTCTGTGCAGTCTTGTCAAGAATGTAACGAGGATTATTGTGCCAAATGTTTTGCAAGATTTCACATAAAAGGAGCCATGAAAAGACATCATTCTCTCCCACTTTCAGTAATTTTCATTTCTGAACGTTTTAACATAATGCAGTGTTATTCTACTAGACAGACGCGAAATCTTAGCCTGGAAAACAAACTTTTCGACAGTGAACTGAGTAGTGACGTACCATATGACGGTAGAACACCGGTAAGTTTAACTTTTGTTTACTGAAAGGGTCAGTTTCACGGTAGAGGCATTTTGATTGTCATTCCGATTATCCATGGATAACGGGTTGGGTTTTTCGCCTCTCAGCAATTGCTTACATTAGTCTGGTGACCAGCAAGGTGGCTCCTCTCGATGTACAGAACTTATTGATTAGAAGGTACATTGTTCGACTCCAACTCCGACAACTCGACTGCCCTTTTCTAGGCTTGAGCATTTTCTCAGTTCTTTCGTCGAGCAGAATAGCAGCTAGGCACCAAAAGTGGGTCACAGCCGAACGACGATGACGACCGACGAGCCTTCTCTCCCGACATTGACCAATTGAGGCCACCGAAATGGGGATCGTGCAGTGATTTGACCATGTTCACCATCGCAGCCTCGAATGTATCAGGTCAGCATTAGTTTCGTTTTCCCCCCGCTCTAAAGGAGAGCATTAGACACATGCTTCCATGCCAAATTCCAGTTTGTAAACGTGGCTGATTGTTGGAGTTGCATTTGAAGGCTGGGGCGAATAGAATATCCTGGTGTGCCGCTTGAAAAAGAGTGGTAAACCGGCTCATGGCGTCCTTTCTCAAGCGTAATAAGCTATGCTAATTAAAGCCATTGTCCGTAGGATGGCCACCGCATTCTGGCTTCCATTTGGAGGCCGACGGTCTCCAATCACTCTAGTTTATAACCTGGATTTAGTGCATCAAAGGTGGACAAAATATCTGCACTAAATTGATGGTGAGATTTAAGCTAAGTCCAAAAGACGGAGCACCGTCCTCACGAAAACAAGGCGTCGAAGAAAAGTATGCACCATGTACCGATCATATTCCAACATAGGTCTATGCCGAACTTGATCTAGCTGCTAAAAGTTGGACACAGCTCCTCTTTTCGAATCTCATTTGTGAGATAACGTATTGCGTTCTTATGATAAACCACGCAGTTTATAGTAATACATTCCCTTAATTCAATGTAGGTCCAGCCTAAACTAGAGATAATTCGGTCAACACTGTCCAATCGGTTGACTCTCTTAAAAGGTATCCATCAAGCACCACACTCTCATGTCACGAAAATTTCTACGTCAGCGAATACAAGCGTTAGTTTTTTCCTGAAATTTACACACAACAAACTCAATATTTGGTGAGTTTAACGTGCTGAGGAATATGAAGACGATAAGCAGTTTTCGGCGTAGATACCCTGTTCAAATTGTGGAACAGTTTACTACTGACGTGCAACTTATGTAAGAAGCAGCAATCCTCTCCATAATTCTAGTTTGTTGCACGTTATATGCATCTGGATGACTCTGGGTCACTAAAATTACCTCTGGATAAACTTGGGAAGGTCGTCTTTCATTATTTGGAACAGATGCTGTTTTGACGACATCTGGTGACCAATAAATAAATATACAATCAGGCTAATCCAAAAAATGTAATCAGAACTTCATACAGTCGCCCAAATGTGTGACGAACGTACCCAACATAGTACTTTATGCTGAAGTTTTACAATAGATGTTTTGTTATTCTTCCTTCATCAGTTCATCTCCTTTTCAAGGGAATCGTACGACAAATATAGACTGTGAAAAGTTTTTTAGAACATCATTTGTAATGCATATGTGAGAGAAAACATTCATTTATGATTTAAGTGGACCTTGAATTATTAGAGATTTTGCTAGACAATCTGGTCTTGCAAGTGGAGATCCGAAGAATCCAACCGTAATTTGGTGCGCGGCGGTTTAGCCAAAGCATCACCTTTAATTAAAATCTGCCCTGTAAATTAAACCAGTCTAATAAAATAGCCAATAAACCCTGTACAGCTATTTAACCTCGCTATTTAACAACGCAAAAACTCAGACGCTTTCAAACCGATAACTTTCCAGCCAGTGATTGAACGCTTAAAGGTTTGGCTACAGGAAGCTGATCAGTAACGCAATTAGTTCTCACCTGACGGGATATAGTGTCACTCCTCATTCAGACAAATAAACCACTTGGCGACGTTACACGTTGACTAGCACTTCCAATAGTGAATCTTCAGATGAAAATTTAACTCAACTGTTGAAGTTATTCTTTCATTTTTGCCACCGGTGGATTGCTGACGGTGTGGGAATGCTTTTTAGTTTTCAATCAGGATTTCATCCTACCAGCGAAGTCAGTCTACGTCGAAAATTTGAGAAGCACAATACAGCTGTTTGATTCTTATTGGGAATCATCAGAATCGAGCATACATGTGGGACTGGAATTAAAGCACACTCTTTGATTTGTAACGAACGTTGAATGTACTGCGCACTGCAAATCAGTTGATTCACTCCGTAAATGTGGATGAAGCATTCTTAAACCGTATTAGCAACAAATACGCCATACCTAGATAGGTGAAGCCTAAAATACAATTACAGGGAACTAATTAAGAAATGGGTTTTTAAAAAGTCGTAAAACAGATAGATGTAACGTAGAATAAAAGGTCATGCGCTTGAGTTAACGGAGAGACTTCGGGCATTCACTAAGTCCTCAAAAAATGACGCCAAAAACACTTTTGCAGGTTCTGTAAAATTGAGTAACCGGTCGTCTATCTGGCGCATTTATACTCCTGAACCAGGAGGCTCAGTATCCTCTTGAAAGTACCTGTGGAAAATAGATGCACCGTCCAGGCGAAACTGACGAGCCGTATCAGTCGGTATCGTTGGTTTCATATTGTGGTCACCAACTGAGTGGGCTAAAATCTTTATCAGTTTAAAGTGAGCACCCGGATTTCATGCAAAACATCCTATTGGATGAGTGTCAAGTACCTATTCAGTAATATCAGGGAGGTCAAATTCCTGGAAGTGACCACTGAATGCCCGGAATCTACTAAGACTCTTAACTTCACTAGACGGTGAACAGACAAATAACGCCCCCGCAATATGCAGCGCTTGGCAGCCCTTTATCAAAACCAGATAGCACGAGATAGCGTTGAATCAAGATCATACAGTAGCTCTCCAGTAGAATAACTTAAGGCCGTTGTATTTTTGCACTCGCACGCACTTAAACTACTGCACTCGCTTGTTTGGAATAAGGCTGTTGTGTTCCCTTTGATGAGTCTTTATTCTTGCGCTAAGAAGTGGAGAGGGATCAGCAGTCATATACAGTAGATTGGCAAATAAGTAAATATAACGAGTAACATCTGTTACTAACAACGTAGTCTGCATGACCTTCCACTTGCCGCACGCAGGTTAGAGCCAAACGCGTAAATAAAGCTCTTCGGATCATCAGCAAGGTCATTTGCATCTCTTTCACAAAGTTTCGTAGTAGCTTGCGCATCGAATTTGGTCCAACACGAGTGGAAGATCATCTAGTAGCAAATGGTTTGTCAGAAGTTGGTGCGTCTTGACGCCTCCTTATAGGCCACATCTGACAGACAAATTATTATCAGTTGAGTATTCATCGGATTAGAACTCCATGTATGAAGTGATCTACTGAGCATCCACAGAATCTTCGATGCTCTTGCTTTTGTCGGCAGAGTGTGTGAGTTCCTGCTATCATGTGCAGATTCAATTAATCAGTTTGACATAGAGTTCTTTCTTCGACCAGTCTACTGTAACTAATAAATGAGCCAGAAGTATGCCGTTCTAAAATTTGCATCGCGACGAAGCTGGACCGAGATTAGACCCAACAATGAGTTCCGACTTTTTCTGGTATGCGAACGCAGAACAGCTATATATGACCAACAGGGCGCCAAGAGGTGTATGCAATATGTCAAAAACAGATTAATCTGGACGTTAAAAGTGACTGAACTGTTTCGTGCATGCCTGGAGTTGCAGGTACCCCGAAATGATTGTGGCAGACTAGCACTAAATCACTTTCATGTCTACTTTCATCCTTTACTTTGAACTGAGGCTTGCAAGTAAATTATGGCTGTTCGGCAGCAATGCATCAGTATTGGATACTGATGACATGATGTCAATGAAGATGATGCTACCTCAATACTTCATTCGACAGTCTTCCGTCTTTCGACTTTTAAATGAATGCAACTTAGAATATTTGAAGGGTTTCAGTTACTCTGATGTCTTTGATGTCTGAAAATATCATGGTACCTTCTCCTACTTTCACTAATGCCAGGACGAGGGTTTCTTCTATTTTTCAACTTTTAGCATCCGTAGCGTTCTTGCAAACACCTTTGATTACCACTTTCTGGTCATGGGGAATATTGCGAATTTGTCTTTATTTAAATGATTTATGCTATCCCGTCTACAAAATGCCACACAGTCTTGCAAACATTCACGCATATTTTTACAAACACCTGCGTATTTGCGCATCAACTAAATCAGCCGCTGTCTCCAGTCAGTAGCTTTCTTTCATTGCCTTCTCAAATTATTATCAAACACGATTGTGGCAGCGATAACCATTGCGTAACAAGAAAATAATTCTTACTACTGAACATGATGGTAATGATTCTCCTAGGACTTCATCAAAAACTGGAAGCAAAATCTCTCCAGCTGTTTTAATCTGTCTTATTAAGCGTAAAGAGCTGCCACCTGTTGCGCCTTGTCAGATTGAGTGTTTCAATCATCTCGGAGTCTAAACATATCCAGCGCCCCTTCGCGGACCAGAATGTTTCTACTTTTGTCTGTCATTTTTCCTCTCTAAATGGTCCGTCCTGTTTCCATTAAAATGCATTTTTCTTGAGCTCATCATCATCATCACTGTCAGCTGCAATAAGCGCGTACTCTTCGTGCAGTGGTGTAGCTGCCTAGAGCACTGTAGTGGGCTATCAAGTGGGTGAAGTGGGAAGGGAGAGATGCATTGAAGGCAGTAGTTTGGATGCACGAGCGCCACTGAGGGCGTGACTGGGCCATGTCTGACAATGTCTCTAACCAATGATGTGGCCCGTCTCGGGGTCCCCATCCAGCGCAGCTGAGTTTCCTGGCAATGGCTTCCACATTTCGTTGTCAAGTCATTGTTTGATCTACACGAAGCACATGAACAGAGACAGTTAAAACCTTAAATTTCTACGTGAAAAATAGCAGTTCAGAATGGAAATTTTTTTACATAAATACGGGAGTTTCCAAAGGCACTTCATTCCTTGACTTCATCCGTAAGTGGATCTGAACTGTACCTCCTGTGAAAAGTGAGCCAGCTGACGATTACTCAGGGGCGGTTGAGCGTTTGCCGAAGAAAAGTGCGAATAAACCCCGGTTTAGGAAATTGCCTTGTCAGATCAGAAAAACAGCTGCAATATGAGATGGATGTAAAAGCAACTTACGTGATTGTTTTCTGCTGCTAGATTTCTGGCCGACCGGCAGAGTTGAAAATGTACAATGACAACAACGGGCCATGTGAACAGGAAGACCAAAATATTTCTTTCCGCTAGTTAATTGCTTACCAACCGCATCTCCGTAGTAGAAGACTTCAAAATGCTAGATACTTATTTATTTTTGCAACAACAACTCAGTACTTTTCATGTTTTTGTCTTTTACTTTAATTTTTTCTTATGCTGAAATAGTGACAATAAATTATCAATATTTTTTCTTCCCGACATTACCCTTTGTAGAGATTCACGGCCTTTATTGTACAAAATTAATCCTATTCAAGTGAAACGATTTGGGTTATTTGATCTATGGGAGAAACCTGCTCGAGTTTTATGGGTCTCGCTGAAGACAACCGATTAAGTGATTGTGAGTACTCGTCACATACCGCGGAGTAGACTGAATGTGCAGATGCTCTTACGTAGCGTTTTTCTGTAAGGCACGTTAACCTATAAAACGATCTGTCTGGTCTCTTATGGAGTGAGTTAGCCGTTAGGTTAGGTACAGGGTATTAGCCGACGCAGAAATGTATCTCAAGCTAATTTTCTGTTCATGGGGTTTTTAGTCAAGGAGCATACTATAATAACTAAACTTGACCTTAGTACCAGCTCAATCGGATTTCCTTTTATTGTTGCCAAGAATATTCGGCTATTTTGAACTAAACAACATTTTGTGTACAGTTCACGCACTATCTAAAACAATGCTCATACTCTAATATAAGAGCATTCTGATTACATCCCATATTCTTCTACAGAAAATAATGTTGCCGTTTGGGCCTCACTTGGCTATTTAGTACCTCAATGTGTCTCGGATCTAAGATAAAGTAAATGAGGACAGCCCATACTTGGAGCTGTGCTGTTTACATGAGAATACCCTGCAACAGCCTGCAACCTTTTCTACATTCCTATCACTCGTGCGCATTACGACAACAAAGATTTTGAGAAATTAGACCTTGTAACGGTCACTTTGTTTCTACACAGGTCATGAAGACAGGCATCACTCCACTTCGTATACTGATTCTTTTCAGTCCAACTCAGATTGTTTGGAACCTGGCAAGGAAACCTGCAACTTTCACGCACAATCAAAATCACCAATTACGCAAGTACCGTGTGTGGCGCAAACAAAGAGTCGATATGTAGATGGCCTTGGCGGTAGACCGACGGTTTCCACAACGTCCCGTGGCACATCATCAGAACGACCTCCGTCCCCAAAGATTACCTTCAGCCCATCCCTAACCTATGCAGAACGTCTAATGCTACGTAAGCACAGACGATCTCAGACACCATTCTTAATGACAAAGGATGCAAAAGATTACGCTTCAGCAATATCACCTTCAAAGAATAATGAAACAGGTTGGTTGTCTAACACATTTACGGTTGCAATAAAAAAATCCACCTCCCCAGCTTAAGGCTAATAAGACTGGATTGAGGGTCATGAAAATTCCTACTATGATATGCTGTCTGTAATCATTGTTTCTTCTTCAAAATATGTTGCAAATGCAGCCGAATCAATCACATTTGAGGATCAAACTTATGTTCATCCGTGAAAACCAGCTGATAAACATACGCTTGGATGACCACGTTGAAAGAAACCTTGCGCAATGCTGTCATCATCATTTCCGACGTTGAGCCACAACGCAGGCTGACTGTCTTGCAATGTAGTTTTGCATGCTTCATCGTATGTTATTCATGAAATCGGATATGGGAATTTAGTGAAGATAAAAATGGTAACCAAATGAGGCATAGCGGCAAAAGAGCCGTAGCTCGGACGAAAATTCGAGAGCGGTATTTCTGTGGCGTGAAAAAGAGCTATAGTCTGTTGTGTTAGCAAAGTTCGCTGCCAAAGTAAGAGGTCGAGCGGGTGCCTTAAATTTTATCATCGCGATGGTCAGTAGTTTCAAATAGTGTTGTAGAGTCCCAGGGGTAAGAATTCATTATTTCTCAGGATCATACTGATTTTTGTTTACCCGCCAGACTTCCTCATTTTGTCTGTAGCGTTGCGGTTCTGAACTGTCTTTCCGAATGGGGTCTCCCAGACCCCGTCTTCTGCTGGTGACTTTGCACGAAATAGCATCCAGTAAGGTCAAAAGTCAACATTTGATGAGCCTCACAAGGGCCGACAGCACTTGTGAGCAGCCGGCTAGTTATGAGCACTGTTAGGAGAGATAAATAGATTGCGGAGAAATATCTCATTATTTTGTTGGTAGCTTTGAGGAGCCATGAAAAAATCGGACAAGTGCTTCACTTTTTATTTGGTTCCCATGTATACCGTAAAGCCAAGAAGCACTGTACAGATATTTCTTCCTTAATGGGGTTCACCCCTGGTATTCATCTTACAAATTCTACGGGAGTTTTGACCACTTTCGACCACCCGACTATTATATCTCACTATTTTACTCACTTCACTCTAAAAGCATCAACACGAGGTCCGCTTACCTTATAAGCGCATCGCTTTTTATGCATTGGTGTCGCATCTCAGGGTACCGTCTAAAAATGGCATAAAAACAACCTCGTATTATCAGAAAATTATGGTGTGGTTCCACCTTTTTTGGAGTATCAAATAGTGCACGTAAAATTGCTCATCATAAACACAACAATTGTTTGTTATTTTAGCTCAAAACAATCCAGGTGACGAGTCCGATTCGGACCTGAGCCGGAACCAGATAGATTTCAATCAGCTTCATACCTTGGCTACTGTTCCATTAAAAATGGAAGACTTGGCGCACCTTTGCCATGTCGATGATTTGGAGACCATGGAAAACGCAGTTTCATCAGAACGGTTATCTGCCGAGCTTGAGAGTCCCAAAGAGACAAACCAGAATAATGATCCTCTGGATTGCGAACTAAATTCGACCCAAAACAATCCATCTGAGTAAGCTTTTCAAACAGGTTCAATTATGTTAAGTAATTCGCCAATTATCTTTGAACTAACTTGCTTGAGAGAAATGTCCTCAGAAGGGACTGATCCTGAATAGCATCGTTAAGCCTAAATCACATGACCCCGGAAAGTGCTTCCTCCAAACAAGAGAATACTTCTTTGGACCTGCTGTGACAAGAATTTCTTCATATTGGGTATCAAAAGGGAATCCTTGACACCTGTGTGATGCAAGGGCACGTATCCACGCCTTCCTGGGGCATGTTTATTGGAACATCGATGATCTACTCAACACGACGTGAAACAAGCACTTGTTTTGTATGGCTTTGTAGAGTGATTTCTCCAATGCAAGTGTACAACACTGAAATGAAATCCTGAAGTCGTCCTTTTTCCCAGTAACCGCATCACTCGCCATCCCACTCAGGTTTACTCGGATCATTGTGATATTCAACAGTGATCGGATTCAAAAACTTCCGACAAGTTCACATTGTATTCTTCACACCTTCAGCAGAATACAGTCATTTTTGTGATCGAGTACCTTAGTCACTTCTTTCTTAAACCGGACTAAGTGTCTTTGTGTCGAACCTAGTGGTAACACTTACTTCAATCATATGTACTCAACGGTAACTTTGAACCCGCAGACAGTGTTTCAAATTCATAATAAACTGGGATGCACTGGAATAGATAAGCGTTACATTGGTGTGTATTACACTTTATTTCCACCACCGCTTTTTCGCTCAACTTTCAGTGATTTATTATCTGAAAATAGCAGTATTCAGAAGAAACTAGTTTCAGTGTCTATTTTGTTGGTACTTCATTAAATAGTTTTGCTATTATGCCCTTTCAGATCGCCATCGTCCACTGTATGCACCCAAGTTGTTTAGACATGACCAATTTCACCTAAGAAGAACATAGCAACTTTACTGAGCAATTGATCAGTTGGTTATTAAAGCTCTATTGCTCTCGGTGCGTTTCCCTCAATTCCGCACGGTCGTTACAAAGAACATCTTTAACTGACCTTAATTTACAAGGTCTTGTTAACCTAGTAGCGACCGACCGAAAGTTTCATTGTGGAGTGTGATGTGCTGTTGTTGACAACACATGGTTTTTTTAGAACAAAAACGTTTTATAATGAAAATATAATGAAGCTGCATTTCGCGGTTCATCACAATGTAGTTGGTGGCAGGTTTCCTCACCAATACAGGACGTGTTAATCAGGTAGACACTACTGAGCACTAATCAGTCAAAAATGGGAACATGGGGTAACATGGTCCTCCAGCAACAGAAGCAAGGCCTTTGGAGTAATACATTGTTCCTCTGGTTAGGTTGCAATTAACCGTTGTGCGTCTGAGAAAGTTAGTAGCGAAAGTAAAGTAAACATTCACAATCAGAACTCCACCACGGAAATATCCGTCAGTGTCACAAGGCATGCAAAATATTCGTACTCACTTTCATGTAAAACACTTCATCAAAACTGTGGGACGACACAACCGACGAGGGTTTAACATTCCCATTGCGTTCACTAGTCATCCATGTAAAACATACATTTGTTGGTTTATCACATTGGAACATCGATTCTGAAAAGAGACTCGTGAATAATTTCAGAATTAAGGAGATGTAATTGGTGATCGGCGCCGTAGTAAACATATCTTTCGGTCGATAACCTTTACATATATAATTATGGCTATTTCAAAGAAATGAGCAGTGCCTTGCTGAATACTAGATTATTCGTTTGGGGGACAAACCCCAATACAGGGTAGGTGTTGTTTTGCACCACTAGACGTGCAAAACTCGAGGCTGTATATCGGACACAGACTCATCAACCGCTGTTTCGGTGTAGTAGAATCGTAGTTACTGGCATTACTGACATCCGAAAAGCACAAAACACCTAATGGGCTGTCGATAAGTTTTCAACAAGTATACATAGTGTGTTCTATCGAGAAAACAGGTGTAGATATTTTGTGAACAGTGAGTGATGGTATATATCGTTGTCATTATTCGGGGATCCAACATCAGTCGTCCAAATGTGAGGCACGAAGTGGCCTTTTCAGTTAAACAGGCTGCGCAGTTCCCCCCTCGTCATTGCAATAAAACCAAAAGAGGGTTGGTTAGAAGGGTGAAGTAACCAACAAACCTTCCAAAAGCCTGTAGAAATACAATATGAATTTTTTTCGCATAGAAAGCTCAGTTATAGTGCAAACAAAATGTTAAACGCCGGGATAGAAAACGTACAAACAGCCTCTCACCATAGAATCCGTGAATCGTCAAATGAATGCTTCTCTATACCACACATTCCTACTTGAAATTGACAGTTGGTTCGCCACACTTTGGTTTAATTCCTAAGTTTGCATTGCCCGTGAATCGTCAAATGAATGCTTCTCTATACCACACATTCCTACTTGAAATTGACAGTTGGTTCGCCACACTTTGGTTTAATTCCTAAGCTTTGCATTGCCCGAATCCAGTGACCTTCACATTTCCAACTAAAACTTACGTAACTTACCTATGTTAGCTACTGCTCCCAATGCGTGGCTACCCAACCCTGTTTCACTAGAACATCAGCGAATAAAATTGTTGCAGATAATATCATTATGAAACATGTGAGTGGTTCTTTTAGTGAAGATGGCTTGTTTGCAACTGCTCAGTATGTGATCATTCTCTGGTACTTTGGTGGAGATCGGTATTGGCATATTCGACTGCCTATTGGTACCAAATGCGACGATTGTCGAAATGAGAACTGGGGGTGAACATTACGTTACATTGAATCTGCCAAGTCTGATACGTCGATTTCGATTAGACACGTTCGGCCAGTAGTAGAAATACTCCCCAACTTTACTAATTTGTCATTACTGTTGTATGGTTATCGTATCGATGTATGAACTTTGGCAACACATAAACCAGTACGGTTATTTCGTTTGGTTTATTAGAGGAATCCCAAACAAAATACATTCACTAAATTACCAATAGTCTCTTGCCGATGTTTTTTCTGAAATATAGTAACGTAGCAAGAAGTTGCCCTCAGTTACTGCGACATGGTAACTGAGATTTTTTACGAATTTTCTGTTCCCTCTTTTGTATATTGACAACCATTTGATGGCCCTCTTTCCATGTACAAAACTAAACTGTTGAACCCACTGAACTCACAAAGGAAAAAACTGCTTACCGGTAACAAAGATTGTGCAGAGAGGTTGTATACGAATAAAAGGTGTACTTTGCTTCATGCTTCACTCGCTGGATAACACTTGCTCCAACAATTCTATTTCACCCACATATGATATGATATATTGTCTTATTTACTTTATGCAATTTCGATGGTCGATTATACGGGGATCTACTACAAATCTTGTGGACTGTTTCTCTACTACTCAATTTATGCGCCTTAGTCGCATTAAAAAGAGCAAAGTTATGTAGAACAGAACAGTCTGACATGCCTAAAAGTGAATTTTGGATTAATAATGCAAGCTTATCACACCACTGAACAAAAAATGGGTTGTTTATTGTGTAGAGGTGTTTAGTTATGAATGAGCAATCAACTACTGTTTGATTGCACCAAATGTCAGGTGCATTTTTCAATATGACGATGTTATGCGCGCCTGAAAAATGACACAGGTTTGATTTGGATGGATTCCTCACCTGTTTGGCATAATGTTTGGAAAAGTCAGCCGTATAATGCTGAGGTAAAAATGAAGAAGATTAGTGGACCAACATTTCACTTGAATTCTTAAATGTTATTGTCTACAGTTGGGTTTCCCATTTTGGATTCGGTTTACTCGCACACCAAGTTGACTTGTCTCGCATTGCAGGTTAAGAAATGCTACTAAAATTGGCTAAAGACTACCAGGACAACTGGTAACGATTTCATAGTGGAATTCTGACAGTCAGTTATTTAGTTAGTCATTTTATATCGATTTGTTATTGTTTCATTTTTTGAAGTTAAGATAAGCAACTTGGAAGACCAGTCAACTGGTTGAGAAAATATATAGGAAAATGGCTAAGGTCCAAGCAAAAGCACCTGTCCCCTGGCATGAAAAATAAGAAAATGCAGCAAAATGAAACATCACCTGAGTGCCACTCTGCACACTGGATGCTCATAATTTCAAATGTTTGTAATGATTCACAAGTTACGTACGTTAAATTCACTCTGAGTTTTCCTCCGAATCACAGAAATCCTACAGATCTCAACCAGCAAGAAGACTTCGAGTCGAAAGGCACGATCAGCAAATATGCGGGTGAGTTAATTTCCATTCAATTTTCCTTCCAATGACTCCTGAATGTGACGTCTGAAATTGCGTATAACGACGTCCCCCGATGTCCCCGTATGTTCGAGACGAACCGATGGGGAAAGACATTCAGACATGTTTCCTCTTGAGAGATAGAGGCTTCAGTCATATCATTTGCTTATGAGCAGTTACTACTACGACAAACTTTACTGGTCAACAGATCACCGATATGTTTGATACAAGTGATCGATAGTTGTTTCGACGGGTTGCTTTTAGTACCGATAAGCTCATTTTACCTATTTTGGGGTGTTCAAAACACTTCATAATCCATTGAGTAAGATCGACGCCTTAAGAGCTACAATTCGCACATTCAGAACCAGGGTGTCGTTACAGAATAAGACGTCCGTCACGGCTATACAAAGGTGGGCATATTTTGCGCCAAGGTTGAAAATAGCGTAAACTGTATGTTTAATCAGGATGTGGGACTTGGTCTTTTCTGACCTCCAGCATCCTTCTTGCTGAAAGTGTATAGCCTACTTGTACCTAAAATTTGGTCTTGTTACGCTTCTGAACGATTTTATTACTATTTTGGGAATAACTATGTTGTATATAATGTGTTTATTATGTAATCTCAAACATGACACCCTTACTCTTAAAACTTTTGAATTTGGTTGCTAATACACATGCCATTGGGGTGATTAATTTTGTAACCTTCGGTTTCAAGGTTGTCACAACTGTCATTCAGAAGCCCATTTTTGTCCAAGCTTTTTTCGCTACTCTGCACCAGGTGAGGAGTAAGAACTCTGACTTGTAATAAACTTAAGCAACCGTTAAATCAAGACAGAAATCCTCTAGTCACATTTTACTCCTCCTCCTCCTCCTCCTGATCATAATTATCAACGATAGTGTTTAACACCGATGCTTTGCTGCCGTACACGTTTTACTCAGCTATGTTACTGAACCCATCACTACGATCTTGGGATACACAGGTAATCTTTTTACTCTTTCCGACTTTCACAATTTCAAAGTGAAGTGCCTGTTTTGGGACCCAGTAGTTGCGGCAACCCGGGGCAAGCAACAACCCATATAAGCAATGGTTCAGTACTAGTACAACAGAAGATATACGGAGAATGCCTCCTAACTGACGATAAGATTCATGGGGATACTACTCTAGGCAAACTGATTGATGACAAAGTCCAACAAATTGTCAACTCAGTAGAGTTACATTTCGTTCAATAAAACAATGGTAGTATAACAGTAACGATAAGCTGTTTTTCTGAAGGCACAATCTAAGTTTTTTGTCCATTAGTGGTGATTATCTCGGTCAACCTTAGCACCATGTGGCGAAGTAGAATTGTGGAAGATGATGCAAAGTGACAGACTGACTTGGGTCCAAAAGATGTTAGCCGGTTGACGGTGCCGGAAGCTTTCGTTCGGTAGAGAAGGTTTGAAGCGTAATGCGCCTTTACTCGGGGCTGATTATGTGCTTTCTGCCTCAAGATAAGAGTTCTGTCAGTTCTACTAAGGTAGCCTGTTCCACAGTCACATGCAGAGTGATACACGTAATTCAAACTGGCACCAATGAGCTACTCTCCCCTGATAATAGGAAGGATTCGTCCATAGGTTCGGCTAATTGCTTGCAGTTCCGCCGCATTGTACGTTCCTTTTAAGGCTATAGAGAAAGACGTGATAACTTGGGCCAACGGAATGTCCTTATTCACAAAAAACTCAAGAAGATAATGCTTCTTGGCTATTATCACAATATGGTCAGGCAAGCTGTTCAGGATTGTGACAAATACCGTATCAAGGTAACTCTGGATACTTGGTGATTGAAACGAACGTGTTAACTATAAAACTGGGCAACAAGTTTTGTTCTTCTTTAGGCTCCTTACATAGGCATGGTCCCTGAGATTTCGTCAGTATTACTTTTGCTGAATCCACCGTTCCAGCTAGCCTTTGACCAAAATGGTGACATAAGCGCCGCTTCGTGTTGCGTTACGAGTAATGTTTACGAAACTGAAACACTTTTATTGCTATGACGCCATGTGTGTGGTTAGCGAAACACTTGGACAGCGAACCCCTGGCTCCCGTCAGGTGAAATGGAGGTCCATTTGGACTCGCATTAAAGCCCAGTCTCTTAATTTGCTCCTCTGCAGTATATGATCCTGGTTTAGAGCCTCAAACTTTAGTGCTGCAGAAAACTGCTTTAGTACCATATGTTTACGATTTTACAGGAGCTACAATACAGCCGAAAGCGCACTACATTGCCTAGTTCCAAAGAGACCGCATGATTGGAAATCGTCTTCTCCATAATCTGCAGAGTGGATTCAAACGATGATTCCGATCCAAGAAAAAGTCAGGCGAATTTCGAGTCACAAGTAAAACTTATGAGTTAGAGGCGCGCTCGTTCCTTTTATGGGAATTTCCAACCTCAAATACTGCTACACTTGTCTTTATATATAGTGCTTGCCCTTTGGAGCAAAATAAATCGGTCACTGTTCAAAATGCATAATTCTTTTTTTTAATGGTTTTTAGCCCCTAACATGGATAGCACACCTGTTCAAGAACCGAAACCGGTGACTTGTTGGCAACTCAAAGCTTCCTTGCAAAAACCACCAGCACTCATGCAAAATGAACTAAAAACAATTGAGTTGATCAAACGTCATCTGAACAAGCTCACGACCACAGAACAATCTTTACCGGACAGTATGGATGACCAGCCAACGTAGTATGCTTGACCTGCAGCAAATGCGCGCCAACATGATGCCGTAAATACCTGTGATGCATTCATATCAGCTTCACCTTTTACAAGTCGTACACCCTTTCCCGTTTCTAAAGATCAGTGCCAGGATCTGTTCACCTTGCATGAGTAGAGTCCTGTTATTGTTTGGTTATGATTGCGGATGGAGTTTTCAATAATGACAACTCTATCATAACTGTGTATGCCTGAAAATGTTTCTTTAAAACCCTCATTTTACAGATTGTCCAACCATTTTCAGGCTATGGAGCTGAAGTTTGGGCTGGCAAGCAGTGTCCGAACTCTCAGCCCTAGAGTTTCTGCAAGTACTATTCAGAACACCAAAGATAGACTAAACAAGCAAGACTTAGAACAGTGTTCTATACGCTTCTAACTCCCAAGTTTCTAGTTGTTTAATTGCTCAATCCGAAACAGTATAATTTATCAGTTCACCCAAGGAGAACATTGCGACGGAAACGGTTTGAAATCATGAGTTCTTGGTAATTTGTCAGTGTCCTGCGTACTACTAGAACAAACATGTTTGGAGACAGTCCAACAGTTCAGTGTGAACCGTTAACGTAACTTACAATGCTTTGAAGGCCTGTAACGCAATATAAACAGGGTATGAAAAAACACTTAGTACAAAACAAGAATAAGAGTGATAGTTGGGTTGGTTGTTCATAACAGAAGAACGGATTCAGCAGTGCTACTGGTTGCATGACCTCGTCATGTCAGTGGGTTTTGGCCACCATTCATTTGGTGTGTTCCTATTTTGCCACTTCATTGTACATCGCTAGACTGTGAGGGGGGCGGGAGTTGTCCCACCGTCACACTGTGAACTATCAAACTGACTGTGAAGAAAATTATCAACCCAACAAAACACTCAAACGCAACTACCTAACCCCTTGACTGGAACGATGTATCTGACAACAAATCTAAGAGCTGCGGTAGATTTCACTTAGCTAAGCATGATGGATAAATAGCATATTACTACGAATCTGGTTTTGCCTGTTGAAGACATTTCACCACTGATCGGAGAATATCACGTTCAGGTCACTAGAAAAGCCGGTGGAATATGAATAAGGTTGAACGCCAGTTCATCCAGACACCAACTACGTATGAAAGTCTGAGGTTTCGAAAAGGTTTCCTTTCTGGTAAATATGTTCAATCACACGAACAACATTGTTCTGGGGCTAATCCTTGAAGTTTACTCGGAGGGAGGTTGTGAAAAAGTATACAGGGCTATTTCTGTGGTTCCATCTGTACAGGAAAATCTCTGGAAAGTAGTAAGCACTACACTTCACTGGATTCTCAATTTAGCTAGCTGATGAGAAATGCAAGAGCAGAGTTCATGTAACCTGGCAGATTACAATATCAGCAATGCTTCAGCAATCGGCTTCATTAAGTGAGTGTCAGTATTCACATTCAACTGGCTTTGGTTGACCGCACTGGTATTGTTATATTTGACTGCTTCCTCCGCTCTAGTGCCTCAGTGCCGGAAAACATTAACCGACAAAAAAACAACAGTTTTCTGCTCACAAGCGATTCCGAAAGTACAGCGGCACTGTTTGGCATTTATCCGAGGCTATCCGATGGGCTACTAGTGGAGTTAAGGGTCTCGGTAGGTTTCGGGTATTCTAGAATAATGTTCAGGAGTTTGGCCTTCTTGACAGGTAAAAATCAACTAATGCAGTGTTTAGTAACTCTACAAATCACCGGATAGAATGTGGTCAACTCTGACTGCAGTGACAAACTTTTCAATGGCCAAGAAGGCCAGAGTCCTTGCAGACAAAATTTGCCTCACAAGTTACGGTTTTGATTGACCATTTAGTCATTCTGTCTAAACAAGTACTACCCTAAGCGTGATAGGTCTCTCATAGGGTTGCTGGAAGCTTTTTGACGGCTCACGCCCACTTTCGTCCTTCTAAGTCTCACCAGGTAGGCACACTCCTCAAGCTTCCGTTAGCCTGTGTTCTACTTGAACCCAACTCGGACAGATTTTGACATAATATTTTAGTTTTGACAGGAGACTCAACTGTATTCAGTTAAATCTCCCATTAATAATGGTCCACTTCAACCGAATGTGATACGCCAGGACGTCCCATGTATCAAGTCGGATGTAAGTTTGGAAAAATTCAGATATCAACCCACTTGATAAGCCCCAAGAGAGGCGAATTCGCTCGTCAGCTGCCAAGTTTCCAGCAACCCTGTGAGTGGTGTATCACGCCTATACAATGCATCGTGATGTCTCGAATGTCCAACCTACTGAAGCACAAAATGGCCTGGTACGACACGTTCAGTTGCTTAAAAACATCTTAGACAAAAGATATCAACTAGATTCTAAATGACACACTCGTCAAAAACAAATCGGTATGCAGATGAGTGTATAAGTCAAAGGACAACCACAGTTCAGAGTAATTCCTGGTCGTGTGGCATGGTAGTTAAGAAAAGTCACTCTTGTAAATCCTCAGCAAAATCGGGAATTTTCAGTCTCACAGTTTCCATTAGATTCTTAAAATACCTCAGTGGAGAACGCTCCTTCCCCGGTACGGTGTACCTGATCAAGATCAGAAGGTTGTGGAGCAGGCGCAGGGCATACGGGAAGAAAATGAGTTTGGTTGGTTGTCTCATAATGAAGCAGAATGTAGGAGAGAGACAAGCGGTTTTGATAAACTACACTTATAAAGTACGGAGACTTAAGATTATCTGGTACATATTAAATTCATATTAAATTCATATTCATATTAAATTTGGCGGCTTTTTCTGAAGTTTACTATTGTTGGTTGTGTTCAAAGTTCCACTGTGCTATTTAGCTTAGAACATTAGGAGGAGGCCTAAAATTGGAATTGCCTTAACTTAGATTAAATTATCACCTCTGATAGTTCAATTATGCAATTTAACCAGGCAAATATGTTCACTACATTTAAGCCATTAACAAAAAATGACCACGACTATGCTTAAGTTGGTAGTGAGTTGGTTTGTGAATACTGCCAAGATCTGCAGTTAGCGTTTAATGCTGACTTTTTGAAGCCGGTCTAAGCATCTGTACCAACTTTCTGCACAGACGGATCATCTGCCAAACTATGTGCGCCTGCTTGTTGGGGTTTTATTCCCTTGATAACGCCAGATAAAGGTTTTTTTTACCCAACGTTTAACATGGTCTTGATAAGCGCACCTGCTAATTCTTTCTGTTAGTTTCATTTATCTCATCAGCTAATACCCCCAAAGATGCACAACTCAAGACCACAAATATTTTACCACAGTTCAGGAGTTCTTCAAAAACGAACGACTCCTGAAATTACCGCAGGTTATACCATATACACCCAGAGCCTATTTCACACTGAAACCTGAGCCCAATCTTTGAACATTTGCAACGAAATCAGCCATCGTTATAATGCTTTCCACCTAGTTCAGCATAAGTGTGGCAGTCAAAGATGGAAAGAATTTTTTCGCCCTCACTTGAGTTTTCAAATCTTTGCTTCTTCCTTCACTGCTCCCACGTATAAATCAGCAAACCTGCAACCAAGGAGTGACCCAGTAATTCGCATTTTGAGTCATGTTTCCGGAGACTGTCCTCAATGTTAAAATAAAAACGGACAGATCGAGATTAGTAGGAGCAGTTGAACAACTAAACAAATGACTCAGTTGAGGTGATTTGGTATTCCCTAAAAAAATCGCACAAACTCAAAACAAAACCTGAAGATTGCAGTGAGCTCATTTACATAACTGCAATGAATGCAGCTACATAACTCGAAAAAGAAGACTTCAGGGGCAAGCATAACAAAAGCAAAAAAGCGATAACATTAAAAGATAATAAAACACTGCGCCCACCCAACTACCCGTGCGCATTTTTGCAACATATTACTTGCATAAATAGGTAGAGTGAAATATGAACCTCCATACAAAAGAGGTATCAAACATTTTACAGAACAGGCCATTCGTGATAGCCATTTGCAACGGTTTTCGAATGTTCTGTTGTTCATTTTCCAGCCAGGACAGAACAAATCCTCTTAGTTTTTGGATAGTTATTGTGGAAAACCTGTTTGTTGTTGCGTCCGTGATGAGAACAATTGAATTGTGTTATCCCGTAAAAATCACCCGACGTTTCATCAAAATCTGGATTTTTAGGTTTTTTAGGCATAGACATCATATTTCCCTGAACTCTACTCAAATCTTCATGATTTTGGATTTTCGAATACTCACTGGGCGACCAGACGCTTGCTGACATTGACTTTCAGTTTTCTTTGTTATTTGGTTACTTCTGAGCTATGATTTTTCTGCAAGGTATCTGCGGTTGTATGATGGGAAATTACGTAAAAAATTTTCCTCTCTTCACTTGTACTCTCCTGCATGTGATTTGAAACTGTTTTTGAAATTTCACTTGGACAATAATTTCGTCGTCTTTGACCGCTCAATCTCAGAATGAATCAGTCCCTCTCTACCTATTTATAAAAAAGTATCCTGCATTTGCTGAAGGTGTCCTGCGAGACAAAGCCAAGGAACGTCGCAGCTAGTTGGATTTCTATGACAGTTTGCCGTGCTTTTAGGCTTTATCCTCACCGGTACAATGCCTCCTTGAGAATGCCATGGAAAAAACTAGTGAATTTAGGTGCAGAACTAGTAGACAGTGCATCGGCTGCTACTTTGGAGTTCTCGCACAAATTCCGTGGACCAGCGGGATCTTGTGTGTGTACTAGGTCGATAAATAGATATGTGGTCGACTATGGGCAAGTTATCAGACTGCATATGACAGTCGCGGTATCCTCACTGCGACGTCGTGCTTCAGTTAGTGGGCAGCTCCATACATGAAAGTCTCAAGCCAGTCAGTTGGGGTCTTATGGTAGTTAGGAATGCTGCGAACCGGGGACATTCCGAACAGTAATCTGTAGTCAGAACCACTGAGTTATCCTGAACTCACGTAGCTGAAAAAAGAGTTGTCAAGCTTACTGTCTTTAGAATTGGCGGTAACAGAAGGCTCAAGAGGGTCAATTATGGTGCTGAAAGATTTTTTCGGGCATTTAGGGCTGGGTAGCCATCGAAGAGGACAATAAAGCAGGGCATTTGTGGGGGGTACGCAAGGCACATTGAGCGGAAAAATTATGGGGATTCAGAGTCCAGTGGCCGCTTAGCAGACAAAGACGGGGTTAGGAGCCTTTCGGCGATTTACGTCATTTGGATATGTGTTGAGGGATATTTGTTCCTAGAGCAATAATATAGAGTGAATCTGGGAGTCATCTGTTTGATAATCATCCCTATCACAGGCAGTTAGACCGTATCGGGGATGGCTGTCTTGCTAGTTCATATGTTTAAAATGTGTAGACATCATTGTGAAGGTGAAGATGGGTGGTAGTACTCTGGCATGAGCAGTTAGTTAGATGAGGCCAAGACACATGTGACAGACATGAAAATTAGCCTTGGAGTACCTCAAAATAGCGAGCAACTATGCGTGTCTGAAATGTGGAGATTTTTGGCTGGAGTCGGATTCCAAAGATAAAAAATAGTCCGCCTAAAAGCGCAAGCACGATCCAAAACAGGAGGCCCTGGATAGTGAGGATGCTACGGCGTTTGATGTGATGGTTTCAAGTTTTGCTGGGGACAAACAAGCTGTTGCTTTGCTTGAAGTACATTGTCAGTATTTGGAAACTAGGATATTAGGATAGGATCTGGTTCCCTGAATAAGCAAATTGGACTCCAACTACCCACCCACTCGCTAAATCCCCACTATAGCTACAAAAACGGGTACACGTTTGGAGACATATGACTTCCTTCAATACTGTGGATCAGGTCTATGATAACTGATCCTTAGAATCTTCCATACATCCCTCTAGTTTAAACTTATATACTCACAATAATGCATATGCTCAGTAAATTCCGATATTGAATCATCGGTGTGCGAACGGATCACTCATTATTGACAAGTAATGGGCGAGTAATAGGTTGACCTTTAAAATAGTAAGATGTCTGAGCAATTTCGTTGAAGATATGAACGACACTAAATCGAAAATACATTTTTTGTTATAGATTCATCGTCCGGTGGAAGTGGTACACTGAAACCAAAGCGGGTTAATTACCCACCACGGTTGTACCAGTGCACTAAATAAATAAAATAATTTCGCCAACGGTGGTTTTATAATTTTCCAGCGCGTGCATGGCGGGGCGACATCGTACACGGTTATGATGAAGAGGGGGCATCGTCGACCGTTGGATTAGACTATCATGCGTAGTTCATGACCAGTAATCAGCTGGGCGTCTATGTACAGGTCTGGTGGTCACAATTAGCCAAGGTGAACAGAAACATATACGGTTGTGATGACGGAGAGCCATCGTATCACGCTATCATGCAGAGTTAATGCCTCATAACTAGCAGCAGTATGACTATGTCCTAGAGATTTCCATCAGTAACCATGATGAACGATAACACATTGTGATGAACATGACTGATGCTCTATTCATTACTCTCGTGTTTTAATATTCCATATGCTGTACATATTCGCCAATTCGAATATATACGTGCTGGTTGCCACTCTTCGCTGAATTCTGGATTTCTAGTTCGTCGGGTTGTACCGATATACGTACGAAACTTAATTACCACATTTTGGCGTCGCGATTGGAACAATTCATCATGCCTGCCGAAATGGAACCATTAGATGTTAATTCAACTGCGCGTGAC
>NW_008751692.1:1776234-1777950 GCF_000715545.1 Opisthorchis viverrini
CTCTATTCATTGCTCTATTCATTATTCTCTTGTTTTAATATTCCATATGCTGTACATATTCGCCAATTCGAATATATACGTGCTGGTTGCCACTCTTCGCTGAATTCTGGATTTCTAGTTCGTCGGGTTGTACCGATATACGTACGAAACTTAATTACCACACACATGCCGTTATTATGATGAAGGATCGTCGTTGGTTGTTGGATTAGTCTACCATGCATAGTTGAGACCTCAATCTGCGTCGAGCATACACACGGGCCGAACTACTACGGTAAGTGGCCAAAGTAAGTGTCATGTTGAGGGGTAATATTGAGCCTTGTTTTCTGAAAACGTCGTTGCGCTTTAAGACGTTATCCAGATCAGTGACATCATGCTTTCCAGTTTATATCGCTATTGCCACAACTTTTCGATTCATCATTTCTGTTACCCATATAGAGTTCCTGGAACATTTCATGAAATTTTAACGAAAAATATGTCCCCACTTTGGTTTATGTGCAGCGCATCAGTGTTGTATGTGTTGGTTACAATTAATCTCTATTTGCCTCAGGTATAACATATTTTGTCGTATATTTCTTCCACGCACGTGCACACGATGAAAGTTTTTCGCAAAACTCAGTGATACTTACGGCGCCATCTGGCAAAGATGCATAACTGAGCAGTAGCAGATAAGGTATTCATTTTTAGGGTAATGGCATCAGCCCTTGCAAAGCGGAAATATATCTCACCAAAATGTAGGTAACTCCCACGCAGATATCTGGAAACGCTTCACCATCTCCTGATTGGTGTCGCACACACTGAATGGGACCAATTCACAGATATGCGTGCCCGCATCACTATCGCACGATGATCAAGTTCCTTTCGACTTGTGTACTTATCCCAAGGCTAAATTTCCAAAAAACAATGTTATACCGAATTTGGCTGTACGAACTCAACGTATCTGTTACATCTGACAAGTACGACGCATAGAACCTTATTCAACTATAAATCCGGGTGAAAGTTACATTAAACATTCTGCAGCTCTAATATTTTACTCGAAGAACTCCTCCGAACAGCGAAATAGCGAATATTTAGTTTCATGCTCTAGTCGGTAATCGATACATGCGCAAGCCAAACTCAAGCAAAGGACTGGCTGACCAGAATCTCGTAATCCACATCCGAACAAACGTCCACTCCATACGAGGCCTAGACACTTAACTGACGTTTGCACCAATCGCTACCCATGAGTCAACGAACTAGTGGGATAGGGCCCAGCGTAGCGAATGTCGTGTTCGCGGTCCAAATCCGAGAACCGTCACCCCGGTTCTTTTCGACTTTCTCTGTTAGCACATTTCTACATACGACACTACTGCTTTTGCTGAGATCCATATACAGTGTAAATATAGGATTGACTAAGATGAGAGCAATTAAGGGTCCCAATATGTAATTACGTTTGAAATGAGATCTCCGAAAACACAAATGTCAACTTCCGCCCAAACTTTCATTGAAAGGGTTGGTTTGGATAGTCACAAAACGCTTGTACAAAAAAGAAGTACATCGTGGTAATTAAGTTTCGTACGTATATCGGTACAACCCGACGAACTAGAAATCCAGAATTCAGCGAAGAGTGGCAACCAGCACGTATATATTCGAATTGGCGAATATGTACAGCATATGGAATATTAAAACAAGAGAATAATGAATAGAGCAATGAATAGAGCATCAGTCATGTTCATCACA
>NW_008751692.1:1781889-1798981 GCF_000715545.1 Opisthorchis viverrini
TTGAATTAACATCTAATGGTTCCATTTCGGCAGGCATGATGAATTGTTCCAATCGCGACGCCAAAATGTGGTAATTAAGTTTCGTACGTATATCGGTACAACCCGACGAACTAGAAATCCAGAATTCAGCGAAGAGTGGCAACCAGCACGTATATATTCGAATTGGCGAATATGTACAGCATATGGAATATTAAAACAAGAGAATAATGAATAGAGCAACGAATAGAGCATCAGTCATGTTCATCACATACATGAAGGTCATTTTGAAGCATGTGGATTCGTTATGTAATGTTAAGTTTACTTATACACCTACGCGAAACTGCATATATCTCGCAAAAGATCTAGCGAAGTAAATTCTTGAAACTGTTTCAACTATCTTGTCGCTTTTTTTGACAACACATCTTTCCTTAATTTACGCGCTTTAAGTATTTAACTCATTTTCATCTTGTCTTATGCACAAACGAAATTTGAATGCGCGCGCTTCTGGTTTGCAAACAACCGACTAATCAAGATGCTGGCTTGCGCGTGAGTCGAATGCGGCTTTAATCCGGAAGCCGGTGGTGCGGCGTGGGACGTCAGAAGTCTGCGGGTATTCGACGTTCGAGAGGGTGTAGCGACGGCATACGTCGGTTCTGAAATGTGCAGATATAGAGACTGGTATTACTGAATCCGCACGGCGCACATTTGCGCTGGTCGAGTGACACAGGAGAGAATAACGGAGTGTGTCAACAACACACGCGTATTCAACCGAAACTGAAGGCGGAAGTCGGGGGTACAAAGTCAGGTCGAGTTCGATCGGTGGGTGTAAAAGCGGGCTACTCTTCCCTGTCCGGGGCTCGTGGTGGCTCGTGCGTGGTACCTGCAGTAGGCAGAAAAAGAAGGAGAGGCACGTATAAGGTCATATGAGAGACGTGCAAGCGGATGCAGTCGAGTTTCAAATGCGTTTCAAATGCGCATTCGAGTCAGGCGTTAATCGTTGACCTTAAAAGTTAACTCACTTAAACTGAAAAAATTCACAAAAAAGTAAGCACCGGTTGTCCAGTGCGTTTTTGTCTAAGGAGGTAGGAGCACCATCTTTTGGCCACTTCGTTCTATCTTGAACACAACCATAAGTTTTCTAAGCCCTGGTACGATTGGCTTATGGTTAATCGATAAATAGCCGTGGAGGTGCTGGACAGTCGAGGAGCTTTGCTACTGTATGGGACGCCGTCACGTGAAATGCGGTAGTTTGTGGCGGATGAATCCGGCAAGCTCCTTATCACTCGTGATGTATACAAATACTGCCGGAAGTGTCGACTAGCTTTGTTGAGTAGTCACCGCATGGTTAGTTTTCACTATGGCAGATAATATGCATTCGGTGCCTACAAAACTTCAGGAGACCGGACTTGTGCTTTTGCCGCAGCCACATATGCTTCTCTAGGTGGCAGAAGATGGCGGTGTTTCGACGCTTTTCAGATTCGGTGAAAGTAGATGTAGTGCACGCGACAAAGTATTTGGGGTAAGTTTTTGTAAAGCACTTATGTCCGGCCTGTAGATAAAAGCCTTGGGTCTTCCTGATCACAGATGGCGCTGGTACTGGGTGACCGGGCATGCATACCCGCATGGAAAGTGAACGGTTTTACCCCATGAGTAGACTGTTAACCTTACTCGGGGAAATGGTGGGAGATCCATATCAAGTGGAGACTTTCGTGATGGACGGATTGGTGGCGCAAATGAGAGCAGAAAGAGTGGTGTGCGGCTTCATGTCGTGCTACTTTCATATCAGAAATGCTGCGTGAATTTTTGATCACAAACACACTGTAAAAAGCTGGCACTTGTTTTTCAGCCCATGGCGCGCTTGGATAATGCCATACGGTAGACTTGTTTGTTTATCATAATAGGGGAGCACAAATTACGCCATCGCCACACGGACCCGCAATCTACCTTCTATCTTATGGACCACAGGCTTTACATGATCCAAAATTGGGCTGCGGACCCATTATCCGGGATGGTCCACTCTAGTAATGTGACACAATCGTGTGGAAAATGCCAATAGTTACCTTAAAAACCGGCTGCACCACTCCGACAAACAAAAGGTGTCTCAGCACACCGAGTTGCTCATGCGGGAATTCGACGTGCATACGTCGTATAGTGCGACGGGACGGGAAATCCTGGAGGGCGATGGCTACGTTCTGGACGTGGTCTGTCGAATGACATGTTTCCCCCGTTTTGAGGCACTTCGGGCCCCGACCATCGAGGTTGCACTCCCATGTTGTCAAAATAAATGAGGTATGCGGGAATTCGACGTGCATACGTCGTATTAGTGCGACGGACGGGAAATCCTGGAGGGCGATGGCTACGTTCTGGACGTGGTCTGTCGAATGACATGTTTCCCCCGTTTTGAGGCACTTCGGGCCCCGACCATCGAGGTTGCACTCCCATGTTGTCAAAATAAATGAGGTAAGTTCAATCCACTCTAACTAACTTGTGGCTCCCCTGCATCTATTTATTTTCCGTATTTCGAGACCAAATTTCTCCAAGCAGTAAGAGGCAGTTCATCAGATTTTTTAGATTGTCTCTCAATCCATCAGCGGTGGCCGACTGTTTACAACCTATCGAAAAATGTTGTATCCCTTACAATTGTTCCCAAACCACTACCGACGGCTTTGGACGGCTTGCGTACAGCTGAACCCAGAATAATCAGAAGCTGGAGTCCATGAGACTCACAGCCATCAGTAAGCGATTGCTTGTTCAAGGGCAAGCAAAAATTGCTCACAGGAATGGCCTTTGTGCACCCATAGAGAGCCATGTAGTTTCTAGAACGTCAAGGAAGTTATTTCAGCCGCTCGACTATCTGCGGGTTTCGTCCATCGCAGGTACTTCAAACTTTTTCGCGATTTGCAATACCCTAAAACATTCACATTCGGTTTTTGTTTGACAGCCTTCAAGGTACCTACCCAAACGAACAGCCATGTGGATAATTTGTGGGATAATTTGCCACGCATATATTCTACGCGATTTAGTGGCCACCCTGAAAGCGGCGTAGCCTTCCAGAAACTGGTTCTATTATTCGAATAGTAAGCAGCCTCGAAATTTGCCGATCCTTACACCAACACTCAAAGTTCATCTAAAATCATAATTTGAAGAAAAGAAAATCTTCACAACAAGCGTTATCATCTGGCGGATTTATCTTCCCAGATATTCGGCGTGTTTTAAAAATTTATTCACATCTGCTTCAGGCGCGTAATTATTCGTTTTAAGGACTGCCATGGCTCGACATGAAGCTCGCAAAGACGGTGAGGTGCTTCGATGAGAAGTTGGTTTATTCACGCATTTTCCGATGGAATGAAGAGGGAAAGATTTTTCAAAGGATATATAAACGCTAATTATGTCGTATTTGTTCGCGTAAATTTAAAGTTGAACAGATATCGGCATCTTGTTCGCCAAAAAGTTTCTCATCTGTATGGCAGGCATCCATCCAGAATACTTCGGGGAATTTCGCGTAGTAAGTGTGTTACGTGGAGTTTCCAATGGGAATGTTGTCAAACTGTATCGGATACAGGGTTTATTCTTTGCCGGTATACCGAGCCCTTGCTACCTTTACGTTGATGATCATCGAGTTTGTGAGCCGCACGGGCGTACGATACAATCGGGTTGCCAGAAGGTTTGTGTTCTGGTGTAAATCCAGCTAGCTCCAACGGTCTTCTGTGTGCACATACCACATTGGGTGAACTGTGGACAAGCCAGAATAATAGGTGCGGCAGTCTCTGTATCGTCATTGCGACTTTGATCGACACTCAGGTGGGGACAGTAAAGAATGGCGGTGTGTTCGATGCGAACAGCTGCGTGTGGACACAAGGAACATGTATTAGCTAAATAACATGCAACTAATGACAAATATTAGCACGGCCATCGACGAAGTAGGGAACGAATTGCGGTGAGGTAATTAGATGGCTCCTCAAATCACTGTTCAAGTGTACGTGCCTTCGTAACTAGCCTTCAAGGCCAGCTCTTGTAAGCATGTGGTTAGTGGCAGGCATTTCTGGAGGTAGGTTGTCACGTATTTTAGCATGCAAGGACAAAAATCGGTTGGAAGTATCAGACAGTTCTTGGAACGTTCCAGTGTCGCTCATTCAGAAGCTGGATGAATTAGCTGCAAAGGAAGGCAAATTTCCACTTATGAGACTGTGGAGTGTAGCATGTCGACTGGGGATATAGATAGCTCTCAGATTTTGGTGCTAAATGGAAAGTATTGCTAACTTATCCAGAAAGTTAGGTGAGTCACAGAAAGTAGAGGTCCGAAGCAAGTAGAAACAAGCGATTGGAGAGAAATTTGAGATGCACAGCGATACCATTGAGTTTCTGCAGTTTCACCGTACACCATGGTTCTAAGATTCCTGATGCAATTTATCCTACTGATATCCCCGCCACTTCATCGTGGCCGCTTACAATTTCCTTCATTCTCTCCATAAGCCCAACTAAGCCATGACGCCTCATAATGTTTTCATCTTCACATTGACTGGGCGGACCACAGCAATTCCGCTGCTTCACCAGTTCCATTGGTCTGACTCCTCATTTCATGTAATTTACCACTTTTCACCGCGTGCCAGAAAGGACGACTCCAGTTTTCTCCCCCTTGTCGTGTTTTTGCCCTCCATCCTCAAATTTCACGGGTCCGAGTGATTGATTCAACGGCGGCCAGTATTCACACAATGGAATTGAATTATCGAAAGCTATGACGTGCCCCTTGTGGAATATAGCAATCGAGTAAGTGAGTTCAGAGTACCAGTCCAAAACTTCCGAACTCCATTTAGGCATCCTATGGTCATAGCAATGCTAGAAATTATTCTATCAGACCTTACTGCCAGAGGTGTGGTTGCTTAAGTGGACGGCGAAATTCGGTGAGCTGCGAAAACATGAAAGTAGATTAGGATGGCTTTTTAGTTAAGCACATACGCCGCAAAATGTGACACTTTGGCAAAACGCTTTCACCCCACTCGTGAAGGTTTTTCAGCTAAGAGCATTGTGCGCCTGATGGGCCTCTCATTTACCTTAAATGTTCGATAATAGTTTAAAAACCTAATAAATGTGTTTCATTTCTCGACGTCTACCGCGGTTAGATCTGCCAGTTTAGACATGACCAAGTGTGTGCCGGATTATGCAAAATATTTGTTGGTTATCCGCTTTTCTGTACATCCCTCGGTATCCACAATTCGCTCCATTCATGCTCATATTTTGCAACATTGTGATCATACCTGACATTATGCAACCCAACGGTTGGGAATAATCCATATTATTATTACCGCAATACACTCATTGCAATAAAGGTTGGGATCCAGATGAAGCTCTGGCCTAAGGTGTTCCTGCGCCTACTTGGGAGGGCTCAAGATGGGCGAGACCTGTCGTGGGCCTTCGAACAATTTTGAGCGGCCTCATGGGTAGTGTAATATGTCTATACTAATTTCTATTATTGTGACCCACGGCAAAAGGTTGTGTATCAGATTTGACATGCATTTGGAATGATCATCAGGGGCAAGGCATGCAATTAAATGAACAGTTGCCAATGGTTCGTTCATTATCACCGTCGAAGACGGGGAGCGAAAACGAGGACATGACACAGAAAGAGATTGCGGATGTTTACGGACAGCTGTTGGATAACACGTCTAACCCGTGTGGTTGCGCTGAGGCAGATTAGTGTTTAAGGCGCTAACTCACTGACCAACCTCTGCACCTCGACTTTCGCAATCTAGGAATAAGCGTGCTGGCCTTCTTCGAATAACATGAAAACTTGAACCCTTAACCACGCTGCAACTAACCCTTTGTTCTTTTTATGTTTCTGAAGGTCCATTCGATGGATGGAATTATTTCTCCAATGACGGTTTTACATTTTTCAAGCTCTCGCACCTGTTGCAGAGGCGCATGCGTTCATGATGATATAGTGTCTTCGTTTACCATCACATTAGGCTATTATGAGTTGTCGAGACATCAATCAACGTCACACATAGATATGGGCTAGCAGTAATGACAAGTTGTCAAGGGGATATGATAAGGGACAGCAGTCAGCTCTATTTTCCGGTTAAGACTTTGCGCTTAATACCCTAATCCAGTTATGTGACTTCGTGCTTTCCCATGGGAAAGATATCTCATGAGGAGGCTGGTAATTCGCATGTAGATAGCTGAAATGCTGCATTATCGCCCTACTAGTCGTGCATATCTGGAACTGGGGATCATCCTCTTAGATGAACATTGGTTCAACACTACCTATGTATCAACCTGCCTTCGGCTATCATGCTCAACAAAAGGCGAGATTTACAATAACTCTATCGTACCGAAATTCGCGAAACAAACTTATTTAATGTTACGTCCCACGAATTTAACGCACAAAAATTTCCTTCAGTTATCCACCTGGGTAAAACATGTATCGGATATTTCATCGATAATAGCTCCAATTTGAAGGTAATCCTGGGACGTCCCAACATGCTTGAATTCGATTTCGTGCTTCATCTTATAAGTCGGTAAACACATGCTAATCACCGGTGGCCAGTGAGCTTGAAATTTTGTATAACTTAAATACAGTGCTATGGGCAGCTTCAAAACCCCCATGGTTTTGAGGAAATTATTTTCGGTTCACTTCTGGTGAGCTGGTTAAAATTTCGTGAAGTTAAACAACGTGAACCTCAAAATTTTGATCGCGTACTCGGAAGTCTCACAACAAGTATTTCGTCCCGAAGAACTTTGGTGTTTCAAGAGAATCAATCTGCGTTTGCGCGAAGTCTCTCTACTTGGCATGCTAGTGCGAAATGATTTTTTATTATAGTACCTGGTCCTGACGAATTGAGCTCGCTAAATGAACAGACCAACGCCCTTCAACGACAAAGAAATATAAACACGAGATATAAGCACACACGAATAACTGCATAGAATCACTCCATGAAAAATACCAAATAGATTTATATGTTGACAAACAACTTCACCATGCTTTACTTAGTCAATTTGGTTGCTCCGCCGACCTCAATACTAAATGGAGCATTGTGTGGGAATACGCTAGTGGACTTTTGCATGGGGCGGAGCTATCAGCGCTTAGGGACCTCGATTAAATCAATGAATCCTGAAGGAAACCTCGGTTGGCTTGGTCACATATTCCCATTCGAAGTTGTTCTTCAGTCGCTCGACAAATGTTCACCCCTTCACATCGAAAGGAACAGCGTAATACCTGGATGTTTATCTTTAAACCATTGAATTGCCCCAATGCATGATGAGATTTTTACAATAAGGGCATTCCAGGAGGGAATCCGAGGGATAAATCCCGCCCCGCGACGAAAGGTAGTGAATTGTGGAAAATAAAAATAAAATAACAAAGTCGAACGAACACAAACCACTCATCGATAAACTTCAAATAAAATGGGCTTGAATTCGGAATAGAGGAGGCCAAACATTCAGGCATATGAAGCCATGTATGAAGATATGCTAATAGTTACGGTAAAAGAGTTCTAGTTTCATCGAATAATGGTGGTGTTCGGCTGGGTCGGTTAGACTCTATTTTTTATTCCACGAGGGAGACTTGGAGAAGCTTAACTAAACTGATGAAATGTCAACAATCTTGGAATTTGGAAGAGCACCCTGAAACAGTTGCTGGATTTGTGGATGGCCGGCCAAGTTGCGGCAGAGGACTAGGGTAACTAATTTTAGTGGCGTTTGTTTGACGCATCGGATAACGTTTGTTATCGGCGAACGCACAAGGTTCAGGATTTTGCTCGAGGTTGTATGTTAATGCATGTATGTTAATGCATATTATCCCATTTGACATCTCCTCAAACTCACCTTGCTCTGCTTAGCTCATCCCACCCCAGCTTCCCAAACTGTGAACTTCGGCAATGCCCATTTTGGACGACATGGTTGCTGCTTCCCGCTCCCCGTGGCCTATGATCTACAACTACAGGATCCCTTAACAGACCAAGAAAACCTGCGACCTTATATCGGCTGCGATCCGCCTTGTTTCCTCAACCAGCCTGAAATGAATCCCGCTGCTCAAAAAAAACCTCATACTCCACCCCATATTCTTAAAAGTGACGTTCGTTACGGGGCTGTCGGGCCAGTGATGGCACGGCACTGCCATACCCAGTTTGATAGCACACCCGCAACTATTTCATTTCCTCTCCGGACCGTGCCCTCTCGTCCACTCGTTCCATTAACTGCAAAAAAACTGCAAGACAAAAAACCATCTCTGAAACAGCTTCCCTCGTACCCAATGAATTTTCGCCCAAAGCTTAACAGCCTGGTCTTCTGCTGCAATTTTGACTTGTCCCTTCCACAAGTTCAGATCCGTATACGATGTTCGGATGGCCCTATGCTATAGCAAGACGAACCCGTTCAACGTACCCCTTGCACCTGACTTTCCTGCAACAGTGTTACCAATGAGTCTCCTTAGTTTCAGATTACACTATATTTTTGAGATAAAACTTGCCATGTTCTCCCAAATCGAATTATCCCATCTCCATCTTCACTTTTGTACGTTGTGACCCCGGCCAATTACCAAACCACCCAAGGTCACTCGTGGTCAGCAATGGTTTTCAGTTTTAGTTCGCGTCAGCAGGCTGTCTTCGAACCATTCGGACTCGGTACCAAGCGTTCCTTACAAGCCGGGAAAGAAACCTACTATTACTGTTTCATCGACTACTCCCCAGTGCTTATGATATTGTCCTCTTTTCTCGCAATCCCCACTTCCCACAAACCCCCAGTCATGCTTCATTCTGACTATAAACGCATGATCATGCCGGACGGTATGCCACCCACAAGATGGGGATAAACATTGTTATAACATGTGGCCTAGAAGGTGGTCACATAAGATAGTTGCCCACTGCAAATATACAAAGCGCTGAAACGACTTGCCATCACTGTTTCGTAATCATCAGTTCTATGGACGGCCTACTTTAAGTTTACTTGATCGCCTTGGAATGAATCGGGTTGACGTTAAATTACGAGCCTTTTGAAAACGGGACTGGGATGAATGGGAGTCCGCTGGGCATATGGAGTAGCTATGGTCGGAATCGGAATCTTATGACGATGATCTTCGATAGAGCTTCCTGTGAACTCTCTGGAATTTATGTACATAAATATACCGCTCTTGTTACATCTAGAAAAATGACAGCAAGTGTGGATGTGTTATTATTCATGGTATTGAGGTTCCCGGTATGCAATACTGAGTGACGCGTAGGTTCGGCAATTTTCAATATTGAAATAAAGGATTGAATTCCAAATTTTACGATACTGTTTACACAAACGTTTGCAATCTATACAACAAAACACAATGCTTTACTTTTGTAGCGGCAACAATTGCACAAGTCGGTCACTGACCGGCTCGGTGCAGTGTCAACAACCGCACGTCGAACAACGGCAAGAGAAGTGTTGGCTCAAAAGTGTGGTTTGCGGTAGTTTCTTCCGGTGGTGCAATCACGCGGAACGAGAAAACAACAAGAGAAGTGTTGGCTCAAAAGTGTGGTTTGCGGTAGTTTCTTCCGGTGGTGCAATCACGCGGAACACATGAGAAAACAAGCCAAGGGGGCGCATTAAACGGGGCAAGAACGCGCACTGGTAAGAGGGCCAGTTACGCACATTCACACAGACACATGCTAATTTGCGGGTATCGAAGGGATCGGTAGTTGCAGCAAAGTGAATGGCGGATAAGGATAAGCAATGCGGTAATAGTTAAAAAGTGCATAGGCGGAGTAGGCAAATGAATGGGAGAATCGCCTAAGGTCAAGATTCTCCCATTCATTTGCCTACTCCGCCTATGCACTTTTTAACTATTACCGCATTGCTTATCCTTATCCGCCATTCACTTTGCTGCAACTACCGATCCCTTCGATACCCGCAAATTAGCATGTGTCTGTGTGAATGTGCGTAACTGGCCCTCTTACCAGTGCGCGTTCACACAGACACATGCTAATTTGCGGGTATCGAAGGGATCGGTAGTTGCAGCAAAGTGAATGGCGGATAAGGATAAGCAATGCGGTAATAGTTAAAAAGTGCATAGGCGGAGTAGGCAAATGAATGGGAGAATCGCCATAAGGTCAAGTTAGATTCAACACAGGGGCTGTCCGAGCTCACAACATTGCCTTGGTAGGATTTCGACAAGGTGCGGGGTCGCAATAATATGACAACGCAAGAGTGACAGAGTTGCTACAGGTTGTTGGAATAGCACCTCAGGGCTTATACAGAGCAACAGGTTACCAGGATAAACAACGTCAGAGCCAAAGAGTTGGTGGAAGATTTTGGTCATGTAGGGTTGTTAGTTGTCGCAAAACCATGCCAAGAATTCTGACAGTATAACTGATTGTTGCAAGAAATTCCGGGATGTGTCAGTCAGTGGGACGTGGTTATTTCATCTTCTGGTAGGCAGCCCTAATAGAGAGTCTGCGTTATGCAGAATGCCACTCACTTTGAGGAAAGGAAGCTGGCTGGCGAGGAGCAACGGTCACAATGAACGGTGGCTGCGGGGTAACAAGAGGCACCTCTTTGGAGTGCCATGATAAGAATGAAAGATAATGTAAAACTGGGGATGAGAAACGTTGTTTTCAACTTGTTTACTGCACCTCCCTGTGGCAGGTGAAAATTCACAAGAAACAGGAATTAACACTGACGTTAGAAGTAAAGGGAACCCTCCATAACTTAAATCTCATGCAGCTAGCAGCTGGAGTTCCGTAAAACCGATATTTATTGTTGTTGGCTGACGATATCAACGGAGTCCAAACAAATTAGGAAAAAGGGGGCATCACATCTGAAAGTTGAATCAAGCCAGTGGTTTCGCAAATTATTCTTCAAAATACTATGCACATCCTTATTAATTGAAGGAATATTGCCGCTTTACCAATGATTCAGAGCTTCTTCAGGCATAGACCAAAAGCCAACCTAGTCGGTGTCGGCAACCACAAGAGAAAAGCTGACTTACTGGACACGTTTCCGCAATTGAAGGCCTATCCGAAGGCGACCGGCGACAAGCAAAGCATGCGTGCTTCTATTGGGATGGCTGATATATGCACCGGGCTGTGGAATGCGATAAGACGAAATACAACGGCGCACTCTCGACAACCATTCGAAGTTTCTATCCTGTATTCTCATCAAGATGGCAAGTCACTATAATTTCAGCTTGCGCAATAACAAGAAAATCTGGCACTAAATATTTTATCCAATCTAAATAAAGTCAGGTTGTCAAACTATTTCAGCCAATTTAAACGAGGAGACTGCAGGCAGCCGCTAAAACTGGTAGACCGGCGTTTACCACTGGGGTAGCATAAGTTGAATTTAGGTATTTAGTACATTCATCTTATGGATTGACGGCAACAGCTACTATGAACCACCAAGACGCATACCAATACTACGTGTGTGGGTCGCGCAGTGAAGTAAGCAGTCACCCCCATTTCACCTCATTTTGCGTTTTCAAGGCCATGTGATTATAGTGTGTACCGGGTCTCCAGAGTAGGAGATCTTGGCGCACGTTTCAGCTGACATAAGCTAAAGCTTGAAGTGCCTAGCGTGAGACATTTTGCAGGGTCGGAACGCATACCGAGTGGCCAAATTTTGAAGAGATAACAGTTGCCTGGGGACAAAGCTCCATATGAACATGGGTACCAGAAAGCGGACTTCAGATGATTTAAGCGGAAGAGTCGCACGTTGGTAAAAAAGTACAGGCCTCAGAAGTAGAAAAGCTGATTAAACAGAAGTGAGCATCAATGAGTACCAGCCGAGAGCGATTGAGAGGAGATACCCCAGATTGAGGTTACGCCAAAGCCCTAGCAAGAAGATCATGTATACTATTATAGAAGTAAGGTATATAAAGGAAGAAAGCCTCATGGGAGGTCATAGATCATTCGCCTAAAATTCTATGTTGTGTAAACTACGTTGCGTAGCACATTCAGGCTACCCAAGACATTTCGGGGGCAAGATAGGTGAACATATTGAATTCGGGAGAAAGGCATGTTGTGGCATCTTGAATAAAGACAACGGGTGTCGTTTTGTTGAAGGGTGGTTAGAGGAGTTCACATAAAGCATGAATCAGAACTAAGCTATTATATAAAATGCGAAGCCAAACTTGAAGCAGGAACTAGCCATTTGAGCACTATTTCTGGTCACACGGTTCAGCGGACCTGGTGTGAANATGCGAAGCCAAACTTGAAGCAGGAACTAGCCATTTGAGCACTATTTCTGGTCACACGGTTCAGCAGACCTGGTGTGAATGGGGGAATTTCAGCCATAAAGGATACGGCTCAGGTGCCAGAGTACCAGCGATCTGTTGGTGCGCACAACGCTGCGCATTTTCCGCCGCAATTTAGTATATTTTCAAATGTATAGAAGTGGAACTCAGAAGAGCATCTTGGATAGCCGTCGAAAACACTTGAAGAATAACAGTCGTTTGATGAAAATTTCGTCCCTCAGGTAAAGCCAGTCTAACCTAAAACGCTAAGCTTCACCGTACAGCTGTTTTACCTTTATTTGCAGAATTATTTGGCGAAGCTCTTCAGACAGTCTAAACCAGGCTGGTAGTTAAAAACTTGGGCATCTGACTGTAAGTGACAGCAAGTGGCAGGGATGGCACGCTTTGAAACCGATGGCAGTAAAATGCACAAGCTCGAAAGCGCCATCCATTTGGTACCATCCATGATTAGGCAAACTGAAGGAGCAGGGTGACCTAAGAAGTAGGCTTCCCGTCTCTGAAAGAAGAAGGGCCTTTGGGAACGAGCGTCGCACAAGGCTGGAACTGACAGAGGCAGTACAACTCTGTTGTTGGGCAAAATGTTCCTAGAGTTAAGCCATCATAGGACTAGAAAGTCCAGATAAAAAGGTGTTACTCTAGTCCAGTGTGAAGTCCTTGGCATGCAAATTCTCCGCTGTGTTGGTACCAGAAGAAAACAGCGAGAGAGGACCACAAACGTCGAGTTGTTAAAATAATTGGAGCAGGTCGGAAAAAGCACTAGCTAACAAAGATGTGATGTGGAGAAAATGTGGCGGTAGAGAAAGATCGCTATACTGGCTGGGATACTCCTCTTAGGGCAAGGCTTTGAGAAGGTGAGCCTCGATTTTCGGACATTGCTACTCACCAAGAAAGGCACCTTGGAGCCTGCTAAAAGGCAAATGCGAATGATTCATATTTTTGCATCTCGAGCGGTTCAATTTTTAAATAATCTCTCCGGTTGGTGTTAACTAACATCCGGAAGAGTAGTGGGGGTACTTAGTCATGATGAGCCAACCACTGATGATCGAATAATAAGATGCTCACGGTTATAGGAGAACTAGCAACAATAAATGCCGCCATGCTGGCCAGCAGCACCTACCCGAGAGTTTGGTTTGTGGTAATGAGCTTGGAAATATACCAGTGATTTGGTGGTACTGCGTGGGTAAGAGAGAGGGGTGGGATATCCGGCCACCCATATTAAAAATACAAGGGGAGTGCCGTCTTGGCCCAAAATATTTGAGCCATTTGGTGGGCCAAGTGAGAAAGGTATGTCAGATGAATTGAGTGGGTAGGAAGGATGTGGACTTTGGTTTGTCGTGGCCGTCACAGAACCATTAGAAAGTACTGATTGGAGAACAAAGGGTATTCAAACTGGTAAGATGGGTGTTCAGCCTCCCTACGATTTCAGCTAGGCCAGAAAGGGGCTTTTTGTCAGCGCTGTGGGTTTGGAAAGGTGGCGCTTATGGAGAAAGCACCTCAAAACCTAGGGCTTGTGACGATGAGTGACAACATTATACTACCCTGCTCTTCGGGAACAAGTCTGCCTGCAGAAACCCGACTTGTGTGTTTGGTAAGAAGAGTGACGGCAGGGGTATTGCCGGGCCTCTACACAAACTAACCGAGAAAAACCGCACTTTTGCCTGGACTAGTGAATGTGAATCTGCTTTTAACCAATTGAAAACTGCATTGCCAAACCCGCCTATCTTAAACCTTCCAGATACTTCAAAGGTGGCAGGAAGCTTCATCCTGGATACCGATGCCAGTGACGTCGCAATTGGCGCAGCGTTGTCGCAGTTATTCCCAGATGGACAGGAACGAGTTATAGCTTACGGAAGCCGAACCCTGGACAAAAGTGAGAGGCGGTATAGTACCACGCGCCGTGAGATGTTATCCCTTGTGTACTTCGTTCAATATTTCCAACCTTACCTAGTTGGTCGTCCATTCCGGGTCCGCACTGACCATCAAGCATTGCAGTGGCTGAAAAACTTCCGAGACCCCCAAGGACAGGTTGCTAGATGGCAGGAAAAACTACAAGAGTTCCAATTTGAATGCACCTATAGAGCTGGAATACGCCATGGAAATGCCGATGCACTCTCCAGACGCCCCTTTGAAGCGCTTAATACAATGTTTCAGGATCCGATGGTCGAGACAGAGTGGAGTACAGCACAGAGGAATGACCCCTACATTACTTTTATTTACCGCCGACAAGCCCACGGATGCGTGAAACCGGTCAGTAGAGAGATGTCGGGAAAACCCGTTGATGAGCGGATTCTTTGGAATGCGTGGGCCAGTCTAAAAATGGTGCATGGCGTGTTGTATACACAGACTGATGACCAACTGAAGGTAGTCGTCCCAAAAGCGAAGGTAACCGAAGTGATCCGTATGATGCACCAACAATTGGGACATCCGGGAAAATACCGGACGCGGTCTTCCATTTCCTAACGTTACTGGTTGCCGGGACTGCGTGAAGATGTGATCAAGTTTTGCAGAGAGTGCGACCTGTGTTCGCGGATAAAGTCACCG
This sequence comes from Opisthorchis viverrini, assembly GCF_000715545.1. Classification (NCBI taxonomy): domain Eukaryota; kingdom Metazoa; phylum Platyhelminthes; class Trematoda; order Opisthorchiida; family Opisthorchiidae; genus Opisthorchis; species Opisthorchis viverrini. The sequence goes on from NW_008751692.1 coordinate 1,796,621, forward strand.
ACACCATCGGCGAAAGCACCGCTCCAGCCCATAGAAGTGCAAGGACCAAACCACCGTATCGGGGTCGACGTCGTTGTTACGGCTGTCTGCTTTCTGAATTTGAGTCACGCGTGCCAATCAAGGAAAACGACCAAGAAATCCGAATTCTGGAATCATGGTACTATTTCAAATATAATAATACACATTCAACAAACCTCAACGGATTCTCCTCTGCAGATACCGTAGGGTTACAAAAATAAGGCGGTACAATTACTAGCCTGAGGATAAAGCGCAGATCACTACGCCTCAAAATCGATATCGCCACAACCAAACGGATATCGACGGCGAGCAACCGCAAAATCACAATGTCCGACCAAAGCCCGTAAGAGTTATAACAATAGTTCAGTAAAACAAGGTTTCAGTTCATCTGGTCAAGGGGAATAAATATGGGGATTGGCTGTCACTTGGGGTTGGAAACGAGAGTACACATTTGGCAAGCTGTCTTCTACATCATGTTCTATGGGAAAAAGCCTATGACAAGCCCCATCCTCTTCAACTAGTCGCGCGGTTGCTGGAGATACGGAAGGCTCGGGTGAGGGCAACTAAATACAGGGCGAGTCACCGACGCAGATTTTGATCCTGCTGTAGGTGTGCACGTGTGCAAATATGCCCATATTATCGCATGGGATGCTAGCGTTCCTCGGGAAAGATTGAGATAATAAAAAAGGGTGTAGAGCAAGGGAAGGCAGACCTGCTCAGTTGTTAGGACGGTCGCCACCGGGAACCCGGTGCAAGTCACAGTGGGGAGTCACAGATAGCCGTTTCAACGCAGATGTTGAGATTGTGAAATCGTACTTTTTGTGCCTGACGAGATGAGGACAACGTCCAGAGTCAAGCCGGGAGTAAAGAGAAAAGTTTTGTGGACACCAGCATATCGCAGAAAGTTTGAGTTCAACAGCGATTCACCTGAACGGGCAGGGAAGCCCAGAAATGGGAGAGACGACTGGATAGGGTGTTAAGGATTACCGATCTATAGTTTTGCCGATTAATGGATCTAGATCACTTCCAACAGCGGTGTAAAGGCGTAAAGCTAGTCGATCAGAACGGACTTAGTTTTGGGATTCTCGGATAGTTTGGATCAGCTGCGAGAAGCTGAGGTGTGAATGGCTGAATCACGTGGACAAGGAATTACGCGGGATCCCAGGGGGCTAAGTAGTCGGGAAACGTCCTTGAAAAGCGTAAGATAGGACGGACGATTAATCTAAGCAGCTGACGTAGGTTGTACGTTATATGCGGCTGCAGTAATTACAGAGGCGAATACAAATGGGCCGAACCTTAGAACGAAACTGATTTTCAACAGTGAATGTTTTGGTTTGTGGCAGCTTGGGCAAGACTGCATTATACTAGACATAAAGCGCACGGCTGGGCCTATTGTACGAGGGGCCTGGTGCGACTTAGACAACAAAGTTCAAGTGCAAGGAAGGCTAGTCAAGGAAGGGCATTGCCGCAGCCAAAATGGACAAACCGGCTTTGTTCATGGAAAGCCCGAAAATAAGCCAGGAACAAGGGACAAGTAAAGGGCGCTATATTTTTGGCTTCCAAAAAGCGTTTAGTTGGGTTTCACAGAGTTCATTCTTCAAAATTAGACCTGTGAGATTCAGAGAGAAGCCAAGGTTTTCGTTTGCACTAGAACGTCCCACAGGAACTTGGGTCCACTTGGTCAACCGGGGTTTCTGAAAGATCCATCAAGGGACCAGTCAGATGAAGGGCCCACGTTAGCGACCATTGTAATACGCCCTCAGGTCCGTCGTTGATGTGGTGTCATGAGATTTCGGCGTCACAAGGCAGTGGTCACTGGACAGCCAACTTCCGATGAACTACGAAATGTGTCAATATATTCATCAGTTTCCGTTCCCGCGATTCACGTAACTATACCTAGTTCAGACACTAGAGATAAATCTAAAAGTGTTCGTTCATATAGTACTATGCAGTAATTACCGTCAGCCCACTTAAAAACATCACCCTCATCGGTGAGGACTAGCAACTTTCCACACTTTCATCCATTAACCTCAAAACTGCTAGCATGGTTGGATAATTCCGAATTCGAGTCCAAAAACCTCTGGCTTCGTACATGAATGGTGCAAACTTGTCATCCTCACTGCACCATGAGAAATCGACCCAAAATCGGCATTCGCCATCCTACGGATGATCCGACGCACCTTCCCCCGTTTTACTCGTATGGACTTCCAAATACTCTATGGGACCCACGTCAGACGCTCCTGGAATACGCTAACCAAGTTGTCTACTCAGGACGCACGAAGGACGTCACCCTCATTGAGTGTGTCCAACGAGCCGCCACGAGAATGGTTGCCGGCCTCAAAT
>NW_008751692.1:1799453-1819453 GCF_000715545.1 Opisthorchis viverrini
GACTCAGCGAATGCTTTTGTCATGCATGGTGAAAAAGGACCAGAAAACATCATGAGGTTAGACTGCACCATGGGAAATCGGCCCAAAAGCATTTCCATTTTACGGATAATCCGACGCATTTTCTCCTGTATTACTCGCATGAACTTCCAAATGAGGCCTACGTCAGACTGATCCGGAATAGGTCAACCAAGTTGTCTACTCAGGACGCACAAAAGACGTTACCCTCATTGAGCGTATCCAGCGGGCGGCTGCGAGAATAGTTGCCGACCTCATATCCGTGGACTACGAAACGCGTCTCGTGCTGTTTGCTCTCCTTCCCCTCGAGTACCGTTGCCTCCTAGGGGACCTAATTCTTACTTACGCCCTGTTTTAACAAAGCTTGGCAAACAGTTTTTTTTACCGTTGACCCAGCAACCACACGGCGGGGACATAGTGAGAAGATTTTCAAGCTAAGAGCGCACACATTCATTAGAAAAAATTTTCTCATTTCGAGTAGTAGGTGCGTGGAATGAAATTCCTCCGACGGCTGTCCACGCTCCTTCTAGAACCCAGCTTGAAGCACTATTAGACATTTATTTACGCGAATCCTCGCGCTGGCGAGCATACTGCCCCGCGCTGAGAACATAAAAAGCAGTGCTACACCCTTTTTCACTTGTGCCTTTCAGGTGAACGAAAGGCCACTGACCGACAAGAAGAAAAGCGACCCGAGAAACTTAGGCAAAGTCCTCGATCCTGTGTATCAATCCGCGAATCCGTGAATCCGTGGATCCGTGAATCCATGATTAAACCTATTGGAGCGGTTGACTTGCTGAACAATGTCCTTGAATTTTGGTGTCTGTCCGGAGGCGGACACCCCTGGCCGCTTGGTCGGTCCCATATGTGGCCTTTAACTAGGTGTAGTGTTCCAATGTAGTGGATCTAACCTCATTCACTTCTCAGTAGATTTCCATGGATTCTTATAATGATGTAATTGTTCGGCCGACCGAAATAACCTTTTCACGCACAGCCGTGAATCCAGTGGAAGTGCTTATTCTTAATCGGTCTCAGAAGCGTTTACGCTACAAAAGTTAGTACTTATGATCTCACCGCTGTTATCTTGAACCCAATAGTTCTTTGCACTGCCAGAGGTACGTACGCTCTATCTAAATGCAAGGGAACTCTTTGTCAGGAGGCGTTCGTGAAGATGTAACTCTATTTGTTTTTCGAGTAATGTCTCCCCACAGTAATATTGAGCTTATACGTGCCTCGCTACTTGATCAGAACCGAAGGGACTTTTTCAAGATCCAATTTTTTGATTGCCTGGATGACTCATTGCAGGGTGAGTTCAGAACAAATGTCGATTTTTAGTATTAATCTGCATGGATTGTTGATGTTCGACTCGCCTTCAGAGTAGGATCTCTGGTGCATACGTGTTCCATGCTTGTAGCGCCGTGCGTATGCGCTTCATTTGGTCCGCAGAAGTTAGGAGGTGCACCGCTTGTGTTGATCTTGTCCTTACGCATGTTTCCAACTGCAATTCATAGGTAAACACCGTTGTCGAGTCTAATAATCTGTATCCCGACATGAAAGCTACCCAAGAGTGAGTAGTATATACCTTAGACCGAAATTAACCCACGAGAGGTAGTTTAATCGGATTGGGCTTGTAGCTACATGTAACATTAAGCAACGTAAAGTGGCTTGCATGTATACTCCCGGCCGCACCCTTTCAGTTCAACTACAGTTCTTCAGTTCCATGCACATTAAGGTTCAGGTGTTTCGAGAACGGATGGCGGTGCACACCTGCCTTTGAACGCTGTCACTGATTTGTACTTTACTGACTTGTTCGAAGACCAGCTTCATCATCATAAACAGGAACTCCAGTGCCCAGTCAGGGAACTTCACGCCCATGTAAGCTCCCTCATTTCTCAGCTCCGAACAGAGTAATCATCACCGCGGTGGGAACTGAGAAGGGCGCCTGACGGAATCCTGGAGCTCTTCACGAACTCTTCCCTGGATTTAGGCTTCGTGCTATAAAGTTTGCGGTATGTGAGAAGTGCGCATAATACCAAAAGCCTTGGATTAGAGATTAAAAAGCTCCGTAAAGGCCCCAGTGGAGTCGACAAACGACTGTCGCATTTACTAGTCAAGTGTCATTCCAGGTTCAAAGGGCGTGGTGACTCCCACTTGTTCCTTTGTTTGCGCATCACCGAGTAGTAGCCTGCCGATGTGGTAAGTTCCAGGCGGTTGGTTAATTCCGGTAGAGTGAACTGAATTTGGCGTGGTTGGCAGACAACCCTCACAACATTTGTCCTAGTTATCAAAGGCCACTCCCATAATTTCTACCTGATATTACTGTCACCCACGTTTCTAGGTCGTTCGCATACACAATGCGCCACCGGCATATGGGATAGAAAGTTAACGAAAATCCACAAAAAGTGCCTATTCGCAAACTGATCCTTGTGCTATTCCGTTTGCAACAGCTGGAATTCGGAGTGCTGTTCATAAATTTGGTCTCATCCGTCTTGCCAACTAGCCAATCCATTCAAATATCCTCCCTCTAACTCAATGCTTAGAGAGCTTATTCGACAGCCTCTAGCAGGAATCCTTGCTCGAGTTAACGAAAACAATATGCAGTTCTCGCCCCTCATCCACTCGTGCCGATTTTTAGTCAAGCAGCAGATTGGTCTCTTAAGAAACCTGTACAGTTATTCATGCCACAAACCGAACAGCGCCTTATTATCTCGGTCATCTTTCCCAGTACTAATATGAGACTCATTGGTCGATAGTTTGCTGAGTCACCTTTGTGCATTTCCATGGTTGTCGTCCCTGTTAATTTCCGAACAACGAAAAAGGATGTGGTACATTTACAGCTGGTATCTTTGAAACTAAGTGGTGAAAGTCATTGGAGTCAGGGAGGAAGATTTCTACTTTTTATCACATTTGGACTACCGACCAACGTTGTGTTATGGATCCAAATTCGGGACCGGTGGGTTATGGTGAAAAACGGATGCCTACTTTTCCAAGAGGGTATCCACTTTCAGGTTCTTATCTGTCAGCGCATGTGCTCTGTTGTGTCAGGATGGAATAGCTTTCTTTACCTTTGTCATTGTCGTATATAGGTGAACAGCTGTTTAAGTGTGGAAGTTTCCACCAAATCCTATTCATATTCGCGATGTTTGCTTAGCTGTCACGCGCAGCCTGGTACGCATCATTTCCTTTTTGACAGTTGGTCAGTTTGCGTTTACTCTTGAGCTCCTGTTTAATCCGAGACGGCCAAAGCGCATGTCTTCTTGTTTGTCCGTGTTTGTAGAGGCACTCGTGCTGCCTCCCACGAAGAAAGCATGAGTTGAAAAAGGTCGGCCTTAAAGTCTGGTAGTTGACCGTGACCACCGGTGAATAATCCAGTGACGTCAAAATACAGTTAAAATGTACTGAAAGCCAGATGAGGCTCCAAGTGCTGCTGTCTGCAATAGCATCAGGAGTGACTCAATCGTGCCCCACCTGGCTGAGCTAGTTCTCAGCGGCGAAGTTGGACAGACTGTTGGACAGGGTCCTCAAAGAAGGTCCTAACTCTGGCTATAACGAGAATTTACTGACCGGAAGGTCCGGGGTTCGAACCTGACCTATGCATTTCGGCTTCCCCTATCTAGGCTTGGGAAATCTGATAGTATCCCAGCCGTCGTGTTTTCTTCTGGTAGCATAGCAGTTAGGCACCGAAAGGGTGCTACAAAACAACATAGTACCCACTTCCCCTTCGGTCCGAGTTTTGAGTTAGACACTACAGTCGTGGTCCCGAAACAAGACCTCGCATCCTCTCATTACTTTGTGGGAGAGACGTTTGGTGCTGAGAGTAGGTTATCCCAAAACCCCATTCCTCGGCTCCAGAATTGTCATTCACCCCTGCAGCCCGTTGTTCACAGCCTCTTCATCCAGCTAACAGTCCACTGTGACCCGTACGTCTGCCAGTCTGCTGACGATCGTTCTGTGTCTAAACTGTTGTCAAGAAAAATAAACCAAGATAATCCCTCACAAAACTCAGTAGATCTGATCCGCTCTGCGACTTTCAATATCTATACTCCTTGTCGAATTTGGTGCAGGTATATGCTGCTTGAACTTAGATTTCTGTTTCTGTCTATGTATTTTGTTTCTCCGAAACACTCATACAGACCCCACTTCGATTATACACCTCAGGTCGTTTATGACTAGCTCAAATGTCTTACGTTTCACTCTCCAGGCATCTTGCAATCCTGTTGCAATGGCTGGTGGTATCTATGGCGGAGAAGTTGTACTCATTCCCTGGGCTGAAATAGCTTCACTGAACAGTAAACAGTCGTTTTCAAGTGTAGAGTTGTCTGGTTCACTCAGGATCAACGCAGTTCGATGCGGCAAATGGTGTCTATTTGTTGTTTTGGCTCACGAAACAGATTGGAATTCTTAAGCTGAGAAAGATAGGTTTCATCGAGGTCTGTCAAGACTGTTTCGGTCAGCAAGTCACGTATAGTCATCCTGGCGGCTAATATGAATACCCAGTGCCGACAACCAACCACAAGTAGTAAATTTGGATTTGATGCTCATCTTACGGATAATGGGAAACGAATTCTTCAGTTGCGAGCTGAACATCGTCTGTTCCTGATCAGCACGCACTTCTAACACAAGTGCTCATGCCGACTTCCTGAGAGTCTACCAACCCAAGGGTAGTCGTGAACTAAGTTTCATCATGTGGCTGTCAGTTACCGATGAGTAAAGATGACTCTTCTTTCCGGGAAAAAGTTGCAGCAACCTTTCGGTGCCTAACTGCCATGCCATCAGAAGACAGCACGAGAGCTGGGATATTGCCAAGTTGCCTGACCCTAGAGAGGGGAAGTCGAGAGGCAGAGGTTGGGTTCGAACCACAGACCTTTCGGTCAGTAAATTCGCGCTCTGACCATTAAGCCATCATACTTCAGAATGTGAATCCTACGAACATGCCCCTTGCGACACAAAATGCACTTCAGGTTGTAGAACCTCTAGTTGTATCAACCATGACGAAAGTGTTTGACGAAGCCTGTGTACCAGTCCCAAAGACCGGAATCACGTTTGCCAATTGGCGACAACAGCCGTGTCAAAGATCGTGTCAAGGATCGTGGGTACCAGGTCGCAGTATGATTGTGAGACACGGCCTCTGTGGATACCGATCTGAGGCGTCTTCAAGCTTTCAACCGCGAATGTCGCACGAGTGTTGCTGATATCGGATGGCGTTGACGAATTCGTAGTGGGACGATTAAGCAATGGGCAATTTAGTTGTGCTGCAGGCACAACGGCGCTGTCAGACGCGGTTGCTCGACCATATGCTACGCATGCTGAAATATACTTTACGGAGACGCGTGCTGCTCTCTATGTCTCCTTCAGAATGGCAGAGTGCGAAGTGGATAGTGTGAATTTGCAGGTGGACATGGCAACCGTTCACCGAAGAATTAAATTAAATCCAGTTCATTGGTTAAGTGGTTATGGTTGCCAAATGTGCCTTCAAAGGACATACATATTCACAGCAAGCAAGGGGTGCACCTAAGTGTCTCACTCACCAGAACACGCCGTAAACAGACGACTTCATTATGGGGCGACAGTTTATGTAACTCTGTGAGCTGCAAAAGTACATCGTCTTGCGTTCCAGGCTAGTCAACGGATGGAGCTCTGACAATCATAAACTCTAGTTTTCCTGTCATTTGCTGTGCGTGAATGGTCATCATCTAACGAGACGACGCGAGGTGAAAAATGTGGATTGACAGAAGGGTGTGAGAGGGACGACGCACTTTTGACTCCCTGTGTGCTTGGTTGGAGACATCCCGAGGCCAGCAGATGTCAGTGGTGTTCGCGCTGTCAGTTTTTACCAATGTACCTGTGTGAGCGTTTGAAGATGTAATCAACTCAGAATGACTGCAGCTTACTGCTTAATCCGGCGGAGCCAGGTCCCTTCCCTGTCCACTCCTATTCTTCCGTCTTCAGGCTCTAAACAGAGACATCGGTGTCGATATTGCTATTCCCGTCGATTCTGATGATGATGAAAATGTAACTTCATCAGTATACCGAAGAACCATAAGGTCTGTGCGAAGAATCACGCACCCTGATTTAGACATTTTTGAAGCAGAATCATTTGGACACTTACCTCAGAGACCGTGCAATGTCAACGGAAATGTAAAGTGCATTAGGTCCAGGCTATGCACATACAAATAAGGCTAGTGAGAAAAGTGACCCTATCGATATCCGAGGAATAGAGGCTACACTGCCGAGTGGTAACACAGCTGTAGGTACAAGAGAGCAAAGATATCTCAGTGCGTCAACTTTAGCAAAAGGTAATAACCGCGCAGAAACGTGTTTGTAATAAAAGCATACACTTGAAGTCAACCCTTCACGAAGAGACTGGACCTTACCGTGGTGTGACCGTGCACCTCAGCGATCCATTGAGTTATGCTGCGTAGTGTTTCCGTGACACTCACAGAGTCTTCTCTCATGCCAGGTTGGTCAATGGTTAGAGGTCTGACGAACACAGTCTCCTGGCCCCCCAGGTTGGGGGTTGGAACATGTGGCGACTTGTTCCGTAGAAATGGTAATGCATTTGCATTTCCCGCCAAACACCGCTGCCTTGCAGTTAGGCTTTTGAGCCAAGGGCTTTGGTTGAGGGCCCTAATCGTCTTCCTGTCTAGGTGTGGGGTGTTGGCGCCCTGGCAGTACCCCAGCCCTCGTAAAACCGTGACATTTACGACCAGCAATACTCTCGTGCTACATCGGCCGTCGCGTGGTGCCATCAGCCGGGTCGCCTTACTTGCTGCATACAGCAGGGCGGGCTACAGCAGGCGGCTACTGCTGACGCCTCCCTTCTTTCTCTTTCACATACTTTTTTCTTCCCCCTCTCCCCACCCCATTAATAACTCTCTTCTTGTAGGCCCAGCACTTAGGATTGATGACTCCGTTCGTCATGCATTGGTTTTGCGTGCAGCATCTGCTCGTCACATGGCACCGACATCTTCAGGTATCTCCGAATCAGTCCTAAACCTCGACACCCAGTCTATCTGGCCGCGTTCAAAATCCGCACTCTGAAGCAAGCATGACAACAAGCTGCTCTTGCACTCACGATGGACCCGCTTGGGATTGATGTGTGCTGTGTCTCATAATCATAATCATCATCAAAGACAGCAACATCAGTGTTGGCACTGATGCTTCACTGCCACAGTGTCTCATAAACTAGAGTTCAAGATGCAAGTACAGTGATTGGGCAACCTGACAGTAAGGTTGCCCTAGCCTAGGCAGGGGTAGTCGAGCCTAGACAATAGAAGTCGAGATACAGCGGTTGGGTTCAAACCACGGACCCATTTTGCAACGTGCAGTGAAGAGAATGTGCCTACAAAATGGGGCGTGTCCACAGCTGTTCCTGTCTTCAAGAAGGGTACGCGAACGCTGTGCGAAAACCACCATGGCATCAACCCTGAAAACCAAGCTGAGTTCCGTCCTGAAAAAGAATGCGTCGATCACATTCCAAGAACAGCGACGCCCTGTCTTCAAGAAGGGTACGCGAACGCTGTGCGAAAACCACCATGGCATCAACCCTGAAAACCAAGCTGAGTTCCGTCCTGAAAAAGAATGCGTCGATCACATTCCAACCTGGAACAGCGACGCCCATCACAGCAACCAAAATGGTTGTCTTCCTTGACTTCAAGCTGCTCTTGACTTTGTGGATCGTCAGGCTTTATGGCGATGTCTGTAGCAAAGATTCTCCCCGCAAATTCTTAGTCCTCAAGGCGGTGTAAGCCAACTCCCGCGAATGTGTTAAGGTCTACGGCAAGTTCTCACCTGAGTTCACTGCATCAGTTGGTGCGAGGCAAGGCTGTCCTGTTTCACCTTATGGAAGACTCACTACCAGCCCCTAATACCTTAAGGGGTCCAAGTGCTCCGGGCTGTTCGTTCACAGACATCGTGTACACATACGACAGCTCTTCTGGGATCTGACGCCGTGGTAATGGAAACAATAATAAATAATCTAAATAGTAGTGCCTCACGGTTTGACACGCGCTTCACACCTGCGAAGTGTGTTGTTGGCTGGGTCCGAACCTTCGCATCTTGATTGCGGATGAACCGATTGAAACAAATTTGCCTGCCTGGACAGGGTCTCCCGAAGGGTGATATTTCCATCCGAATTGGGAAGACCAGAGCAGATTTCATAAACCTGCACCACCTGCGGCGGAGGTGTGACATCAGGTTATCCGTCACAGGTCGATTTTGTAATGCTGCGGTGTGCTCTATATTGTTGTTTGGGTCAGAAAGCAGGTCTGTGCGCGCTAGGAGCCTCAAAAATCTTGTGTCTGGCTATCGATGTCTTCGGAGCATTGTCAGGATTAGTAACGCTGATCCGAAAGATATAACTCGCCCTCGATAAATGAACTGGTCACACTGCATAGGTTGCGCTGGCTTGGTCACCTGGCAGTCCACCGATTTCCTGAATGGGCTCTTTTCGTACAACCACGTGAAGAGTTGAAACGAGAAGTCCGCTGACACCCCCGTGTTCATGCGTCAATTATATCAGTTGTCGCCTCCAATAGTTATCTACTCGACCTCCCGAAATCACCGGCGAACAAAATCGTGGTAGGTCTAACCACCGTATGCCAAGTACGCGGTTTTTACTGTTGCTGCTGCAGCTGATGATAATGATGATACTTATACTCAGTACACCACGTCAAGCCCGAGGTAATGATCAGTGCAGTCGGGGTTTGAATTCGTAGCATAATTTTTCCGCTAGTCCTTGAGCTCTTTCCATTTGTACGGTCTCGTCCTTCTTACACACGAACTGTATCGATGCTCTACATTAGGCGACAGGTTGGGTGAATTTACAAGTAGCCTGGACATATATTCCTCTGTTGATAGGGGCAGGTTCGACATTGGGGGGCCTATAATTTCCCTAACTCGACAGCCTGGTATATTGCTGTAGTTCATGAACCTACTTGCTTTGTCAATTATCTATACAATATGATTCATTACCACATGTTCTGTCACTAAGGGGGTTCCGACACTCATTCGACCTTTTTGTTTCCGCTGCCCATTCAGTATCATGAAAAGTACTATGAAGGGATTTCAAGTCATCACCCACATGCACCACACCAGCAGTTTGTCATGAACATCATATTGCTATGCTCCTGCAGTTTAGGTGGTTTGCTCACCATTTTTTTGCTGAAGTCGTTCATGAAGTTCGTTTTTCAGTTTATATTCATACTGACAGTGTGACAGGAAGTCAGTTTTCTAGTTTGGAAAAGGTAGTGAGAACATTGAGTCAGGCAAGACCGGTCGTTCTAGAACGAAAAAGAGTATCATATGGTGAGGATGAACTTCACGGGTCATGCTTAGAACTCCGTACGTATCGTTTGACAAGTGCCAAATAATTTGATGAGTGGGACACTTGTGTGATATCGAAAGTAAAAGTTTGGTTATGTCGCATGATCGTAGTTGTCATATTTGTCATCAGGCAATCGAAACTCCTCTTTGTTTAAGATTTCTGTGAGGAGCTATATGTGGTCGTCTACCACAGACGAATATCACTCATTGTCGACGCCTGCAGCATTTGTCCATACCATAGTTAGCAGCGTCTATCCGATAAGGTGTACTGAACAGCGTCATGACGGACGTCCACCTCTACAACAGCTTGCGCACTCGGATATCATTATTTTCCGAAAAAATCCAGATTAGGGTGATTTCGGACAGTTTGTTATCGAATTTTGTCGAAAGAATTGCCCGGATTGGATGTAACTGTGTCTTGTCTTATTTGGATCTACTGATCAGTCCACGGCATTCAGTCCCTACATTTGAAGTGCCCCTTAATGAGGAATCTCACGAGATATTTCAATGTATTTATTATAAACCGATTTGACTTACCCTGTTTTGCTTGGTGCACCCTATTGAATATTTGTGCTCATTTTTCTTTGTACCATTCTACTGAACTCTTTTTTTAAAGGAGAGCGCTTTATCAGTTCAGTCGTTTTACCAGATCCGACGGCTTCTAGTTATCGATCACTGGACTCGGACTCTTGCAATTCCTGGCCGAATCGTAGCATCGATAATCTGTCCGTATCTTCGAATCCTCCGCGCGCTCTTTCACTGGTACGACCGGTGGACAGCCTTTCGACATGTTCGAGTCAGTCCACCCTAAAGGGGAATCAGAAATCACTACCAACTGCCCTTATTCGTCGCGGAGAGCACAGAAGCCTCGTGAAGCCGCCTACTAAACCACGTCTTGGTTTGTTTCTTGCGTCTTTACTTGTCCGTTCTCTGCTTCTCACCCCCTACGGAGTTCGGCTTTTTTACGTATGAATTTCAAGTCTATAAAAAGTTCAGGTCCATTCACTAAGTCCTCATTCAAGAGCTGTCTTAGATTGTTTTTACTTGGTTGTGATTAGAATAACACGAACGACCTACTTATAACGTCTTACGACTTCCACTCCGAGGACACTTTGCATTTCCTGACGTCTCTTCACCCAGCTTTGCTTTGACTTTCGTTGAGCGTGCACAAACTCAGGAGATTCCTTAACTCATGGGGTATGTGACGTATTGTGCACCTGCACTTGTCGATTGGGTGTACACTGAGCTTATCGGATGGCTGGTCTCTGGCAGAATATCTGTGAACGAGGTACGCAGTTGGGCATCTGGAGCATACTGAGTTCCTCAGTTGCCCATTCCGAAAGCTACCCAGGCCACTCGTACTAAACTCATTGCTTTTGATATTGTCACACTGACGTTAATGGAACAGATTCTTTCTAAATAACCATGCTTTAACAAATCATAAGAGTATTTGCGCAAATGTTAGGTAGTTTTGTAAAGTATATCAATTCTATGGCGACTTCCAAACCGTCATTAAAATGTTTTTTTGATTTGCTTCGTGTGGTGTATTGGTTAGAGATCTCGACTGCTTTCTAGCAGTCAAATGACCGTCTCCTCGCGGATGGTTTGATCATTAGGAAACCTGAAACCGGGGTTTGAAAGTTTTACTTTTGAAGACAGGGTATGGTCATTTTTGGAAAAGACAATCTACGTTGTAGTCATTCCTAGTGAGTCTCAGCATAATAGAAGCGGTTCCAGTCATAGTTTAGCATGGGTCGTAATTTGGGGAGGTCAGTTTTCAGGCAATAGTACAGAACAGCACTCTTCTGTTAGGGCCCCAGAAATGCCGGACAAATTCGGTCGTGTTCAAGGATGTTACGTGGAGAGACGGATGTCCCAATAATCATGGGTGTTGTTCACAGCCGCGTAGTCATCAGAAGAATGGTCGCTAAATGGGAGAATGATTATGCCGTATCCTTTATGAATATTGTTTACGACCATATGGTCCGATTGTTGGCGTGGTTTTTGGAAGGAAGAAGTATTCTCCCCCTTTACTTTACATCTGTTCATGTGCTCCTTTTTACTGATGTTATGGTTGTGCTGCACGTATAAATTCCTTTAATTTTAAACGCACAAGATGCCTGTAAACATAGACGCTGTTTTTATCCCGGTCAACGGTCTTCCTGTGCGACACCTGGCCGAAGCACGGAACTCGTGCTTTCATAAAGGAAACTACTCACAAGGTTGCTGAAAACTTTTCGACAGCCCACGACCGTTTTCGCCCTTCTTGGGGCTCATCAGGTAGGCGCAGTCCCCGAGTTTCCGTCAACCTTATGTTCTACTTGAATCCAAATTACACTGTTTTCGAGAACTGCACTCATTTGCAAATCAATTTGGTTTTCACGGGAGACTCAATCGAATCTCTCGTTTATGATGTCCTCCAGCTGAATGTGCTGCACACAGGCCGCCTCATGATTCAGTTGGCACGATATTCGAGATATCGCAGTACATTTTCATAAGGGAAACTACTCACAAGGTGGCTGAAAACTCTTCGACTGTTGACGACCGGTTGATGAATATCATAAACGAGAGATTCAGTTGAGTCTCTCGTGAAAACCAAATTGATTTGCGAATGAGTGTATTTCTCGAAAACACTGCAATTAGGGTTCAGGTAGATCATAAGGTTGACGGAAACTCGGGGACTGCGCTTACCTGATGAGCCTCAAGAAGGACGAAACCGGTTGTGGGCTGTCGAAGAGTTTTCAGCCACCTTGTGAGTAGTTTCCTTTATGAAAATATACTGCGATATCTCGAATGTCGTGCCAACTGAATCATGAGGCGGCCTGTGTGCAGCACTTTCAGTTGTAAGATATCATAAACAAGAGATTCAGTTGAGTCTCCCGTGAAAAACCAAATCGATTTGCAAATGAGTGTATTTATCGAGAACTCGTGCTTTCTTCTCTTCGAAGGAGGATCGAGTGGTACCGATGGCTCCGTACCTCCTTGTTGATGGCATTTTCGGGGCTTTGTCCGAAGCTACATTCTAGGTCACCGGTTCTGTAAATCAGACGTTCTTTGCAGGCATCTTTACTACTTTCACTCCGCTATATTTCTCTCCATTGAACTCAATAAGATGAATTTGTGTATTCAGCCATCTGTTTAGGTAACCGTATTCTTGTTCTTTATTCATAACATTATCGAAAACAAGAAAATTTGTCCGGGCTTTGAATGGAAGGGCGTCCAAAATATTCTATCGCTTTCTTGGTCGTTGTCAGCAGGTCTGAAACATTTTTGGGCCTCTGGCCAATAATGCCTCGGAACTGTGGCTGGAGTTGGAGCCAAGGAATACACAATCAGGTGGTCAGGAAAAGAGCTTTTGGTGAAGTAACTGGTATTTCACGTAAGGAATGAATCCCGCTCTGCAAGCTACGTTGACTCGATTATGCGCATTCCGAGCTATCATCCAGTGGGAAGGAGGCTATTTTTGGTGTCCCATCCGGAGTGATAATACCTAGAGGCTGGTAAATTGGAATGAAAGCTGCTACGAGCATCTTGAAGTTGTCCCTACGATGTCCTTTCTGGATGAATTCCCATGACTTTCCCTTTTAATGGGAGGCATTGAAAAACGATGTGGGCAACACATATCAGGGATTTTCGTGCTGTTAGTTTTTATCCAATATCTGACTGAGTTTTGAAGTTGTAGACACTTCGGAAGCCTATGATAAGGTTGCAGTAAGCTCTCCCTCTTCCTTCTTTCCTTTCATTATGGTTATAAATAAGTTGACGTAGTCATGCGGTAGTAAAGTACCTGTGTTTCACATTGATTTTACCGTCTATGGCCTTGCAATTTTGTTAGAAGAGGGTTAACTTGATGCAAGTTTGGTTATTCGGTTCCTTGTTTACAAGGCGCCGGAAGTGAAAACTGACATGCTTTAATGCAGGCATGGCCACACAGCAACGCAGCTTGTTGCTGTTTGGATTAATCAAAACCGCGCATTGAATGGTCAGGAAATCTTCCTTAACATGAAAGTAGTTTTCTTTCCTTGGTTAATCTGAGGGATTTAAGTTTTGTGTCTCCTTTGGTGAACACATGTTCCCCGTCGGCTGCGTCGGATTGGCACGCATGCTTGCTACTGATCATAGGTAGACAGTCACATGCACGAGGTCTTTTTTGTTGTGGTCCATCATGTACTAGTTTGTCCATACAAGTATGAATCTTGGTTTCCATCTGTCAAACAGAACCCTAACGTTTACAAATCCAGACAACGATGCTAGTGTATTTCTAAGGGTGCAGACCCTGACTTGTACGAAATTTTGTAGATAGATCACGCCCTTTGATAAGTGCCTGAATTTGGACCATGTACCGATTTGTTTTGACTCTGATATGCGCGTTGTGATGGTGAACTTGGTTCTTCAAATTTCTCATGATATGATTTGTAAGTAATCCTTGAGTAGGCTGCAACCATTCGATTTTTCAGTGAATTATCCATTCCGATGAAATGGAGTAGCAAGTAACAAAAGCTCGTTATACAGTACCACGTAAGACTACATTCAGAACTGCCCAACTGCAAATTTTCCTTCTCTGGGTGCTTGATACGTCCATCGGACATGCCGCAGCTAATTGATGTCAGTCTGGTGTCGGGTGACCTTAATCTAAGTCGGACAATTGGGATATGCGTACTTTGTGAAATTGACTTACGTCATCGTGAACCTAACCTTAGATAATGAAGTGAACATATGTTTGGTGTAATCACATTTTCTCCGTAGCAAATTCGCCCCACAAACTACCATGCACCGCTTGAGTATCCGAAGTGGACAACAGACGGCAACGATCACTGCTACCATCAAACTACACTCAGAATAAGGCATTTCACAAATTGCATGAGCCTCCCATCTGAGGAGTCACTCGAGGAGCCAACACATGACCACGTGATGCCAGCCGTGTGACTGATTAACGAATAGCACAATATCCCTTCTAAAAACGGATTAATCACACGTTGGTCATCTGCTCGTGGCCGAACGCCTCAGTCTACAACTGCCGACCTAAAGGTTACAGGTTCGAATCTCTTACTGCCAGTGATTCCCAACGAGGAGGAACCACCTGTACATCGCCTTGAGTTTTTAACATATACTTGACTGCAATTCCAAGATGAGATCTATCAAGTTTCAAAATCTCTTCATACATTTGCTACATGTATGCGTAACAGGATTTTACTCAACATATACCTTTTTGACGCACCATTCTCACTAAAGTTACTTCCGTTTGCTGGCATTTTACCTTGACCACAATATTGGTTTCATACGTGTTCATTTTGATTGCTTTTTTTCCCAGTGGCGGATAGGTCGGACGATACTCCACGTGCTGCATCCCAAATAGCTTCGTCTTCTCCAGGCTCACTGAGATTTCTTGCTCACAGTTTGCAGAAAGTCTTCTACTTCTTGGCCTTTCTCCTCTGTTTTGTTGGGATATGTTTGCCTGTGGTCACAGACGAACTCAGCGGCTGGTTGCACTTGCTTCCCATTCGTTTTGGTTTAAAAACTTCGACTACAGTCTCCTCAACCATCTCTCCAGATGGTACTTGCGATGTGCTGGTTGGTGAAGGGCAGAGTCAGGTGTCACCATCTTGCTCACCTACTCAGCAATACAAGTCAGACCGTCGGATGCACAATTTGGACGAATTTGCTCGACATAGTCAGCTGGCTATTCTATCTTTGAAGACTGCTGTTCAGAGCATTTACAGTGCATTGAGTTCGCTGAATCCACTCACTATGATCGCAAATTTTTCCTGGTTTTGTCTTGGTAAGTCGTATTCATCTTTTTTATATTAGTGTGTGCAACCGTCTCTCTTAGGTTCAGAGGAAGGAAGTCCTCGAACTCAGCTCTTTGCTACTCTGTTTCTCCCGTTCGTCGATTATCCAGGCTCCATTTCATATTCACCAGTTTCCCCCAATATCGAAGTCCCAATTAATTTGTTGGTGAACAAAAAAATTTGTGGATACTTGGTCTTGTTCGCACTGGAGCTAGTAATAAGCATGACTAGCCCAAAATAGTGCTCGTTCATTCAATCTCAACCCTTGTTTTGCCTACGCTGCACAGCCTTCGATCTGAACTCAAGACTCTTCTTTAACGCACGTGGAGAACATCGTTTACTTTTGCTTTGCCTAGCTAGTCGACTAGGAACAGCAATCCCTAATGCTTCGGCGTGCGGCGGACTGGCAAAACTGTTAGAAAACAAAGCTGCTCTGCTTTCCAAATTTCTAAATCCTTCTCCACGAAATCGATGAAACAGGCTTCTTATTCATAGAACGTAGCATACCACATTTGAGAGGATCATAGAGTTTTGTGCAATTAGTTAATGTGACTGGCTTGATCATTTCTGAAAACATGACTAAGTTTCTACTACTGCCGAAGCCGTTTGCAGAAAGCTATTTACTTGGTGGGTCGCTGTTCGAGTAAAGTCTATCGACGACGAATTTGATGAGATTAATAATAAAGCGACCGCCACAGATTGGTTGTCGCTGCGGAGAGTGTAGTAATTCGGTGTTATTACGTAGATTAAAAGTACGAGTTAAGTCCATTCTCTAGTTTCGCTGGCACAACGGCGGGGACAAATTTACCAAAGTTATTGTTGTTGAATCCAGAAGGCCTTACTCCATAAAATTTTGACGGGATCGATCAAAAGCTGTCACTGAAGAGTGGTTTTTCGGTGAACTTTTTCACTCCTTGTGTACTTGTCATGGATTTCCGCCTTTTCCCTGCATCACCTTCTTACCTCTATGCCTGCTTCACTGTGCAGTAATCAACTGCTTGTCCGTAACCGCGCTAAGCGTTGGTGCTCAAGTGTTTTCCTCCCTCCCCGTAAAGTACGCTGTCATTCGCGAGCGCTTTATTTAGTCCTTTTCTGAAGAGAATGAAAATCACAGTCTATTTTGGATAGTCAAAGTCCTTCTAAACATAAGGCGGGTAATTTAGGTTTGTCACGTCAAAAGTGTTTTCTCCTCGGTGTCTTTCATGTTCGAATATAGATAATGCTCTCGTTCAAACTATTCAATCTCTACAACTTCGCAATGTGTAGGGGGTCCTTGCACCTGTGGATTCACTGTGGTTGATATTTGATGAGACCGCTGGCCACTGGCAGGAAGGTTAGATTCCTGGAAGAGACCCCCAGAGTACCTAGGACCTACTGGGGCCCTAAAACTCCACCAACATCTCAAAAGGGAGGCCAGCAAGCATTCAGGTCAGTTAATCACTCAATCAATTTAGCAAAAGTTAATGAGTGTTCAGACACGCCACAGATGCATGATCGACTATGATAAGTTTACAGGCATTTCCAGGGAGGCACGGTCGATGTTGGTCGGTTGACGCCGTTCAAACAGTCTGGACCAATGTCAAAAAGTGCCCTTTAGTTGGCACGGGGCTGATGTAGCTTTTGCACTCGCTTGTTGCAGTAGAGCTGTTGTGCTCTTTGTCGGCGAGTCTTTTTCCGGCACTAGGCACTGGAGCGGGAACAGCAGTCAGATATAACAGCCACCAACACTCATGTCTTTTCAGGTTGGGCGCCACACGATTGCTTGCTTGGTTAGATGACCTTTCTTATTTCCTATCATAACATCTTTGAAAAGCAGTTCCTTTTTCCAACCTAAACTCGTCACGGTCATCTACTACTCGTGTATCGATTGCACAGCTGTGCACCGCTTTTAAGCTTGATTCCAACCGGGGAGTAATGACTTGTCATGTGCATGCTACATGGCTTAAAATTAGCAAATTTTTGACTCAGTATTTGCCTGTGATTATACCTCCCATCCAGTGTGACGAAAATTATGCCATCAATCTTACTCTGTAGGATCATTCGTGTCTCAAAAGTGGGACGATCTCTGTGGGATCTTTGCGTCATTTTTCGTTCACTTTCACGCTTGCTGACATGGTGGGTATATTACAGAAATAGGAACGGCAATCTTTTCGAAGCCTTGTCATCAGATCGGCATGTATCCAATGATCCATATACCGTCCACGAGGTGAAAAACACATTGGCAATTACAATAAAAGTGAACATAAATGAGAGATCAATTGAACCCCCGTTAACAACAGAAGTAATTTGCAAATGAGTATGCTTCGTCAGTTGCGAACAACTCGTTGTTCACGTAGAACATAAGGTAGGTGAAAGCCTGGGGACTGCGCCTTCCTTGTGAACCCAACAAGGGTGTAGCAGGTGGTGGGCTGTCGAAAAAATATGAACACTTGTCTTGCAGGTTCTGTCAGATCGTTCCCAGTTATGTTATTGCCTGCGAATTTCCGCCCTCACCTAACCGCCTTGAAGAACTCACCACCACGTATAACACGTATAACTGCAGACATCGCCCAGATCCAAAGCCTATTGGACTATTACAGGAAATCCGATTTTATCCGTGTTTTTTCACATCGCCGGAGGTTCCAGCCACTTCGCTGCTGTTCTAGGTTTCGTAAATTTAACGGTACGACCAACCCGAATATGTACGGACTATATGTTTTTTATGATCCAATTAGTGAGCGGTTGTGGTCACCAGAAAATCGACAATACGACACTTGTCAGTTACACTCTCGTACTAATGAAAGTGATATACTTACTTTCACAAAGAACGGAATTGCTGCTAGCAGTATGACTACGTTAGGAAGGTGTTTAAAATATCCTCATTCAATACGCTCAGACTAATGTGCGTCAAATGACTTTTGATATCATTCCCGTAGTCTACTGGTCGCTTTTATTCACATTTATGGACTTTCTCTGAGGTCGGGAATCCAGAAAACACTATCCTTGTTTTCAAACCTAATACTTTCTCACCATTGTCATTGTGTCATTGGGGCGAGATGGCTTAAGTGTTTGAAGCGCGAATTTACTGACCGGAAGCTCCGTGGTTCGAATCCGACCTCCGCCACTCGACTTCCCCTGTCTAGACTTGGGCAACCTGGCAGTATCCCAGCCCTCGTGCTTCCTTCGGGTGGCATGGCAGCCAGGCACCGGAAGGGTGCTACAGCTGAATGCTTTCTTTTTTTCTTTCGTGTCATCGAATGCTTAAGTTGCATTACCTATTGGTTATATGCACAAGTATGCCTGCGTTCCAGCAATAATTGCAGTGTACACATCGTTTCGAAAGTTCATTCTGTGAATGCCCAACATAACGTGACGAGTGATGTCCACAAGGATGACTGAAGCAAAAACAGCACCCCCCCAAAGGGCCCAAGCGGTGCTCTTCTAAACGCCCTATCCGGGTGAGCACACACACATACACACACTTTAATCTCATTTTCATGTGCATTCAGGATAGAAAACAACTGGTATAAAGGTATGTACATCGGGGGATAGCAAGCATCAGGAAAAAAATTAGTTTTTTTATCTTTAATCGCCTTAGTAACGACAATGTTGGGTAGTTCGGGTACGCTGCCTGATTGGTGAGTCAGAAGATAACTACACTTGGGTCTTGTAATCAACGCAAAACATCGGGAGAACAAACGAACGAAGAGTATAGACTGATTCCAGTGTTTGGTGTCGCCCTGTTGGTTTGGGACAATGCTTTTCGTTTCCCATATTTTGGCAGTTTCCGCATAAATTGCCCCGATGTTGTACACACTTTCTTGCCAGAGGGTCGCGTGCAATTCGCTGAAGTTCATATTCTCTAGAATTTGACAAAAACTTCCCATCAATACCTTCTTCCGGTCGGTTTGTGCTCACAATACACCATACTTTCCAGAGAAACTTTACAAAGTGTTGGTTGGGACAGCGTCCCCAACCTTCATGAGAGCTTACGTTTACTGCGCTTTATTTCAGGTTTTTTCATCATGAGGCATGTACATTAAGTGTGATGTTTTATCAGACAAAATAATCTTGATCTTTGGTACATTTCTGTGAGTGTATAAGCATCCCGCAACCAGTTTTAGGGGAATGCGCTTCCCGTCACTAATAGGTCAATTACGTTCGTCACTTAAAATGCGTTCATGCACTGATTGTCCCCAGATTAACAGTTTTCGGATACGTATTATTGTTGCCCTCCAGCCAATACTGTAGTTCTGAGTGCGAACACAAAGGACGCTGCTGGACTGAATGACCGCACTGGGCTTGAAGCGCCTCTTTTCGGCGAGAGTCGCGTGATTCAACAGGATTTGGGAGTCATTTCACACTCTTCTTGAAGACAGTCTGTTGCACCATACTGCAATATGTGCTTCAGTGAACAAAGAACGCGACGACGCAGCACTGAAAACGCACAACCCTGCAGCGAACTCAGAGTGTCCGGTTTGTGATGCCAGATATATGTTCCGATGCCGTGTGCGTGACACTTAGTGGGCGGTGCAAATCTGCTCCGATAAAACGTTTTACGGAAATTCACCACTTAACTCTCAACTTACTGTGCATCGTCTCCAGAGGAAAATGTACCTTCAAAAAGATGGCGTGATTTATTTGTATTACATAGTTGCACCGCAACACTGTCAAATTCCGTATGTTTACACAGACGTAGCTGCGATTCCCATCCTTCACTTGTCGAAAAGCTTAGCCTGGTCCTGAGCAAGGTATCGGGCTTTTGAAGGCACGGTTAGCTGAAGCGTCGTCCATTCTGACTTTCTCTGTTGTTTGTGGAGCTTAATCTTAAATAATCAAAACCATTTTTTCAGTCCAACAGCGATCATCAAGAACTTTCTTTCCAACCGTCACAGT
>NW_008751692.1:1823371-1828467 GCF_000715545.1 Opisthorchis viverrini
CTTCGAATGTTAGTGTCTTATGTCTGTCAAACATTTCCACGAACTTTCTATTGGGTGAGTGGAGGAAGTAGATTACAGCCACAGGCCGTCTTGAAGTTGGATGTGTTTTAACTTCGCTTCCTGGTCATTAGATCACTCACCTATGCAGAGCCAGATGTACTGGAAGAACTCCATGAAGGAAGATGAACCCGAAAGTAGGTTCATCTCCCAATAATGATATATATATATATATATATATACATATATATATACGCACACATGCACTTTTCTTTAATCGCTTCCCCAAAAGGCAGCATATTTACACGACTTCCCCATACTTTTGCTCCACTGAGACTTCCCCGAGTGCGTTGTGGCAGCTAAACACTGGTATTGAGTGGTACGTTGCTGTTGCTCTGTTCCAACTGGCATGTAAGACGTAGACTAGAGGTAGAATATGGTACAGTGAAATTCTACGGTAACTAATCATGACAATTATTGCTGTTTGAATTCAGAAACCGGAGTAATGAGAAGTGGAGACTAGCTGCCCTATGCAGTATAAGGACAGAAAGCAACGATGAAGTTATGAATTCTGAGCCGATTTGGCTAAGCTTTAGATAAGCTTGAAAGCCGTCGGCAGATTGAGCCCTCAAACCCGTGACCTTCAACAGTGTCACCGGACTGTGGAAGTAGAGTTCCCCGTTCTATCTCCTGTGAGTATTGAGGCTCAGTTTCTTATCTGGGAGGAGGTAAAATCGGTTTAACGGGTACTGGACTGACAATGTGGTTTCAGAGCCAGGTAATGCGATAGAAATCCACTGTGAGAATTACTTGCTTTGGAATTTCTTGGGCAGTAGCTCCCCTTGTGAGTCTCAGGGGTGTCGGGCAAAGAATACCGATTCCCTTGGACCCAGGGCAGGCAGGTTTATAATTCCAGCCGGTCTGTGGTCTTTCGAACTCAGGCGTTTCCACAGAATTTAACCCCGAATTCGTTAGTTTGCCTCTTCAAAATTTCAAGATTCCCGACTCGAGGAATCGCGGTATCCGATCCAGACCGATGAGCTCTCTACAATCTAGCATGGTACGACTGACAACAGTTGAGTCGATCACATGCTCAACATGTCCGCCACATGACATTCCCAACTGTTGTTTGAAAGCGCTCCGTCTGGTTATTCCGGAATTCCTACGGTCAGCTCATGTCAGTATTACGGACAAACGGAATGGATAGTATCATTTCAGTAAGAATTCACAAGCAACTTCAGAAAACCAGATGATGGTGAGCCTATCAGAACCCCGTTCGTTTGATTAACGAGGATGAGGAGTTCGGACTTGTGTATCATCCTGGTTCGTCTTGCAAGCAGGATCCATTCAAATCACCCTGGTTACGTCCGGGTGTCCAGACTGTAACACTCCCGAAACGTCGGAAAAAAAGCATCTTCCAGTGAGAAAAATCGGCAATTAAATTGAACTGATGCCTAATGCCTTTTCCGTAATTTCCTCCACTATCAGTAGATGAAAAGCATAGTGTTAATCGTTCTTTTCACGAGAGAAATAACAGCTAGCCTTGATGAAATGCACTCATTAATTTGGTGGTAACGGAAGATTCAGCTGGCAGTCTCCTCGATTGAGTGTGCAGCACAAAGACAGTCTGGTATTGGAAGTACCTTGATGAAACATACTACTCATTGGATTGTTGAAAACCCTTCGACTGCAGCTGAAGGACTATCCGGTGGGATCCGAGAATGAGAGAAATCTTCGATGTCACCTGTATACTCCAGACCAACAAGGTTCGCACCAGCAACAATTTGAAAACCAGAATTTTGAAGACCTCCCAGCGTTCGTCTCATTATTTCATCAAAGACGAAGTTGGATGAGAATGGAGACAGTGGACATCCTTTCCGGACACCATTTCTTTTAGCGAAGCTTTTGGAGAGCTCACCATACACACCCCGATGTATGTGGATATAGGGACCGAATGCTGTTCACAAACTTATCTGGCATACTCTGTTGGGCAAGTGTAGTTAACAGCACTGACCGATCGACGGGTATCGAACACACCCTTGACGTCAAGGAACACGCATGTAGACTCACACTCACAGAGTCAGACGAAAGGTTGAATGGGGAATTCGCTACAAGTGGAAACCGGAATAAATTTCTAATGAGGGCCCTGTGACAGTTTCGATAGCAGTTTTTGTTGGGCAAGAGGAGTGAATCAGCTAATCCGAATGGTAAAACAGTAATGGCGTGTAAAACCGGCTACAACTTTCGCCCTTCTGCACTGCGTACTCGACAACAGAATTACTTATTGTTTTACCGCCCTTCTGACTGATTTATCAGTGCTCACATTCACCCTTCCTCTTTCACACACGTCACTGTTGCTTGTGCTGCGTTTGCGGTTAAGGACTGATCCGACGCACTGATCAGCTCTAGTTATTGATTCAATGTCCGTCCAGCCACCGATATTCGCCACTTTCGTATGGTTTTCAGTTTCATGCGAGTTTGCTGGCTCATACTCAAGTGTTGAGTTCTGCCTGCGGGAAATGACAGTTGTATGACAACCCCGTATGGTGAAACCAAAAGTAGCTTAATGTGGCTCAAACTTGCTAAACTACTGTTTCAGAACATATTGATTTCATATGAGACACAATAAAACCAACCACGCACAAAGGAGGCTATTCTAAGAACTGCGTATTGTGGCAGGCATGTTGTATGATAGGGAAACCGTAATGTTTCCATTGCTGGGAATCTGATGACAAGCAGGTCTAGATCTAATGTACTCGTTCTACACACTAAATCATACTGCTTCCTTGAAAACGAGTAGTTTTTCACTGCGTATTGTGGCAGGCATGTTGTATGATAGGGAAACCGTAATGTTTCCATTGCTGGGAATCTGATGACAAGCAGGTCTAGATCTAATGTACTCGTTCTACACACTAAATCATACTGCTTCCTTGAAAACGAGTTAGTTTTTCACTATATATCCGGGGGGGAGGGGGAGTGCTTTACTTGCGTTTCGCATTCCCAGAGACGCTCCCAATTATAAATTCAGGTTACGGTTTTCACGTAAACTTGAAACCGGTTACCTATTGGTTGTTGCAGCTTTCTTTTGCCACATTTAGTGATTTTATAATGAGAGACAGCTGAGATGTTGAGAATGGCGTTTCACCTGGTTTATATATGTGTTATTATGCTATGCTATGATATTAAATCTTCATTAGCGCGTATGAAACGACTGGCACTAGACTAAACTAAAATATCTGAAGTGCTCAGTTGATAAGCTGCACGCTCACTTGTGCTAGAACTGAGTGTGATCTTTGTCTCTATCTGCTGGGGGTTGCCATTTATTACGGTGACAAACCTCCAGGTGAAACAAAATTGGCAGGTGATGAACTTGTGAAGGATAGTCGACACTGACATATTTGAACACTGGGACAACAGATTCAGTTTCGGAGTCCAAAACTCGCATTTTTACACTGTCATCATTGTTGACAAGGTGACGAAATTTTGGAGTCTTTATTGAAGATTTCGTTCTGTAAGTTAAAAGGTCAAGAAACTCTATACAACTCCAGGATGTTTCGAAACTATGATCCCTCGGTCTGTTGTTTGGAGACAAACAAGCAGTGCGATTAGTCCTAATCCATACAGGATATGATGCCATGTGGCATCATCCATATCACGTGGTCACGTGTTGACTTGCACTATCAGTAGCTCGAACATTAATCCTATACTTTATAAAGTTGAGTTGAAACGATACTTGTCGTTCATAGGCCTCTTTGTGCGCCACCTGAATATTTTGATGTCCTTTCACCTGTTAGATTTTGCTACAGCTCTCAGATTTCACTGTTTGCACCACTCCTCAGCAAACGACCTATCCAGTTCATTTATTATTACTTGTGTTTATGATGAAAATCACTGGCTGTCCTAGAAGTTTGTCCTGGTGGTGCCCCAAAGTTGTCCATCAACGGCAAAGTCGCGCAAATATAAGGAAACATTTTAAAATTTGTGTAAGTGTACATCATTAAGACAAATTATATAACAGAAATAGTTGCCTCTAGAAAACGTGCGCTGTTTCCTAGACCGTGTGACGTAAGCCGTCGACTGATCAGCTGAACAAGTTAGAAAATCCTGGAGATCAATGCCACTGACCTTGTAGCACGTTCTGAGCACGTGCCAGTGGAATGGTCATGACAAGAAACTGTTGGAAAAACATCTGAATGTTTAAATATCTTAGATTTTGGGGTGGAGTTGATATTCAACTTCTACGACCGCGGATCCGCGAATTATGCCGATTGATAAAACCGAACCGACAGGTTGCTGGCTGAATAATATGAATCATGGCCCATATAAATTTCGAGTTATCAAGATTATTGTAAATTCAAATGATCACCCCTTGCCTCACTATAGAAAAATTCCCAAGCTATTCATGAGGTGCTTCGTAAGTTTATGTTCTACTTATGAGCGGATATACATGAAAATTAGGGCTGAGTTTACTTAACGGAACATACCACCCATAGGATTGCTGGAGACTGTGACAACCGCCTATGTGCTGAACATTCAGCTAAGGTTTGACTGTGATTCGCTTGAGCCCCTCGTTAACACCAAGTAAATTGCAAATGAGTGCATTTCACCGGTGACTTATCTCAAGCGTGGCTGAAGAGTATGACAGGATGTTTGACAATGTTGTATGCACCGTTAGTCTTTCCAGTGATTGGTGCTGACATTTACGTATCAAGCAGTCATGTTGGTTTTTACCTCATCAAGTCTCAGCACCCATGTCCGTAGGTCTTAAGTGCGAGTATCAGGCTTGATGCTCGTCTGATATTCCAGCTAAGAGTAAATGTTACGCACAGGTGAAGATTTTAGACCTAGATAATTGGAAGGGATGCCTTTAGTAACAAATAAAGGTATACTGGACTCGACAAACCCAGCTGAGTCCTTCGTTTATGATTGTCCATGGATCATTGGCGGAGAGGCGGTAATAAGACTGTCTCACGTATCATCATCATCGACAGCATGACATCAGTGTTCAACACCGATGCTTCACTGCCGTACAACCATGACTTATTTCAAAGCCTTATCGTAAAGAAAAGAATAAAGGTGGATGGGGGAGGGACTTAGTG
>NW_008751692.1:1830998-1857464 GCF_000715545.1 Opisthorchis viverrini
GAGCTTTTAGCTCGCCGCAGCAGGGCATTCAGGGCGTCGTAAAATCTGTCTTTGACGGCGTCAGAGCTACAATCAGTTGGGGCATAGGCAGACACGATAAACAGACATCTATCAACTTGCCGCTTGTGAGACTCCTTCACAGAGGTTGCCAGACGAACCGCACAGAGGCGACTATCAACAGGTATCCAGTCAAGTAAGGATACTTCCGCCCGGTGACTTAGCACAAACCACCCCCTGCCCAACCTGGTGTGAGAGACTCTGTGATTGTCGCGAGACACTCTCCAGTATAGCTCAATGGATCGCTGAGGTGCGCAAACCGTCACACCACGGTAAGGTCCAGTCTCTTCGTGACATATACCAGATTTTCGCGATCCAACTCCCCGAAAGGACATAGATACAATGCATGTGGCAATAGTGAAAATGAAAGTTGTGCCCTGTGTTACTCCATTATGATGTGGTGTTTGAAGTACAGCTGTGTCAGGACAGGAGGAAAACTGTTCATATGAGGATGATTTGAATGTGAGCTACACAAATTCCGGAAGTGATCACAGCAAATTGCAACTGCTCCAACACAAAGATTCCCTCGCTGTTTTTTATAACCACATAGATAAAATAGAATGGAGGATCAGCAGGGTTTTAGGTGAGTCTCTCGCAAAACGAAATTTGTTTGCAATTGAGTGCATTTCACTAATTTCGTGCAACTTAGTTTCAAACGGGACATAAGGTTGACGGAAATTCCGGGACTGCGTCTACCTGATTAGCCTTAAGAAGGGGGAAACCGGTCAAGTGCCGTCGGAGAATTTTCCGCAACCTTCTGAGTAGTGCACTACGTATATAAAAAACGTACAGTTCCCTCTTTTTAATTACATGCACTAAAGTCCTCTTTGTAGTGAACCCCGGTCGAATTGGGCGAGGTTTCTGGGAAGGCATTAGAATTGTGACTATCTAATATCCAGAAACTCAAAGATTCTAAGAGTAGCGGATTGCAGTTGTATGCGTAACTCGCCTTGCTGAGCCAGTGACTCGTTATGACAGCTAGTGTGTCTACTGAACACCCGCTAAAAGGACACGTACTTGATCAGTTTCCGACCACCTGATGAACTCACTAATCACAGAACGTCTTCTGTGGCTAAGCATCCTGGAAACCGACCGGATCTTCCTTGGTAAAGTACATTCATTCAAATATGTACTAGCCAGGAATAATGTCCACGAAGGTGAACAAAATTGGAGCGACGTTAATACAAATCTCTTAAAAATCTACACAATATTCTTTCTCTCTCATTTGGAGGGTGGGGCTTCGTGGGTGTTTCGTTCACAACTTTGAGTCCGTGTGGTTTCGTTGGGAAGAGCTTGACGAGTTGAGGACTGGGCTGAATTTCGCGTAACAGGTGAATTTGCAAAAGTGTGTGGCTCACTGCGTTGCGTTAGCGTAGATCCTCTGCGAAAAAACCGACGGAGTGATGATCTTGCGGAAGTTAAGGTGGAATATGATGGAGGTGGGGTAGAGGGGAAGTTATCAGGATCCTCGAGTGTGTCCGAATACTCGTCACGGGGAAACTCAACAGCAATCGCTCCATTAACCAACTCAACTGATGTAATGGTTCGACCACGTTCATTCCGGAAAGGATTTGGTGGCGGAACCGCAAGACTGGCAGAGTCGTCACTTACTGGCGGTGGTGGTCCACCATCTTGAACACATTCTTGATAGTTTGGTAGCTTTGGTAGCATTGATGGAGGGAAAAGGTCGACGAGCGTCAAAGCTGTAAAGCAAAACAGGAGTGAACGTTAGTGACTTGGGTGGCTTAGTTATATGATATTTCATCGGTATAGGCATGCATCAGAACTTAGTTTGCTTCAAATTGCGCAACAGCGTCAATCACAGGATGTTCCTCAACTGTGGATGTTACTTAGATGAAGCGGACTCTTTTTGTGGGGAAGAAATATTTTACGCAGCCTTTCGTATTCTGTATGAAAGCACGTTATATCAGCTGTATCTGGTGGTGGGTCTACTCCTTAGTCTTCATAGGCTGAATTCCGTCCGCATCACCCCGGGTTATTCAAACGAAAAAACGTATTCCTGTAAAAACAACACTCATAAGTTTGATTGTTAGCTCCCTCTTTAACGACGCTTTCTGATACCATGTTCAATAATTGTTGGTGTCTTATTCGTGGAAGCGCTTCTCAAAGCCTGAAAGACTTTATGGGAACCAAGGAAAAGTGTGAGTGTGCACAAGGTTGGAGGATTTTAGAGTTTTTGTTCAAAATATACAATTCCCTCCCCCTGTATAGACAACAAATTATAGTTGGTATCTTAAAGTTTGTTCTCAACTGGAGGGCCACCGTGTGACATTCAGCTGAACAGGTCTGTGTTTATGCGCATCAGTGTGGTACCTAACGAACTGCTTATTAGATAGCAGTGGAGAGACCCGCCAAACAAAAGCGAAACGGTCGGTAAGTATTTCTTAACTATTGAAGAGACAGGTAAAGCTAGAAGAAGTGTTCTACAGCAGGACTTCCAAAGAAAAAAGACCCGAACCTGAAGAACATACCTCGGAGTTTTATTCACATTATCTGATAAAATTCTTAAATGGAAAGGAAAGTGCTCATTCACCCGACAGTTATGGAAAAGTCAGTCTGTTGAGTTACTCCGGAATGTTAAAAGTATTCATTCTTCTCAACCAGCGAGCGCATAGGTATACCCATTTAACAGAAGGGCATTTGAATTCAAAAGAGCACCTCCGAAAAGTAAAAAGTACACAAATTTATGTGATCCAGTGTGGACTAGTATGAAGATGTTTACCGGCTCAAGATACGCTATGCAAACCCTCATTATCGAGAATACATTGACATTTTATGCACCATTCTTTACGTACGGCTTTAGAAATATTCGAACGCAGGGTCTTCTAAATGGATAAGCCAGTCCGACTAGATGGATATTATAAATAGAATAACTGAATTAATAAGAATGTT
This sequence comes from Opisthorchis viverrini, assembly GCF_000715545.1. Classification (NCBI taxonomy): domain Eukaryota; kingdom Metazoa; phylum Platyhelminthes; class Trematoda; order Opisthorchiida; family Opisthorchiidae; genus Opisthorchis; species Opisthorchis viverrini. Next base: position 1,833,969 of record NW_008751692.1, read on the forward strand.
CAATAACGCTCAGTATTCCGGATTCAGGAAGAAACACGCAGAAGTGATGAAGCGGTGTACAAGTGACTTATATTGATGAGAATATATTTGTCGACATGCATTTCCACTGTTTTCAGTCACTCTCTTTCTCCGATCCTTGAGAGTTCACAGCACATAAAACATGGGAGTTGTTCCTTCTAAGAGAAATGAGTAAGCTGAACAGCTTAGCTCTCAATATTCCACATTCCAATTCAACAAAGGGTGGAGTGTTTCTGCATGCTGGAGGGTCATTTTTCGACTTTCGGCCACTCAGTTGTAGGATCGATGCTTAACGGTATTCAGTCATGTCACGATGAGCTGATGTTTTGTTCGCCCATTGTTCATTTTTTTATTGGGTGTACATTGGTGTAACCCATTTGGCTACGCGCCATCCATCAGTGTTCTCCTAGTTATGAGCAGTAGTCCTCCATTGGGCCAACCGTTGTTGGCTGACTGATCCGATCGGATGGATAGCAGTCGTTCATAATCCATTATGTCTCCGCAGGCAATGTAAACCAATCGCACCAACGATGATGGTTGCCAGTCACAGTTCATAACCCGTTAATTGTGAAGTTCATGTTTCATAAAGCCCACTGAGCACGGTGTTTGTGCACGAAATCTTTGCGATGCTAATGGCTTCTACGTTAAATTTGTCTAATGGACGTTTCGTGACTCAAATCCTGTGTTCAAAAACCTTGATGTGATCGGGTAAGTACTAGTGGATTCGTTCGCAAAAATAAGAAACGTTAGACGGTCTCCAAAAGCCTGTGTTCGTTTGTGTTTTGTACTTTGAGAAGGCTTGACCCCACAGGTATGATACGTCCCCGTACTTTAAGCCAGTGCTATCGTCTCCAGAGGTAGATGGATCCCCGGGAGAATAGAAATTTCGAAGGATTCCTTCATACTCTCTTCTGTTAGAAAGTTGGAGAGAGGCTGATTAAAAGAGCGATCCTCAGAGATCCGAACTTTGATATTGAACACAGAAGGAAGGTCTACGACCACACCTGGTTGAATACAGGAAACGGAATGCCTGTGAACTTAACAGGGTCGTATCACGGTGCAGTCGGCGGATTCAAGCTCCGCTCTCAGATTGAGGAAGTCGACGATTTATGGTAGTCGGTAATTCTGATGATGTTCAAGAGATTTCCGAAGAATGGAAACAGTGAAGGTAATGAAGTCGATGCATCGAAAACGTGGAGGTAACCTTACCTGTGTTCCACGGGTTTGCTGCTCCGGGACGCCACTCAGTCTCTGAAGGAAGACGATTATGAGGAGTTTTTCGTCATTTGCAGTACAGCCGACAACTTCGTGGTTTTCGCATCATGTTGTGATGTTTTTTTTGCGAATAGGAATAACAGCTGAAGCCTTCCATTCCACTTATACTTACCGTCCTCCTGACACACAAGGTGGCAACTATGACACCCAATTCACAAGCGTTGCTCTAGTAACCTAGTAAATAGCTCGTGAGAGATATCGGGACGAAGCGCCTTGTTCCTTTTAAGATGATCGAGTTCTTCAGATGAAGCTGACCAATTCACTTTGCATTCCTAAAAAGCCACTGATGTCATCAAGGTTTTTGGAGCAGTGGGCCAGCTGAACTATCTCTCAAAGCGTTCTACTCAACGTTGTAAGCGATAGGGTAATGAATAAACCTCAGACCCATTTTCTTTTGGGAAAATTTGACTTCTAATAAGTCTTTTTGAGTCGGTTTGCTCCAAGAGCTGAAACAGAGGTCAGCGATTCCTAATGGCATAATCTCTTTCCATTCCCTGATTTTCATCTCATCCACCATCGTTCGGGGTTATTTATCAGACCCTGAGGTATCGATTTTTGTGCAGCGTCAAAACGTCCACCTTAACGGGAAGCTTTCTTCCTTCAACCAGAGAGACATGGTGCCTGGATATTTATCGATAGTTCTACGGCGACTAAATTTTGGTGCAAGAAGACTGAAAGACTGTGGTCACGGTGACCCGAAAATATTTCCAAACTCTAGTTGGTCATTCGGTCAGAGTTACAGTTGGAAGCAGCTCAGATAATCCTTTTGATAATATTCTTTTGTAGACGGTGCTTTCAGACGGCAATTTCTGAGGTGAAGAACGGGTACTCGCTTCACCGTTGGAGTACGGAGGTCTTTAAAACTCGTACCAAATATCCAATTAGTGCGTTAAACGGCTAGAAATGTGCTATCTGTGCCTTCATCCTGTTGTAGAATATTTCAAGGATCGCGACGTAATATATCTGTCAGTAGCTGCACCAAGTTGTGTAAATCTGACCACTTCTGATGGCCCTTGATTGTGCCGAGCCGTGTGTATCCGAAATAAACTACTGTTCACAGGAACCCAGTCTAACACGGTGTCTTCGGTCTTCCCGCTCACAGCTGATATCACGAGAGTAAGCCTCGATCACCGGATACACGAATAGTAACGGGCCAGAAAGTGGATGCTCTTCTTAGCAGTTTTCAGGGGGTATTACCGAGCTGGAATGACAGTGAATGAGCGAGGAGGCCCACTGACTAGCCTGTCAACACAGGACGAATAACGACTGTTGCGATGGAACGATTAAACTTGGAAAAACCAGAGGTTCAGGGATTAAGGTCGAATGCGATGTATGCACGGGCAGTCAGATTTGTGAGAACCAATTAAATAAGATGGAACTAAGATAAGACTACTGGTTTAGCCAGTACTGTGAATGCAAGAGATCATATCCGGTTGCTCAGGCCAAAAAGGCAGGTTTTCAGATTCAAAACTCTCAAGCCAGTGTAACGATGAAGGCCTTATTCGGGGACCCTGCTTCTCTACAGCAGGGTCCTGACTCTAAAGCTCAAACTGGGGGATGGTGGGTAGTAGGGTCTTAAAAAGGAACCCGTCCGGAGCCGACTGCTCAGCAGTCTGGTCCTCTGGGATGCAGGGGGCTGGCCTGGCCCCAACAAGGCTTTCAATCTGTCATTACATGATGTGTCAAGAGTATTGTGTGCGAAAACCAAGTGAGCACCTGTCTTGTGTGATGTTTTAAACATACGACCGTTGCCTATGCGCATGGGATTGGAAGTTATAATAGCTTTCAGAGCCTTTCGCACACAGTAGTTATGATAATAACAGTGTTATTCGATGGATAGCCCAAAAGCTAGATGAATTAGATAAAATTTTTAGGGTCGAATGCTCACATTTGGTGTGAAGATACATCTAAACTGACCTCAGATTTTTGTACCTCCACACATTAGATGATCCTACAAGGCCAGCTTCAGATTTTCGCAACAGTCTGCATATGTAGTGCTTATTATGATTTATAGCACATGAGAAATAGACTTATCCCTTCTCTACACTTGGCTCAGTACACAGTAGATTACGATGGTTACAGTTATATCAGTCAGGTACTCAGAAAAAATGCATATACATTTCATCAGTTAGCCAATACACATGGGTGTCCTGCTTAACAACAGTGAGCCCAAGACATTGATTCCTATATATTCATCCATTGAGTTGTTACCACTCATAGTATACATGATTATTTATTATAAAGTCTGTCTCATGATTATGGGGTACATGAATAGAACCTAGTCTGAGGCATCTTATAATTGTATAGTTAAATTCAGTTTTGTTGCGCTTACTTTTCAAGTATATATTACCTTTGAGTTTCAATAGTGGTCATTAATAGAAATTCACTCCATTCCGGTTTAACTTCTTACTTGAGTACCTTTCGTTTTAGCAGCTACAAAATGCATTATGGTGCAGTCAATATGACAAATAGTCGTTTTGTAAGTCTGAGCTACAGATATTGAATTGGACGACAGGTTTAGTGCTTGGTGGTTGGTCAAGGGGCTGCTGATTTCTTCAGTGAGCTTGCTAATTAACTTGCGAGAATTTCACCGGAAGGATATCATCAATACGCAGCGATGGAATCCTTTCGAATGGTGGGGAAACGTTTGAAAGCCAACTGATAAGCTATGCGAAAGGATCAACAGCCACCTGTTCAACCGACCTAACCCACTTGTATTCTGTTACATTTCATGGTGTGGAACTTATTTCAGTTACAAATACATGCCATTTGCACTTTCTTAGAACTTACGGTATCCTCCATTAAAGGCTTCAAGTCCAAAAGGATCATCGTCCTGGAGAGCTCGTGCGTTTTCGGTCCGGCGCCTGCCCGCGCGACATTTCGACCATGGTATGCACAGCATCATCAGGAAAAGGACCAAGATCAAAGCCATGACACCTAAAGTGGCTCCGGTAGCCCTAAAATAACACAATATAGACTAGGTTAGCGAAATTAATTTAAATGGAAGTCTCTTAAACTTAATTGGTATGCAAATGAGTTTATTTCGGCGGTCTACCCGCTTTTGATGGAATTAGCCGGCCCAGTGTAGGTGACTGAAAACCATTCTTTTTCACACTACTGCCAACAGTGAAGTAGTCTATGGAATTAGTCGCCTGTATAGTCGATGTACAGGCTTGGCTAAAAACGTTGGGTCTGACGCACCTGGACAGTGGACAGAAAGTCTCACGATGACATAATATCTTACCAAACTTTGTAAATTTATGCAATTAGCCGGGAAATGTCGTATTTTACCTGCATTTGCTGACTGCGCTTTCTTCCAAGGGCGAAACCCGGCCCTCATCTAGATCTGCTTAATCTCGAGGCGGAGGGAAGGCAGTTTAACACGAAAATCATTTTAGGCACACCAGATATGCCGAATCAGTTTTTAAGGTAATGCGCTGCTAAAAGACAGAGAGCAGATAATCTCAATAAAGGTCGGAACGCTTTTTACGCGTGGTAGGCGACGGAACAACCCTTGAATAATGAAGCCACTTTTGGAGATTAAAATAGATCTGGTGAGGCCGGGTGAATGGTTGAATAGGTGCGCTGCGACTTCACTGGTTCGTGAAACGGGGGTGAGCTGCATGAAGTAACTGAAGATTTGTGCGTTTTACCAAAAAAATGAGCAATTTTTATATTGCTGCGTTTCGAGTTGAGCTAAAAATTTTCCAACATATTCAGATCGCTTCCAAGTAACTGAGACTCTCTAGTAGACGTATGAACAAAGGCAAAGAACCCATGGGTTGGTTATGTATAAATTTGATGATCCCCATATGAATGTGGTGTTAATGCTTGGACAATGTGTGGAGCAGAAACCAAGCAGAAAGGGGAAAGGCAGACTTAAATTTCAACACTGTTCTCTGCAAAGCCACGACCCACTGGACCACGCGCTTCATTCAGTAATTTTTGCTGATCACTGTGCGGAAGTAGGGCCTCTGGTGAAGGTGGATTCAACAAGTGACTTAAAACGAATAACCTGAGAAATCAGAAATTTTTGAGGGTCACCTAACCGTGTGATTTTTAAAAGAGGTCCAAGAATATTACAACATCACTTTGTTGCACTATTTGAAGAGTCATTCAATCTGTAAGTTGCCATATCAAGGCTTTCATACCGGTATGTAACAACCTTGTAAGACTGGTGTCTTACCATTTCCATTTCCGTAACGTGACCAAATAGTTTTTCCTCAAGCTGGCGAAAGGCAAACTACTTTACCATTCAATCAAATTTGGATACTGCAGATAAATTCAATCTATACTAAAACGTCGTAAAAATTTGAAAGATGGTTATTTTTATTGAAAATTGTCACCACTACGCATCTCACCAATCTCCAGAGCGATTCCAGCCAATGTTTCTGGAAGGACACTACTCATAAGGTTGCTGAAAACTCTTCGACAGTCGACGAGAAGTCTCACTCTTCTTGGGGAAGTTTAGGTAGGCGTAGTCCGTGGATTTCCGTCAACCCTGTGTTCCGCTTGAACCCAAATTGTAAGAAATTCGCGAAATATTCATTTGTACAACAAACAAACTTATCGCGCTGTTTACTGAGTACGAAAGCCTGGATGTTAAAATATTCAGCTACTGAGCACGAAATCGCGTCTTCGGTTCTACATAGCTATTTGCGCCGCTACTGCTTATCAACATGGCTAAACCAACCACATCGTGTGTAATATGACCACCTGCAAGGCGAAATATAGGTAGAAAGTCCAAAACCGTTCTAAAACAGGAAAAGGGATTCGCACATTTGAACTAGATGAAGTTCGTACGAAACAAACTTATATGCCGAGCTCGACCAAAAGATATGGGTAAATGTACACGGGAGAACTAATAGTTATGTCCAGCGTAAGTAACCAAGAAGAAAAAGCCCTCATTTTGAAGGTATCCGTAAAGAGTTCAGTACGAAGGTAATCAGATAATCCTGGCTTTGTATGTATCATAATTACTGGTGTAGTAAATTGGGAAATACAACGTTTTTGATTAGAGTTTTTAATGCTGAACGCTTTGGAACATCGGCAACCTCAGTCAGCAGGACAATAGACAGGAAATCATGTGCCAGTTGGTGTTATAATTGAACCAACCAACAGCATATGCGGTTTGTGTGAGGATATGTGGTTTTATCGCGGAGCTTGAGGAGCTATATGTGCATGATCATGTTTTTGACGTTTACCCGATCCGTCCAAATGCTAGATCGTTTTTGGCCATCGATTCATTTGGCACTGCTGGTTGAGAATGACTGGCTGGAGCTTCTGCACAGGGAAGTTTCACATGTCATGATTACTCAGCCTCGTTGAGTGCATCAGGGGTGACCGCCGAGTCCCCACCGAGAGACCTGGTGCTCTTCTCCAAGCACTACACCAACACTCCTCGTGGATTGACTGTTCCTGTAGGATGATGGGTACACAGCACGAAGTGAGTTATGTTTGTCTGGCAGTTTTTAGATGTGTACCGCAGGAATCAGTCACCCGGAAGTTAGAATTGACGGTAGTGTGAGGGGACTTGGTCATTTTCATCAGATTTCGTCCTGTAACTGAAACCAGTGTGTGCTGAAAGGCCGGAAAGCATTGTACAGCTGTTTCCTTCTTACTGGGAATCAGCAGCAGCGCGCGTCTTACAAAATTTAGAGAACTTCCGGTCAGTGGTTGAGCAGGTAAAAGAAATCATCACCATCTTGCTGGCACAACCAGTCCAGACTGTAGATGCAAGGTCAAAGGAAGCGGTCTGATCACACGCCTGTCTACCATTGTCTATAGCATGATCTACCTGTGTCAGAAAATTCAGGAAGGTCAGATTCCTGGAAATAATCCCAAAATGTCATAAACCTACTGAGATCCTCAAACTGCAACCAAATCCTGGAAAGGACGTCGTGGGGTATCCGGGATAGAAAACCCTGGTTGGACGCTTGAGTGGTCACTCCGTTCAGCAACCGTCGACAATCATGAGTCTTCAACCATGTCATACAAGTAACATCAGCCAATCGCTCAACGCTGATAGGACAGCCTGGACTCAAAGTAAAAAGTGCGTTTTTAAACCACAGAGCCTCTTGTACTTTGTCACCCGCCCGTTCGCAGTAAAGTTGTTGTATTCCCTGTTGGTGGATCTTTTACCGATATCAAGACACTAGATCTGGGCCAGCAGTTAGGTTACAACAGATTGGCGATGGGTGCGGAGTGCGAAAACACACGTGAAAACCCTTTTTTGGTCTCCTTGAGGACACCGAGTTGTGCATCACTCACGATTTGGGGGATTAAGGTTAGTTAAAACAAGTAATTAACCAATCAAGCGGAGCGTTGAAAAAAGTCTCAGATTTATCATCAGACGAAAACTAGTCCACTGCAAATCATATCTTCATGATAATTTCAGTAGTAACGGGTAACAAAGTACTTTGAGAGCACAGATGCCGAGGCTTTGTCACCGAACACCGTCACGCACAGAAGAATTTCGTACTGCGAACGGCTCTAAACTTTTCAGCGTCAAGTATCATCGATTATTGATTTTGCATCCAACGTGGGTCAAATTATATCACGTTACAACGAAATGCAGGAAAGGAGTCGGCATACTGATTTCAAGTTGGCAGCTTATATCTTGAAAAACTTTTCGATTTCATTCCAAAAGTAAAGTGCGTTAAATGAATGTACGTCTAACCGGTGCTCTATTCAAGGCAGTCTTTCGTAAAGTTTTATTCGTGCAACTCCCACTGAGCCAGAAAAACACGTGGAGGAACTCTGGGTTTGTACGGCTTCGGTAGCCCGCACAGCTATCCTGTACTGAAGCCTGGTATTGTAGTTTCGAAAGCTTGCAAAAGCCCATCCCCCTCTGTGTGTTTTGCGTACAGTGGACCAGACAGACTGAAGTAAACTGTTGTCACCGGTCTCAGTCCAGCTTTTTCGGTCCCCAGACATCTAGTCCACTCTTGAACTTCCAATTTGATCATGACAAGTCATCTGCTCCGGTTGTTGAGGTTCTTTGAGGCCATAATCATAACCAAACAGAAAGCGAGTTTGCGTGGGGACTTAACAGAAACGCTGTGTTTACCTTGAATGTCGCGACAGTCAAACTGTCCGTCTAGCAACACCTTCTCACCAGTTTTGAAGTTTGACATTCCAGTGGTGTGCCGTATGCCCGCCTGTATTTTACATGTTCGCGGTTGAGAAGACTTTGTGGGACGGTACAATCTGACAAATTAACCTACTTATGGTACCGCTATTCAGATTTGTGGAGGAAACTAGGAATCGTGCATTTCTCGGGAGCAGATCCTTGCCCCTATGCGAGTATTAGAACGTCAGATGCAACGTAGCGGTACGATGCGCGTCATACCAGTGCGTTTTTGGCGACTTCTATCCGAAAATGCTTCAGCGCAGCAAATAATCTCACACATATATACCATTTACAGATCGATGCTGCTAACGTGAAACCACAACAGCTTGTCAAGATTAATTATCACGCATTAACCTACCTGTATGAACCTGAAACTTGTATGAACAAATCAACCAAGCACTACACTGAAAAGTTCTATTGAAAGTTCTAATGTCTACTAGTTCTAATCACTCCGAATCACCCTTTCCACCCAAGTGATGAACATGTTGCCACCCAGATTATCATACCAAGCCTGTAGGCTCAAGTACTGAGGTTAAACTCCACAAATTATCTTCCTCAGATTAACCCTCACGTAAACTGAGCTGAGTCCAAACATTTTTCCCAGTGAGTGTTAGCCACTGCTCCAAACTCTCACGAATGTTACCAAGTGACCGTTCGCCAGTGCGTCAAGCATGGGCCCCTACGATGGCCCACATAAACGCCTAGCGAGTAGTAAATTAGTACCCAAAAATTATCGTCCTAAAACTTATAAAGATTCCGGTACAGTGATTCTGGACGCAACGTATCATGTCCTGCCGGACACCTGGTGTTCAGCAGGATTATGTGTTGCTGGTGGAGAGGCAAATAGTACTTAATGTGAAAGTTTCGAAACTGCATGGTTCTACTTCTTAAACACAGTACCAGGCCTCGACACCTATTGATTCCAATCCTCCCCAGATTTATGACTTGCCATCGAATAGTTTTTGTTGTGTAAAACTTGGTCTGCATGTCGAATGAAGTGAGAGAATCCGGAGTATCGAAATGATCGATCTTTAACGAACGTACTGAAAGCACAAACAGCTCTATCAAAATCTCACTCATTGACTATTGATATCTTCATCCCTTTGAACAGGCATGATGGTATCATTACTCTATCTGGTCTTGGGGTCTCAAATCATTTTCTTAGGTTATTGTTGTATTGTTGTAGTCAGTTATCTCCACGTTTAGAATGCGTTGTGTACGTCCAAGTAAACATAAAAACAAGATGAAAGTTTTGGTGTAATAACGAAGCTACGAAGTATGTAGATACCTGGGGTGTAGATGCTTACATTAGTCACATCATGCTCATCAAACATAATTAATCTGCTCCAGGTTCCAAGTTAACGTCACTATTGCTATCACAACTGAGCACCAAAAGCTGCGGTTGTTTGGTCATATACTGCGTATGCCAAATAACCAGTTGCCAGAATGAGTGCTGTTTATCATGCTAAATCCGGACTGACGTAAGCAAACAGGTGGTCGATGCTTGATATGATAGAGACTCCGACTCGCATTCCGGGGTACGGTTTGCGCAATCCTCAATATGCCTGGTTGGGGACGCTTGAAGGTATGTCTGAAATTCGATTTCACAGGTTACCTTGTACTTAGTTTCTATCCAGATAGTTTGTACGAGACTCTGGAGGTGTGGCTACCTCGAAACGGCTGTATTAGGCTAGCATTAAGCCCCTTCCTTATCCACTTCAGTTCTTTTCTTCGTGATAAGGATCTTAATTAAGTTATGCTGTAAGCCAGAAAAACATAACACCTGGACATTGATGGTGTGTTGTCAAAACTGCCGATGATAAAGAGCTATGAAAAAGAGTCGTAATACCAAGTTTTGTGTACTGTGATAGTTCCCAATCGATCTAATCCTACTTGGAAGAAATTTATTCCGTGGAACAGGACTTGCAAATTGACCACATTACAAACAGCATTTTGGAAAAGTTCAGTTACCCAAATAGACGAGGCATTTAAACGGCTAGCTTTTCAGAGTCAATCTAAATCTGAGTACAAAGCGGGTCTTCCCATCTGGGCTATGAATGCAGATTTACGGAATTTAATGGACAACTTTTATGGTTCAACTTACACACAACGCTTAATTTTGAAAAAAGCCGCGTATTTTACCTAGGTTACACCACAACATGCCATTTATTTCAGCCTCTATAATTGGCTTTTAGTTAGATTATTTTCTTCAACACGGAAGTTGTTTTCATTTTGAGGAGGAAAGTGACTTTCGCATGCTACTCGTAAAGGCGGTGTGCACTGAACCTTGGGAGTGAATTTGGACTGCATGAGTTTGACGCTTTTGTTTTCCTTAGAGTACTTTGAAATCCTGTTCACAAAGAATATCACTCATGGAGAAAGAACCCTAAAAAATTTGTTTTCGGATGACTGTTTCCGTGCATCTTCCTTGTGACCCGCTAGTGCCGGCTTCCATCGCTAGTCTGAAAGATACTTTACGTCAGGGAGTCCCAGAATAGATAATCTTTTCGTGCAAAATTGCTTAAATTTTTGCCTAAAAAACTCGTTCCAAGATTTAAAATCCAGCATTGCTTTCCAGAATATCTGAATTTACCCGAAAAGCAGCTTGTGAAGTCATCAATCAATCAATTGGTCAATTAATCAACTAATCCACCAATCAGTCAATCCTAAATCTATCAACCAGTCAATTGGTCAGTCATTTGACAGAACAATAAGGAGAGGGCAGTGATTTGTCTTTTAAGAATTTCCATTACAAGACGTTGGTTTCCAGTTAAACTACTCATCATCATCAGCTGTAAATTATGCACACGTTATACAGTGGTTATAGGTGCCAGGGATTCGTTCGCCCATTATCTGGGAAAATAGGGGTGGATAGCTACTCAATGATGTCGGTAGCTCAAGTTGCTTCTATGCGAGCGAGAAGTCCTTATTTTGGAGCAATTAATGCGTCTTGAAAATTGTGGCATAGGCTTTGGAATTCAACCAACGATATAGTTCTCCCATCTAAAAGAATGCCGTAGTAAATTTGTACAAAAATATGATGTTTCTTGAAACATCGCAAACGAGATTCAGCTGGGTTCCAGGTGTCCCTCGCAAAACCGAATCAGTTTATAAATGAAAGTATTTTGCTAATTCAGTGCAATTTGTTTTAAAGTATAACACAAGTTTGATGGAAATGCTGGGACTGTGCCTACCGCATGGGCCCCAAAAAAGGCGAAATCGGTCGTAGGTTGTTGAAGAGTTTTCAGCAACCTGATGAGTAGTATATTATGCCATAGCTTATTTACTTTAATTAAGGGGTCTGATGTGCTGTACTTTTGCACTAGCAAGTTCGCAAAAGCAATGTAACAAATCACTGAACTACCCATCGTAGTGTATTTCTTTGTTCCCACAAGGGCTAGAAAACTCTCCGAAGAAGAACATTTTTGTTTACATTTGAGTGTGTTCAGTTGCCAGGCGGAAAAACTGGTGGATCTAGCCAAAAATTTCGGAGTAAAAAGAAGTGACCACTGTAATCTATTGAGAGGCAAAAATTCGTTGGCAACGAATTTCCGTCAGAACAAGATACTCCAAAGAAGAACAACAGAAAGCCGAAGTTCAAGAAATACTTGGCACTTGTCAACTGCAACCAAGGGAATTTCGTACAACTGTACTCAGTCCGTGGTAAGAGAAGCTGCGCTTTTTTCAAATCCTTAGACAATCCATACACTGTTTGCGATTTACAGTACATTTCAGTTTACACAGAAGTGGTCAAATTAGGCCTAGATTCGAAAGGTGAATAGTGACCGAATAACAGACTTCACAATATGTTGAGAACATCATCTCTTATCCGCCATGAATTCGAACATAAAACTACATTGGGTCACATTGGCGAAGCTAAGACTACTGATATACTGATCGACACCAGTGTCTGTCGGCTAAGTTATTAGGTAGGGTAATTACTGAGTTTGTAGAATTCTCAAAATCTGAAGCGGCAACTGAAGCGTAGTGTTGAAGTTCTATAATGAAACAGCAGAATTCTAATTGAATGACCACTCAACTGACATGAACTTTACCTACTAATATGCTAATGGTACACTTACTTCAAAATACATTCGGTTGGGTCTGTGAAAGGAATCATTTTATTACGGACTGCGTTCAGGAATGCAAAAGATCGATTCCGCTGACCATATTATATGTTGCCTTGAAAAGATTCGAATCTTTCAAGTGTCTTGTTAACAGTTCTCACATGTGTTGGGCACACAATCGGATGGGTTACAAAGACACTCAGATTGGATAGGCTATCAAGCTGATCGATCGGTAGATTCTCGAAACAATCGAAATTCGCTGCCGTTCGTTTTGTTTCTTTGATGAGCGTCGTCTTAGTTGTTGTCTTCGTTGTTGTGATTGCTGAGCGTGGGACACATGAACCATTTTTCTGTTCATCAAACTACTCTGGTTACCACCCAATTCAAACCAGAACACATGGGTGAACGCCGCTTGGTAGTATGCAAACTAGACCAATTCGGTGTGTTTAAAGCCGTCAATCCGCAGGAAATAAGCTTTGGTACCTTTCTTTAACTTGTAAAGGAGAAGTTTTTTATTTATGTAAGACTTCAGCAAGCTTTACTCCCATTAATTGCAGATGCGGTGAAGTATTCTTTTAGTGTAGTAAGTTGAGTTCACCAATAAATGCATTTTTTAAATTTTTTTTTAGAAAATCCACTCGACTCTGATTTTCAGACTTTCTACAGTCAAACAGTGCTTATGAAAATAAGTCTGATCTCCTAGCAATATTACTTTTACATCATGGTAACTCCAAAAGATGAACGCTCCTGATGAAATAAATCACTACTGGTTGTGCATACCAACCACCCCAAAGAAATGACAAGATAAAAAGTTTTCCCCTTCGTGGTAGTCTCCTTAAGGTTTACTTATCTACTTATGAATTATGTCGAAGGTTCCCGTAATCTTCTTTTGGGAAAGTGGAGACCCCTCCTTGAAGATGACTCTACGGAAGGACTACTGTGGGGGGATCCTTTTTAGAGGGATCATCCTCAAGATTAACCAAAGAAGAATTGTCCTCGTGACGTATACTCAACAGAAGGGAGGTGGAAGTGAATTCGAAATATAACTCACCTGTGAGCAACACACTATAGATACCAAAGTCGGCCTATAATATGGAAAGCAGCTAACAGGGTGCTCTGTGATCGCTCCATAGAAAATGCTACCTGTTGAACCGGGATCAGATTATTGGCTGGATGGTTGCAAGAGAAACATGCCATGGGATATCAGGAGTGTTTTAGTGAAATATTCTCTTGAATTTTCCATGAAAAATCAACCGGACTCAGTGTGAAAGATTTCAACAGGACATCATCTATGGAATTCGGATTGGCTGTCCATTCGAGCTTTTGTCAGTGACGCACCACACAACTTTGGTATTGATAGTTTTCATCTTTCCAGGTAAGAGATTTTTCTTCAGCAGAAGTAACCATCGTTGGTAAAGAAAAGACGTTTTCTACACTAAAGGGTTTGCTTTACCATGTCCAGTTATGTGCCGTATGATTGTTAGTAAAACGTGAAACACTAAAAAACGGGGAATACCAAATGTTCAGAAACAGAAGGTCCTTTTTATTTCGTAAATTAAAAATCACCTGCACCATGCGTTAGTAGATTAGTTGGATGTTCAACAGCCGAAAATGGTCACAAGGTGTGGTTAGTCCGTGAAGTTTCCAGTCATTTTCACCGACAAGTTGAACGTTTGGAAAAATAAACTCCACCTTTTTCCACCTCTATTTGTATCGTTCTGTATCATTTTGCGGGTAAACCAGAGAGCCTCAGTGGTATGATTCCGCTCACCGGAGGTTGGACTATCTGATTTGTGCCTTGCCTCCACAGCCTGAGCTTTTCGCTCATCTCGGACAGATAGTTTGTGTGTGTTAGAGATTCTCCCCGGATTTCCAATATTCGAAGTTTGTTGTACCACCGGTAGGCAATTGCTTACCAGAGAAACACTCACGCTACTTGTTAGTAGTTTTCCAATACCGAAAAACTGCTGCGGACCGAATGACCAATAGGCGTACATATGCGATCATGAGAAAACGGCCCTAGCCATTCAGCACGAACATCCTGGATATCCCTGCGCATGAGTCGGATTTGGGAATATTACTGGTAGGGTCCCATGATGAATGTGCAAAAGTGGACATACTGATGGGTTCAGACTTCATGTACTTACGGACTAGAATGGGATAAAACGAGGAAATCAGTCCATTATTCGCAAAGGTTTACGAGAACCCTAGTTCTCCTTTGGGTTGTTTTGTGGTTTTATTTTCATTGGCCTATTCATATGAAATACTGAGTGAGGTGAAGTCAGATTCGTCCTGAGTTTTCTCAAACACTATGGATGTGACTTCGATGTACTTGGTCCATTATTTGTAAAAGGCACAATGTGCTTGGACCAAGTGACCTTGATAAGTGTTTCGGCTTTAGTCTGCCATTTTTTCGGCGCTGATTAATCAGCGCGCCCCTTATGGCTGTTCTACTGATGTGTACTCATCCAAAAGTTCTACAAAAGATTCTGAACACCGAACTTTGGGTTGCGGTGAATAGTGAATAGTGTGTTTTATGTCTGTTTGGTTTCAAAGCTGGTCATTTAGACACAACGGGGCATTTATTTTGTAATGCACTACTCGTAAGGCTGCTGAAAACTCTTCGACAGCCCATTTTGAATTACAACGTATTGTCACTACTTTTGCACGCAAACGAAATATCGTCTACCATTTTTTCCAGCCTACCAGTGTTTTTGCCCGTTTTTACCTGAGTGAACACAGTGAACACAGAATGATAACTTCGCCCAATAAGTTTCAGGCACGGTCGTCTGGGATATCAAAAGAACAAATATGCACTGCCTGTTCAGATTCAGCTATAAGCCTTAAAGGAAAACCTAGGTATCATGAGGGTTTTGAAGCTTTTTATCAACATGACACTCAGTAAATGCTGTTCATTCAGGCTGACCACCTCACAAGCATTGTATCATTGTTTTGTGTACTTTGAAAACCATTAGCTTCGTAGAGGTGAACTATGTTTCGGGACATGTGAGCCCGAAATCTGCCGAAGAGCTACGAGGGACTGGTTGGTATTTACTCACCACCATCTCTCAGTAACACAGGTACCAACATGATGAATTCTCGCGGGAAATGATCATGTGATTTCTTCCTCTATAAGCACAGCACTTATAGTTTGAAAATATTGAGAAGATTGTAAAATTTCATACGAGGTTTTAACCCTGATAGATAATCATACTGTATCCAGTCTAAGTGGGAGTTGTTCACGCAGGTGATCACGCACACTTGACGAGATTACATATTGTTCAACTAATGACCCGAATGGTTCGATGTCGAATCTCTCGATAGATCTGTGACATATCTTCGAGGATAAACCACTTCCAAATTGATTCTCGGTTTCTCAGAAAGGATTTACTTCACTTTCTGGGTTAACTCGCACTCAAAAAAAACATTTTTCTAATGAAAATTAAACAAAACTGCAGTCATTTGGAATTCACTAAAAACCGGTTTGGTGGAGCTGGTCCATAATATTTTGTCACGGACAAATTGTTCGAGCTGTTCCAAGATGCTCACTGGTACCTACTGTCACATTCGCAGCTTGTCCTGCCATCCAGATAAATGAGTCGATCAACAGACTCAAATCATTTCCTACAGTCTTTCAAACAGTTAATTCGAAGTCGAAAGTTTCGAAGCGGGGTATTGTAAGTCAAACACGTGAACAACATTTCGAATCAAGGGACAACTACCGATTTGCTGTTTTGGATGAATCTTTACATAACAGCACATGATTCAAGCCTAGTAACCTTTCTGTAAGTGAAGCTTGGACTTACAGATTTTCCATATAGTATTTGTCATAGATAAAGTTAAAAACAAAAGGAGGTAGCCAAAGCTATGGTAAACCCGACCAGACTAATACAACCCTCTAATTGTTAGAGTGATTGGGACGTCGACGTCTGACTGAAAGTCCGCCTGATGTTCTCGTCGGTACGTCTTAAGTAATGAAGTTAGACGTTACAATGTTGATGTAGCTAATGGCTGACATTTTACGTTTATAATCGAAAACAGTTGCTTTGAGTAAGTTTTTTAAGTTAACGGACGGTACTTAATTCCCTATTTCTTTGGAGACACTGTATAATATGGCCACCAGTTGATGCCAGTGGCCTTCTTGTTGTCAGTTTTTATCCAGATTGCCGAAATCAGTGTCTGGAGATGTAGACACCTGGGAACGATTGTAGTAGGCCAGCACCAATTCCCTTTTCTGTTCATCGTAGCTATTTTCTTCAAGATAAGGGTTTCAATTAAATCATCGTTGTACAGCAGTGAAGCATCAGTGTTGAACATCGATGTCACGCTGTCGATGATGATAATGATGATTATGATGATGAGCTGAACAATATGATCAGAACAGAACCAAGAAACCTACCACTGTCCTTGAAAAACACCTTTAGAAGTTCATATGACTCATTATATCGGAGTCTTTTCAAAGCAGAAGGACCTAGTAATACTTTGTAAGCTGAAAGAACATCTAAAGCGAGACATCGACGTAATTTAAGCGGATGTAATGAAAAGTTGTAGAGTTTCAGACAGTTTGATAAACGGTTACCGAAAGCACTCCGTCAGCTTTTCCGACATTATGCCTCAAAATTACATTGGTCGATGGTCTGCCGGGTCTTATTTTGCAGAGTTTCTAAATAAGCGTTTTTGCTTTCCAAAATGGTCTGACTCGCCAATCGAACTTTCCAGTTCTACCATGTATCCTTGTCCACAAGGAGGCAGACGACAACAAGCCCCTTAACTAAATTCTGCATTGCGCTCGGCGGAATGTGGCACTTCACACCACAGTGACTATGTCGTCCTGCAATCTAGTGGTTCCTGTCTAAGCGCTGTGACAAGTAAGTGAGGTTCTCCAATTTTGGATAACATTTTTGTCCTCCAGGCTCATGGTGAAAACTTGATGGAAGTGTTGATGGAAAACACATCGTGTTTTCCAGAATGATTGCAGCCCAGAACTGAGGTCTGTCATCAATAAATGGTGGCTATGGGATCAGCTCGATTGCTCAACTGTTGGGGTTACCAGGCACAAGTGTATCCCCTGTAATTAAACCCAGTATCTGGTATGCGTGTTCCAAAAAAGCATAACGCTATCGTTACGTTTTACATTTGAGCAAAACACCACCGGATACAGTCAGATGTTAAAAAATTAGACACCAGCCACTTCAAACGCAGATTTATGTAAAAGTGCACAGTTGAACAGTACAAACTTGACTTTTGCGGATACTAAATTGAACAAGAAAGTGAAATGAGGATTATACCAACAGGGAGGCAGGTCGCGCTAGCAGTCAATAAACCCAGCGCCTTACGCAGTCCATCAGGGTGCCATAATCCTAACTGTCCCACTCGGTGCTAAATTTGGAGTTGCAGAAATATATCTATCACTAATTTACCAAGCTGAACTCGTTTACAGCGGGATGATCAAGAGGTAAAACATCAAAATTCGTTACTACAAAAGGACAAAAATTTCTCAGCAGAGGACACAGAGCGGTAGATGTGAGCACCGGCTTACAAATTCTGACCAAATTCTGACTGACTTGGAATCCACGGAGAAGTGGCTACTGACTGAGACATTATATGGGATGGCAGTAATTAACAACCAGATGCGCCAGCAGTCGCATTCGCTAGTCCGAAGGATTTGCAACCGGAGGTTCTTATCGTGAGTGACTCTTATTGGGGTGGTTTTATATTTGAGTGAATAACTAGGTTTACTTTTACATGCACCAAAGGCAAATGAATACGTGGTGTGCATATTTGATGGTAAACTGCCAAATATTTTTACAGCGCACGTATGATTGACCCGGTTACTAGCGATACAGCTAAGTGACAGTAGGAGAGGGTGGTGACACAACGAGACGTATGAGACAGAATGAGCACAGAATGGGGCTTGTTGAGAGGGTCTGTAAAACTAACTTGGTCGCAAACTTCGAAGTTTTTTTCTTCGTTATACGTCGAGTACTTCAGCGACTAGATGTTTACAATAGTCCTTCAGTAGTCACGGCTTTGTTAAGCTTGTAAACGATTGGCTGCAATTTCGCACCAAGATTACCCTCCACGATTTGATTTCATGAGTATAAAAATACTGCAACATTATTCCTGATTTAATCCTGGTTAACTCAAGTGAGTGTTTGCCTAATCGTTTTTCGCTTGGTAAAACTAATAATGTATGTGCTTGCTTTACCTAGAGCAACGAAACAGAAACCGTTTGAAGAAACGAAGAAACGGTGGTTGAGATTAGCAAGCTCGAGTCATATTGCATCTACCCAATCATACTAGACCTGATGATAGTTACCTGTGTACCAAGTTGCAGTAATGAGAGATAACTTCCACCCTCATTTATCCAAGCATTGCTGTGATAACTGGCGATTTTCACAGAAGTGTACTAATTCAAGACCTTAAAAATCGGTTGTTTCAGGTTCACCCGGGTGATGCCGAAGCACCCTTCAAACTCTATAGATTCGCTAACGGACGTTACTCCCACACAAAACCACATTGTTTTACTACTACTGGAATATCTCTTAGTTGGTTTTGCACGCACATCTGTGATGCCCCAGTGATTACAGGCAACTGCGAGAACACAGATCACCAAGGTGGATTTTATAGTGGCTGAGGTCACGCAGGATGTATTGTCAAACGTGTCGGTGTGAAACACCAGCAGTAGAGTACCACTTTACTTTCTCAGAGCCTAGTTATGCCCGATGTCTTGGCAGAGTCATACAAATTTCAACCGTAGGGCAAATAACAGGCAGCGTAGCCATGACACAGCTGCCGGCTTGATTGCCGAAACTAAATCACATGACCTTTGAATCACAGGTTGATATTGACTAACTGAGGTATGTGATGCGAAGACCGTTTAAGGAAACTCTCGGAGGAGGAAACGTTAGAGTGCCGTTAGTTGGTATGATGTTTCAACAAAGGTATATTGTAGTTGCTGAAGCAACTGCCCAGTTAAAGACGTGGTATTTCATTCATAAAGAATGATAGCAATGTTCTGGTTGCCCATTTACCACTAGCTGGTGCGTAAAGGACTGTGTAACAATCCGTACGAATGAGAGCTGTGTTTCTTCATCACTGGAGAATGTAACCTTCTTAGTGATGATATTAGTGTGTTTTTTATAGAGTCCGTCGTGACCAATAGTAGTAAATTTCAGTCTAATGTGGTTTCTGCACATAAATTCCACTGCTTCATTGTATCAGAGTAGGAAACTCACAAGTATGCGGCACACAAGTTCGCCCAATCAACGGGATAAGTTCCACCTCGCGAACTTGAGTGTGTGGCATTGAGGTCATCCCAAATGTACTTCAGACACGATTTGGGCTCTAGATCGGAGGCTGACATCTTTAAACTCGCAATAGGTGAAATACTTGTGTCAGATTAGTCTCAGACACGGTGATCTAAATTGAGTGGGGCAAAACAAAAAGTGAGTGAAGATTAATCATCTGTTGCACGGATTGTGCCATTTTGTTCACCACTAAGTGTTAGAACAGACACTGGATGAGGTTACAGCATGCTCTCTAGCCGCTAGTGTGGACCACCACGAAAAGTTATTTATACGGTTAACCAGATTTACCAAGACTGTGAACATTACAATCCACCATGCCACGGAATATTACCAAGAAAAGGTTATTGTGCAGTGAAACTTAATGAGGCATTGTCTATTCGAAGTGCCACCTATTCCTTGTATCAGCATCGTGAAGGCTTATTTAAATGCATAGTAGCCGAAAAGTTGCCGCTCACTTTCGGTTCAACGACATTAACTTAAACAAATTCCTGTGCGCTTCACCGTCATCATATGACAGCCTACTGCATTGTCTCTGGATTCTACAGTCAAAGATAATCTATCGCCTAATTGTTCAACTCCGAGAACTTGAAGAGACGATGAACCCTAATGAGAAGGCAAAAGCCTGTCTCCTAGAAAGGGATGTACAGGGTAACAAAGGTGAGTTAATAAATGTCTGAATGGCAGAATTTGAACCATCCATCCTGCTGGATGCAACAGCTAATGCACCAGTACTATTTTTAAAGGGTGAATAAGTGGCGAACTTCACGCTTTTGCTATACCTCTTATGGTAGCTTGGTGCCCAGGCTTGGACCGGGGATGAAGAGGGTCACCAACCAAAGCTCTTGCGTCAGCTACCTCATCAAAGTGCCAGTGCTTGAAGTAAGATTACCAAGGTAGTTTAGATTCTCAAGGAATATTCACTTGCTTCTCCCCTAACCTAAGGGATCACAGCACGTGGCTCACTAAAATGTATTTATCAACTAACCTGGTAGAAGAGACTATAGATTCTACATACCTTTCAGTATCATTCCACACCATGTGGGGGTACACAGACCGGAATACGGTTCACTCCTTTTGAAGCGAGTAACGTCGCATGCTCTCTAATCTGTCCAAATTTATCTACCGAGTTTTTTTTAATGAATTGGTAGCACGAGATCCAATGAAATTACGTCTCGAAAGATAACAAAAACCACATATACCTAAGCCCGAATAACTGCATCTAAACATATGAAAATCGGGCACACATGCTTCGATTTGTGAGTGCTCTTATTTTCTCCTTACGAAATATATATAGTAGGCACATGGAACGGAGGAGTGATCGTTTTTATCGATTGGTTCGGTTTCAGCCTACACCTGACGGTCAAACAAAGCCAATCGAACCAACTTTAAAGGTTTTTTATTCAAAGTTGTCCATGAGACTGTCAGTGGGACTGATATCCTCACACAACTGACTAGCAAAACAAAGCCTCACATTTGACATACCTTTGGCCGCCAAAATTTTGGCATGAGTAAAACTCAAGCCACGCACATTGAAGATAATCTTCCAAGTCCAGGATTGCTTAACACGTTAGCAGTTAATTAGTGTGAGCGAACTTTACCATAAATATCTGACGTTTTTTATCCGAAGTGACTGTCAAAAAGTGGCGGAAATTAGAGCATTCAACGATTGTTCCCAAGAGGGATACTGCACAAAAGTGACCTGAATAAAAGCGCACTTATTTTGAATTGCACTTACACCAGAATCATCTTTACCAACTTATTTCATGTTTGGTCAATTTGGTGAAATTAATGACTTACTTAGGGAAAATATAACAGACCCTGAGAATTAAGGACTGGTCCATATGGATTCGGTGATAGCCACTACTCCTTTAAGTGAACGGAAGATCACCTATTTTGACTAAATGGCTAACCACATTTATTGCTAGCTTGGAGAAATGCGATGTGAAACAATCAGAGGGACGGATGAATATGCACGTTTTAAATAATATAATAAAGCTTTGTACATATGTAGGGAGCGTTCAAGCTGGAGGAACAGAAGTGAACGAAGTTTTGTGTCTACGTTTGGTATCAAGCGGAGCGGAATCCAGGACGCCGTATAACGATGAGTTAACGGATATTGGCAGATTATGGGGATGATAAATCAGCCAAGAGGGGGAAACACCAACACCGGAAGGTGTTTTGTAGTCGTTGTATCAGTCACAGGCGCTGCTGTGGAATCTGGTTTTTAGAAAGTCTGCGTAATCTGTTAGGCGGAATGACAACCCCAGGAACAATTTATTGAAATACTTTGGATAGATATCTACCATAAAACAAATTCATTGTGTGCTCACACTCATGAGCATACTATATTACGAGCTAAGGTCTAAATGTTCGAGCCTGATATAACCCAAGGTTCTCGAAAGGAGTATCTGATATCCACTGACTGGTATGTGGATGGTCCATTCTTCTATAGCTAGAAAGATTACAAGCTATTTTTGTTATGTACGGAGTACTAGGAAGGGGACTAGGAGCTGAATTCAAGGCATTCACCCAGGTCGTTAAAATACTGATCCATGATTTTATGCACCCGAGCACTAGGACTCATCTAATACACTGGCAACACATTGCGACAAGGTGCTACCGCATTCTAAATACGTGCTCACTGGCATTCAGTAAATCAATTATAAGGCATGCAAAACTGATATGGTGCAGAGATCAAGCGGTCACTTGCTATACCAGATATCCGTCAAAACCGGACAATTAGTTTGACTCCCCTCATCGTCACTTATCACATCTTGAAATGCTTCATCAAGAAAATGATCTAAATCACTTTTCCAAACATCCAAAGCGGCAGAGAAATCCGTCTCCTGTAGACATCTCGCACTTCTGAGTCAGACTCCGTGCTACGACGCATTTTACAAAGTGAAGTTCTTCTCTCATCCCAAATTTTATTCTGCGAGTCAGAAATTTGGCATTTAAATGGACTACTTCATTCATTATTCCAAGTCCAAAAGAAGTCAGGTGTTGCCGGCTGAAACGTTTAGCAATAGAAAGCAACGTAGGGAGTGAATGTGAGAAATGAGGAACAGCAAGCTTTTCATAACCTAGTGTTATTTTGCACCTCCAAATTTATTCGACAAAATGAGGTGCAGTTCCGGTAAGATTCATCCTACGTACACTTGTTACAGAGTTTCCATTTCTACGGAAACAAATCAAGTCTCTACTAGCTTGAAAGCATTAGGACACCAAGCTTTGCGAGGGGGTTGCATCTTGCGGGAAGCTGTATACATGCTGTACGTAGAGCGGACATTTTCTTCGGCGGAACCTAACAGGGGAAGCTGTTTTATCCCAGGTGACTCACCAAGTTCTTCAATTACGGACATTATTAAGTCCTCGTGCTAACTCAGGTGCATATTCAGCTATTCTGATTATGCGGGATGGTTAATGAGATCAAACAGACCATAGAGACCATTCCGAGGGTAATATGGGCAAAAATGGATAAAATTAGTCGACCATATGAACCAATCATTTCTGGCATTTCAGTCCCAGGCTGAGACACGCAGAAGATGCAGAGGGGACTTCCGGTCCAGGAAAAGAGGAAGCTTCCACTCGCAAGCAATAAAAGCTGAAAGATTAGCCTGCATTAGCCAGAGAGATTCAACTGAGATCGACCCTAATAGCAGACGAACAATTAAATGCATCATCATCATCATCA
>NW_008751692.1:1867069-1890470 GCF_000715545.1 Opisthorchis viverrini
CGTATCATTACATTGAAAGCAACATCACCCGTTATGTATAGTCGTACGAGTTGATGAGTATAAAGCGCTTTGATGGAAGGAAAATGTGGGGCGGGCAAGGGGACCTGTCATAACCTATCATAACTATAGAAATACTAGATGGGGACACTTGTTCATGCAAATTCCTTAGGACAAACGTACGTGAGAAACTCATTCATTGTCTATCTATCTCCGGAATATGAAATATTCTGGTAGTTTTCCATTGGATTGTTGAAAAACTCCACCTAAAAGTAGTGCGGCAGATCGAGGTGGATGAATCTGACTTCAAAATACACAAACCTTAGGAAGGATTCTTCTTTCCGTTATGGAATGAGGAGGTACTCTCAGGAGTCAGTCTTTTGCAGTGCGTAGGTACCTCATTTAAACTCAAGCGATAAGGACACTTAGATGATCGAATAGTTAAGACGCATTTTGTAGACTGAACTGTAGGTCGAATCTATGTTCACGGATGGCCTTCAGCTTATCATGCAAGGATTAAAAAACTCGTCCTTATTTCAACTGGCACTTCGTGAGTAGTACTTCGATGAGTCTGTTGTCATTTTGCAAGCGAAATCGTGACAATCAGATGTTAATCAAGTTTCACGTTGAGTTCACTTAGCCACTCGGCAAACATAAGTAGGCACGTTTTCTTTCCAATCCGACGCGAGTTAATCCATGACGGGTTATTATCTAATCTGATCAGAGCTCTACGCCGCGTGTACCACAGTGACCTGAACTCGTGATCATTGGACCCACAGACAAAATTTTTTGTTTGCGATAAGCTTAGATTACATAGTTATTCCGCCTTGTAATTGTTTTTCTATTTTAGACTGAGCAAACATTTAAGTACTTTATACTGATCGAAGGCTTACGTCTGGTTCAGTTAAATTTCTCAATCTTAAACCATGTGTGCGCCTAACCTGGCAGCAGCAGGTTAACTGTGTCAATAAAAGAATACACTGTTGGACTCAGCAGAGCCTCGGCTTCGCTGAATCATTGCATTACCGAGAGTCTTTAATCATTAACAACGCGGAACCCTGGCGCTCGCAATCTGCAGACAGTATGAACGAACATAGCTAAAGCCCCTGGTTTCCACTTCATGTTTTTGTCACCTTGTTCCCTTGCAAACAGGGCGAACTTGGGCAAACAGGGTAGGAAGAGGCCAAAACGATGAGGCCACAAGACGCACATGACAAGTCAGCACAGTTGTTTGAGGCGTAGGGAGCAGCAGTACACTGAATATGCTCGATAGTTTCGTTGTGCGATTCTTTGATGTCAATAAAAGACAGGTGAGCATCCAGGCTCTTTTGGTTTCCAGTGTACGATTTCTAGCACTAAACCAGTACTGGACACATTGCGCTGCGTGATGGAGCAAAGTGAATTCTGCATGTGTCTAGGGTTTTTGATCGATCAGTGCATTCGGTCTCATCTCGCATCGAACTCCAATGACACCGAGCATTGCAGCCTGGTAGAGCAACGTGAAATACCACTGTTGTCGGGTTGAACTGATCTATTTCATCCAATAAATGGTGAATTGAAGCGTGCTGGAAAGAGCGGTATGTAAAATTACGCACTCTCTGACATGAGTAATTTACAACAGTCCTTCGTGGGGTATTTGATGCAACAACGGGTCAAATCACTGTACGGACGTACTTTCAAGTTTTATGTACAGGCAAACCCTAAGCAGTTCATGTGACTTTTCCGGAAATAGGACGTTTACTGTTTCTTTCGTTCCAAGTTTAATGAAGGATCCAATTTTCATGTCAGGTCCATTTTTTTCACATCTCTGTTTCGGATGCAAACCTGATTCCTAAGTTTGTTGAATTGACTTCAGTCTAGTCTGTTCTTATCAAATAACAACGACGCTGCCTCCTTATTTTCCCCGTAGGACCTTTAGTTTTGAACTTATTCCTTAGGCTAACTCCACGACAGAAATTTATTTTCCTATGGGGCTGAATGCCAAAATTGGTTAGCAGCTATCTTACTCCACGCATTCAGATCTTGCAGGAGGTAATGCTAACTTCATTTCTATCACCAGTTCCTTAGTTCATCACGTTTGCTGTTCAACAAGAGTCACCAGTCAAGACGGTGACACCTTCTTACGGCATTCATTGTTTCTTTCTTATTGACTGAAAAACGAAGTGCTTTTTCCCGTGCACCCATATATTTGCAGCCATAATCACTCTTTCAAGTCTAATTTGTAGGTGACACTCTTCTGGTGATTGCTAGCTCGTCCGAAATTCCTCAGCTTTCAAGAGAGAGCCACGAGCATTTGTTATGGCACTGAGAACCTAGTCTCATCAAATTTTTGAGCCAAACAAACAAACATCAACAACATGCGAAATACACTCATTTGCAAACCAATTCGGTTTTGCGAGAGACTCACCTGGAATCCAGCTGAAACTCTTGACTTTTTGTGATGTTTCCAGGCAGCTAAATGTGCTGCACGAGGCCGCCTCAAGTTCTAGTTGCTACGATATTCGAGATATCGCGAAATATGTATATTTGTAATAACGAGAGATTCAGCTGGGTTCCAGGTGAGTCTCTCGTAAAACCAAATTTGTTTGCAAATGAGTATATTGCGCTATTTCCGTGCAGTTCGGTTTCACGCAGAACATAAGGTTGACGGAAACTCTGGGACTGCGCTTACTTGATGAACCTTAAGACGGGAGAAACCGGTCGTGGGCAGTCGAAGAATTTTCAGCCACCTCATGAGTGGTGCATTACGAATCAACAACATGGTTTGCAAAGCATCCTTCTTTCTGGTAAAAAGAAGAATATCGTGTGCAAGCAGTAACGGATTCATCCCTTTTCTTAGACGAGCTGATTGGTTACTGTACAACCATACATCCATACAATTGTACAACCGTAACTGACAGAATCGGACGGGTGTTTTGGCTGATATGCTATCCGAAGATAAGAACAGAAGGAGGTCGCTAATTATGGAGTCTGGTCAAGGCAGTCGGTTGTATGCTTGGTACGTCGCGTCCCTCTTCATATTCGACTTAGGGTTCCTTGAGGTGTTTACTTCTCATATTGAAACATATACCGATGGCACTCCCTGAGTATTTCTACTGAAGGAGAGCAGAATTTTAATACAAAGAATTCTTTGCTTACACCGAAGGATTTCACGGCTGCTTATCCTCCTTCATTAGCCTGCTTTTCGGTGCCTGTGGTCATTATGAGGAATATCAAACCTTGACACTTCTGGACCAGCTGATCTAGGCGGTATCCCTGGGGTCTATTCCATAATTATGTTCCAGGAATCGCTCTATTCACATGAACGCTTGCGGTAATTTGATTTTTCTGGAAGTGAATTCATACGCCCTACCTTCCGTGAACAACAAACTACAGAGTACCTCCTAGTCTTAATTTCGCTTGCCTTGCTTTGTTTTACCACCTATGATACTCATCGGAAGTAGCATCTGTCGCCTTCTCGCACCCATGGTTCCATATCCACTTTGGATCCCCCGCCACAGAAGAGTCTGTATCTATAACTCTTCTTTAACTCCCTCTCCCTCCAACTTACGACCTTTAACACTTGGAGCACCGAGCAGATATCTATTTAATTAACCAACCATGATATCTGTTAATTCGTGTGCGTCTTTGCGAGTCATACTTACTACCATTATTATATTCTAGTCTAGGGGTCTGGAATGATCCTTCATGTTCATGTAATTTGCATTCCCCAACTTGATGAATCTATTACCTACAGCGCTGTGAAAGCAAAGGAATTTCGGTTTTTGATGTACAAAAAGGCGAAGCGGTCACCTTGTTACAGATCACAGCCCTAAACAGCTTATTTTTCTTCTCCGAGTGTTTTTTATCAGCGTTAACAAAACCACCAGTGATTAGTACCTCGACAAGGGATTATAGAAAATAAATAATCTGGCCACCGCCATTGGTTTTGCGACTAATCTGAAATCGCCACTGAGTCGTTGTACGCAGCGTGTGTGTAAACGCATTCTGGTCTACATGCTGATCAACCATTTCGGGATTGTTCCCGATCTACGGTGCACCGTACGGTTCCAATTGGATTATAGTTCTATTCTCCTATCACTAAAAGTCTCTCCTAATAACCACTGCTGAATTGAACAGTCTTTCGAAGCCAAATATGTTCCAGTCTCATTTTGTCCCATATTCATTTGTCTTGTTTCTATTTAAGGTGTTTTGTACAATGCGCTACGCTTTTGATGGATAGCATCGATCCCAATAAATTCATCCTTAAGGACAACGAAAGCATGGAATTGATCTAGCATTCCACTGGATATAGCCAATTAATCAAAGAGATTTAGTCCGGAACAGTTCAGACTTGCTTGAAGTAGCATTGAACTTAGGCTTCGGTGTTATAACAGCTCATCAACAACGCATATGCCACAGCTTTGCTTAACAAATCCTACATTGAGCAAATTAATGATAACCAACAATCAGGAAGTTTTCCTTAATTCCGTGGAACTGAAGAAAACTCATGAAATACCGAACCTATTTAATATCACTTCGCCACTTGTGTTTAGACACTGCTCTGTGGAATAAACTGGAGGCGAAGTACTTTCGTGAGTGCATTTTACCAAATCAGGGTAAGAGTAAATCTAAAATCAAAACTCACCCAAGTATAGGATGTACGGATGGATCCATAGACTGGGTAAAGAGGCGTCCGACCACTATCCACCCTAAGAATGCTTCGAAAGTTGGTTCACTCAGCGTACTGTTTGCACAGTCACACAATGGATCGGTCCATTGTGTTGTGGTAGGCCATGGAGCTGAAAACTGAGTACTCGAATCAGTCCGAAAATCACTAAGGCCATCACGTTTGGATCATCCGGGCACGTGCACCTCTGGGTCAGTTGATTGGTCCAGCCAGCCAATCAGCTGACAGTGATTGTTGCACGTGACACCGCAGACCAGAACTTTGTTGCTTATTTTGGATTAGCGCAACGAAACCGAACAAGTGAGTTCCAACAGATGCATTTAAGGTTTGTGGGGACACAGATCGATATGGAATCAGTTAAACCGCTTAACACTAGGAGTACCAGAAATTTTCCGAACCAAGAAAGCTAAATTAGAAGGAGAACCTGCACCGTACAAGGAATAATAGCATAATTTGCAGGTTGCTGAATTTTACTGGCCGCTTCTTACTTCTAACTGTTTCGGCGGCACCTGGGTTCGTACCAACTTACGACAGAAAACAAATGGATTTCGCCAGCTTGATTTTAGACGTTTAAGGTGCAGCTATATTAGAGCACCAGTGGTAGTTACCTTCAGCACTTATCTAAATGTTTATTCCACATTGACCTGATTCATTCATTTAGAATGAATACTACCAGCCGATTATAGGCTCCTAGTGACATCAACAGTTAGTCAGAGTTCAAGGTAAAATTTGGTATATGAACAACTCCGAAGTTTTTACCACTGTTTTCAGAAACAAACTGTACATAGACAAATAAGTTTTCGTATATTCTGCATGGATATTACTCTCGCCAAACCGGTTGTACCTTTCCGATTCACAAAAGCTCCATGGAGTTATCGTTCCATCTAAACAAAACCATGGGACTGGCAACGGTTAGCTGGTTGCAAAGATCACCTAATACATCAACAGCCACCATTTTTAGTGAAGCAGCTAGTGCGAATGCCCATTCATTTCTTGTTCCGTGCAGAGACTGAATAGCAACCGGCTCCCGATTTTCAACCTCCCATGTTGTAGGTATCCAGTTCAGTGGCACTACTGAAGTTGTGTTGAAATCATGTGTTGGCTACATGACAGTAAACAAATACGTTTCTATTGGAATTGTATCGCGTTGTCACTGAGAGCTCCCGACTGCAAAGCTGAACAACAACGAAGCTCGGAACTGCAAGTGATAAGGCACTTGATGAGGCCATCGCAACTAAACCGCTGAGCGGATTTGGATGAACCTTATGAATAGGGGATTATCATAGAAGGGATATTAGCGATCGGACGGGTCGATATCTTGTCCACAACGGATATTCACGTAAAAAAATTAGGAACATCACAGGTTAAAAGAAAACGCTAGCATTTGGGTTGTCGTAGTGTGGTCTGATTCTGTAGGCTACCGGAACTACGGGATGTTTTCACCTTTCATATGACATGTTGCGCTGTTTTGCTTGACGAAGTCAAAAGGACGACGCATAATATTTGTTACAAAAACCGGAATTTGTCGCACTGACACTTTGCACGTCCAATCATAAAGCAGAAATTTGTTCTACAACTTTGAGGTTACTTATTTGCCTAGCTAGACAACTCGAGTCCTCTGGATATAATAACCTGTGTTGTCGATTACAAAACCAGAATACATTTCTGTAAACGGCACATTAATAACTGGTCTTCGACTACTTCGGATATTACACTCAGCTTCCGGAACCCATTTTCGCTAATCGATCGGGAAAACCGATTCAAAAAATTCCCAATAAACTAGCCCTTGCAGCATTCCTATGACGTGTTTTCGTTCCTGAAGTCCTCCCTAAGATTCGGCATCAAAATGGTCTCGGAAGGTTATAGAAATCCTTATTCTCATTTAGGGGTAGCCCATTATGGGCACACACGGTTATCGATCATTCCTCTAGTCTTGTCGAATTAATGAGCTACACATTGGATTGATTATATCATTCTGTATTTAGATGATTGATGGCTGTTCACTGGCAAATGTCTTTGTTCGGCAATCAGAGGCAGTGAGATTCAAACACAACACCAGCGATTTCATCCTTTTTCGTCACACAGGCATAGTCATAACAGCTGTGACAAGAATTGTGCTTATAGAGATGTTGCAACAATGTTTGAAGGGCGGCGAAAGTTCAGTCAACAGCACCTGGAGATCCTAGAGTTGGTCATTTCAGAAAGCCAGAATCAAAAGCGACCACCACAGATTTCTTTCAGGATGACAGACTAGGACGCAAACCAAGGACTGAGAAAGGTTATCGATCAGTGGCACGGTGTGATTCTTTACTTGGTCGGTGAAGCGGTTCTAAGTGACTTCATGACATTACAGAGCCACACAGCTTTAGAGCATTCTGTCGATAAGCAACAGACATTGTGGACACGTTCTATGCGCTGGCCATTTGACGACCGAGCTACTGACCCTTGCTCAAACTTTGGGCAGCTGTTTAATGATCACAGGGTCACTAATAGAGAACGATTTATAACCCGAAGTCCGAGTACTTCGTGTTATCAGATGAAAATGCAGTGAAATTTGCCAAGAATGTTATCTTCACAGGCGTATACGTATTGATGATGCTCGCATTGTCGATTGGAGCAGTAGGGAGACGAGGATCGATGATCTTTTAACATTTTGTTTTATCTAATCAACCGTATAGTAAAAAAACTAATATATAACATGAAATGGCAGACGGTGACTCTTAGTAGATGAACTGATCAAACTCTATTTCAACTCTAACAGGACCTAACGGGGCATGTCAAGGTCATTTTTACGCATCGACACGGTCGATATTGACTGATTAGCGAGGCCTCACTGAAAGTTATCAGTTTCAAATTGACTGATTGCTCTGGGGTCAGCAAGGCGACTGGACAAGGCTCGGACGAGCTTCGCAATCGATGAGGAAATTTTGCAACTTTGAACGTGCCTCGCCTTGATCGATTGCTTTGTCCGCTCATTCAGGCAGTGAGGCACATGCCCCGAGACATGTCCATGTGAACTGTGGTTCATTCTGCCCACGTAAGCACTTTAGTCAGTATCAGGTGTACTGACAAACGAACCAGGTGCCCCGGTCACTACTTGTGTACACAATGAACAAAGCAACCTTGAGGTTCTAAGATGACCTGAATGACTGAAGTCGGTAGATGTTTCGCAGCTCAAAAACCTGAATGACGTGGTTAGATCAGCAACTGACATTTAGTTTCCCAAGGAGGATTACCGTGAAACTGCTGATGGAGGAAATACTTGTAGCTCAGGTTGTATAGATAATATCGGTAACTCCAGTGTGGAAAGTTTACAGCCAAAATACTCAGCTTAGGGAACAAACGAAATGTCGCAACCGTAGGCACAGTATAACACACGCCTGGAGGGACTGAACATCTCAGTTTTGGGTGTGGCTGAAATAAAGGATTCAAGTAAACTTTCTGCGGTAATGCTCCGGCCTAAGCAAGTTCACTCAAACTGGTTGGAGGATTATCTCCTTTCCCGGGGTAAACCGTGATATTCAGGTCGCGGAAGTTAGACCAGATGCACAGCTTGATTCCTTAGAGGTACATCGTTTACATATTGAGCGTAGCTGTCTGATGCAACCATCGGTAAAAGGATAGATGCAGTGCTTCGGAAATGGGAAACTTAGTGAGGTCTATGCTGCCAAGCAAACGGAATCGTTTAGCGATTCTATGGAACTGGATAACACCGAGGTAAGTCCGATAATGACTGAAGCGGTCACATAGATCAGTTTAAAGTAACAATACCTCCTTTGGCAGAATAGTGCATTGGTGGTATCTTAAAACGGTCTTCAATTTTTACGAGAGATCTCATCTAACAGTTGGATGCAGCCTGTGCTACATAAACCAACGAGCCCTGTACAACTGCCATCCTTTTGGGTAACAAGGTGAAACTCTTATTTTTCTCAAAACAAATATTTTCAGTTTATGAACAAATGTTTTGGTTGATTCGAAGTTTGTTTACCTGATGTAACATCCTTTGGATGTAGTACTTTTCAATACCACGAAAGGAACAATGCCGATAAACAACTAATTTTATTGACCCTTTGGTTGACGTAAATATTTCGCCACAACTCCTCTAAAAATAGACTCCACAAAGAGTTACAGTGAGCATTCTCTCCTTACAAGCGAGTTTTGCATTTTGCCTTACATGTAGTCCCCATTACAAACTATAATTTTACTCTGAATAATTCAGAAAAGCCAGTTGCAATCCAACCCAAAAAGAACTCCGCTATGCCCCGCGGCTACCACTACAAAGTTGCTTCAATTTCTTATTATATTCCAAAACACTGGCAACGAAAGTTGGATCAGTACCAAGCCCACGAATAAGTGAGTGTTGACCAGTTCGTTCAAGTATTTCCAGGAGAAAATAAGTAGACTCCACATGGAGAAGAAACTACTGAAACGTTACCTGGGAAACTCGCTTTTTGCATAATATTTACCGCAGTGCCATTCTGATCGATTTAGTCCAGTAGATGTCGAAGGAGGTATTTCCTTAGGTTCACTTTGAGGCTTGGATTATAGTAGTATTTTATGGTTCATTTTAGAGCCAAAAGAAATCCAAATGTTTTCAAGTGATGTCAGTTTTCGTAACCAAATCACTCTTATTTGAACAGTTCTGCTCTTATCCAGCTCCCATTAGTTCGGTTCACCCGCAACACTGCGGGGAAAACGTTAACTTGGAGCTTGTTTGTAACAAAGCGTCACCATTGAAATCTAACTTTTTGACGTAGATTTGGTATAATTTAGCTCAAGTACTGTTCTCTAATAAGAGTGAACCCACAGTGCAGTTTCGCCAAGTCGTCCGGCCGATGCTTACAAACAGCTCTTTACCAAACATCAAATTTGTTGTTGTAGTGTCTCTCCAGTAGTTATGATATCACTTCAATGAAATTGGAGAATCCTTTTTTGGCCATCTTGGATTCTGAGTGAAAGTACTCCCATAATGAAACTGTGCGTTCATCAAAGGTTTCATCTAGTGATGCATAAAGCTGTTAAATCCTGCTGTCACGAGACAAAAAATGTTGATTTTTAGACGAAAATGACCAGTTTAAAGTAGCAGCCCCAGGTGAATTCAAAATGTTGTTGGAGTACATATTGAGTAGTGGGTGTAAACTACGTGCACTGGAAGTAGTCTTCCACATGACAAGAGCGTTTATAATTCCGTGACACTGGGGGTATTTGTTTGTCCCAGGTTAGTTAAATGAAACGTGGCAGATTTCCTTCCATTTACCCGGGAATTTTCAGTCTAGTGCAACGCTGAAATTAGCAATCACTACTGGGGTGGATTTGTATTCCCATCCAAGATCTAAAGTGTCATATTTCCCACTGGAGGCAATAGACAGCTTGTTAGTTTGCCTGAAGGTTTTGAATCCAAGAGGGCCTCACATTGTAAAATTGAAGGAAACTAGTATGGTTCTTCTATTCGTAGTCACACTTGCAGGGTAGACCTTCTTATTCGCATCCTGTTTGCTTGAGCAATCTCTTAAAGTTGTTCTGTCTGGTACAACTCAATTTCGGCTCACAAAAAGAATCCGAAGTGAAGCATGCTGTGCGGGGACTCGAAATCTCCGTCATTGGTACAGGAGGCGAGAGTACCTTCACCAATCTAAAAATCCAAGTAGGACCTTCGTATCTCCACAAACGAAAACTTTTGACCATTGAGAATTAAGTTTAGTTTGATCTGTTTCGTGACCGAGAACATAGCAACAGTCCTGATTTTGTCGATTTTTCGACTCTGCCTCTCAGGACTTTGGGGCATGTACCGTCACAGACCTTTAAAATCGACGGATTTTTTTTCAGTTACTCATGAATAGTTTTAAGAGTTGATTTAACATGACAATTACAAGGGCACCTATGTGGATAGTTTTTTAATCTGGTCCACCGTACTGTGTTGCTGTGTTTGAATCTTTTATGTGGTACTAATGAGTAATTTGACAATTCGGGAAACTCACGGCTGTTTCAGAATAACCTAGATGCTTTCATGAGAGCAGAATAATGTATAAATTAACTAATGAGGATTACTTCGACGAACTTCAGCCTATGTAATCGGTTGTTTCATATTATGACCAGCAGTGGAGAGCAAATTTCAACTGTGTCGATCAGATGACTGGATGATGTACCTTTCAGCTCGTTGAGAAATAACTGACGGTTGCATAGCCTGGTATAGAGTTGTTTTGACAGATGCTCCATTGCTTCTGTGTTTAGTTCCCAGTCATTTCTACTAATGAATTTTTCCAGACGAATGAGCAAACGTAGTGACTGACAGATAAGACTGATGGTTGATTAGTGCCGTTGGAACAGTCTTTGTGCAAGTCTTAGCATTTGGCCATGTCTGGCGAACGGTAACATTTAAAAACCATTTAAGTCGGCTGAAATCACGGCAACCAGTGTACGGAAACGCCAAGTAATATGGCTTACTTGCCACTTTCATTTACGCTCTGAGGTGTCTTTCGAGTTAACCGTCAGCACAGTGAACTTTCAGACAGTTCATTCTTGTCAGAGTACCTATCTAGAGTCGAAATCAATTTTGTCCTATGGACTAAAGTGAGGACCAAACCACCTTAGTGTTGCACATACAGGATGCTGTGAATCTGAGGTGCTGTGCAGCGATAGAACCATCAAAGCTCCTAACAATAAAAAATTTCAAAGGGATGCAAAAGTCCGTTTGAATAGCGTGCTCCTCCATCATGTTAATCCCCTTCTTTGCTCTTGTTGCGGATTGCATCCCATAAGGCAAATTATCCTACTACTACAGAGAAGCGCCATATGACTGTTTCATCCTGATTCAATAATCCGGTGAAACTTTAAGAGGCGAGTTTTAACAATATCATTCAACCGTAAGTGGCTGAAATTTACTTTGGCGTAAAGCTAGTTATCCTCAGTCATGCAATTCAAGTCGTGTGACCTCGCTACTTAAGTGGTGGCACCACAAGGGAAGTGAATAGAAGTGAGTAGAACACACATTGAACAGTAAGGGCCCAAACAGCAAACGATATTGAGCTTTGGGCCTTGGGAAGGTTCCTTCGTTCTCCCTTTAGTGTTTGATTACAACCACCTTCCCCCTTCGAGCGAACCATCGGAAAGGTCAGTTTCGGCTAATCCTCGAAAATTCAAATGAATTCTATAATTTCAGAAAGTACCATAGTATTTTTTTGTGTGGTTCACTTTGCATGTATGTAGGGACGGAATGCTGCTTGCCCTCGTCATAGAGATGTAATTAGTTTTTTTAAGTGAATGTTAGAAAAGGTAACTTTGTAGAACCCATAGAGTGCGCAATTTCTTTTTTCGCAAATACTGCATGGACTACCTAGACATGGTGTTGTTACAGAACAGAACAACTGCTGTTAGTACAAACCATCACCCTTTCAGGTTTTAGTGCGTTCGGAAGTTCAACGCTGCGCAGCATAAGATTCTCTGATTGTAGAAGTTCATCTGCCCTGAAGGGAGTTATAGGCAGAACATCTAAAATGTTCCCTATTAAAGTTCTACGACAATTTCCTGCCGCAGTTTTCTGTGAATCTGTGATAAATTCAACTTTGAACCTAATTCGAGTTTTAGTGAAGTCCGTCGCACGGTTGGTGTGTGGTGTGAAGCAGCCTCACTACTATACCAAATAAAACCTAACTTGTCCTTTCGGGAGAGTGTACGGAAGGTACCACACCGACGTCTGAATAAATAAGGCCTGCTCACCCAAATTGACCTTTGCTCGGACTCGCCCTCCGCCCAATCGCCTCATCCATTTGAAATACTGCGAAGGGTAGCGTATCGACCAACTTGAAGGCTGTTCCCGATTTTGATCAGCTGCAAATCATAAGTGCAACGAATTCAGTTATGTTACGCGCGCTCATCTTGAAGCTGGAATTACCGCGGCGTTACTTTCAGGCGCTCTGTATTCGCACAATTGGATTGAGCTTTTGAAAGCTATGACGTGTTGTTGATGGACTAAAACAGACAACTGAGTTCAGAACACCAGTCCAAATTTTTAAGCCCTATCTGGGCATCTCGGAGTCACAGTGCTGCTAGGCAAGTATTCCACCATAATTTTTCCGCCAGAGGTATGACTGCTTGAATGGACAATGAAACTTGTTGAGTCGCGAAAATACGAACATAGATTAGGGTGGATTTCGGGTCGAGCATATACGCAACAAAATGCAACATTTCGGTGTGAAAAGCTTTATCCCACTTGCGAGGATTTTTCAGCTAAGAGCATTGTGCGGCCAAGGATCCCCTTATTTTTATACGATATTGCTTGTAAGGTTAAAGAAGACTTCCAAATAATTCATCAAAGATTTCAACCTTCTTGAACCTCATCCGGTAGATTGATTTCTCGAGTTTTCATCAGTTCTATTCAGAACGCGTCCAGACATTCAAAAAGTACATGTCCAGAGAACGACGCATCCCCAAGGTCACCATCGGTCCCGTTCCGGATAGCAGGTGCGTTGGAGGACCTTACCAAACACGGCTTAGCAGCAGGCGATCAGCGCAGTGGGTGTGGAGTTGTTCACGTCAGGAATGTCGCCACTGGCTGTACAGAACGAACAAGTGAACGACCATATTTGGTATTTTAGTCATCATATGTAATTAAGCAGAAGCCCTGTATGCTTGTCCTGACAGTACAGCCATGTCCGGGGTTCTCTGTCTTCTTCCTATCGCGTGATCTGACAGGCTCAGTGTAGGCGTAACCGATCGACAGCCACCCACGATGCAACAAACATCAAAGTGGGCGTATGTGCAGGTGAACGCTCTGTTGCAAATTAACTTGGAATTTACGAGAGACGCAAGTGCGCCTCAGTTGAATCCCCCATTTACACTACTCAAGAAAGTCATCTTGAATATCCTTCTAACTAAACTACAATGTGGCCTTTGTAGGCATTTGGAGAATACCTTAAACGGAAGAAATAGCTGAGATTCAGCTACATCTCGCAGCTTAGTTAGCAGATCTGGAACACTTATTTATTAACCAAAGTTTACCTTTAGATGGAATTATCCCGGAAATCCTATCCTGTACCTGAGGCAAATCTCATGTACTCACGATCCACCCTTTATTTTAGGCACTGAACTGCGGAAATCATACCCTAATGTAAAAGAGAATGTTGGTAGCTCAGACAGCATAGATGATCGTTGGTTTGTTCGCTGAGCACAACCGCCAACCCATCGCTACGCAGAACCACGCTCCCTAATAACGCTCGCTAACAACGCATTGATGATGTCACCTCGATTGGTGATGAAACGTTTGCAATCGAATTGCTCAGCTCAGCGAACAAACCAACGACCATTACCCTAATATAGCTGACTGTGGTACATTTTGAAGCTTTGGGAGGAAGACTGCTCAATTTCTGCCAAAGTGGATGTCGATACTTATAAACACATCGGTCACGCCAGATTATGACGTTTGTACTGTTTCTCTCAATCCCACCACTAACTTCCTCGTCATGTCCCACTTCTGACCCTGTGTAAATGAAGCTACATGGAGCAATGTGATAGAATGAAGGAACCGCACTTGGTAACCTCAGGTCTTCGTCACGCTTTCGACGTTCATACAGTTTGGCGTACTCGAAACTCACATGACCTTGAACATAAATTAGCGAATGATCAATCATTACCACGTTCCTATCCAGAAATTTAGCGCACTATTGACCGGGAACAGCATCGACGAAATTTACGTGCGTTTGTTGGCAACCCGGATTACGACAACTTATTGGGACAGATAATAAACCCATCCAAAACACGGAGTCACTGGCGTTAGAAGGCCAAAACAGGCCATCAGAAAAACGGTTAAGCAAAGTATATGTCCACATACTGTTTTAAATCTCGTTTGAACAAGAAATATGGCTTCATGTGCAATGTGCGATGGGTCGGCCCGTGCTATGGATCGGATACGGATGTACTGTTCATTCAATGGCTTTGGACAAGACGAATCATTTGAATTCCTGTAGTTCTTATGGCTTATCTGACGATGGCGAAGTAAACAGATATCATTGAAGTCCTACCCTTGACATTTGTACGGAACAACAGCTGGAGCTAACCGCTTCTCCATAATACGCTTCTGTAAGACACAAAAGCTATTGGATACACACTGAGATACGACGCTCACTTAATGGGTGGGATAGACCTGTGATAAGCCTCAACTCATCTTACGAGCACGCGTTCTGAACATGGGATGAACCTACCTTCACAATTTCAAGTAGAATTTAAATTGGCTGCAATAATGGAGATGAGAATTGCAGAGTGAATTGTTATATAATTTGATAACGCGGTAGCACATTGGGGAACTGAACTGTATGGGGGAATTGTTATATACACGCGGGCTGCTAAAGTCACGGCAGGTACTGTTACTGTGCAAAAAAAATAAAGGATAGAAATGGGATTTTTGTCATTGGTGTTCTTCACTGGTTGAATGCTGTTCGTGCTCATGGGCTGGACTTGCAACGGATAACTCATAAGATGGGGGAGGATAAGGCGGGTGTGCGGTTGAGTCATCTTCATATGCTTGATTGGACATTCCTTCCGTCGTTTGAGGTGTAGATGGTCCTGTACAGGCATCTGTTTGTTGCTGGTACTGCCGCTGCTGTTGTGTTTGATGGTCTTCCACTTGCTGCATTCGTTGGGCTGAGGAAACATCCGGGGTGATCACTGGAGCGGCGACCGTGAAGGGTGGTGGTGGTGATAGTGAGCTACACTCGTCGTAACTCGGTAGGCGTGGGAATCCGAACGGCAGCGGAACGGATCCCGGAAACGAAGTTCCTATGTGTGCAAATGGGAGAAGGTAAGCCGTTTGAGTTTGAAGCTAGGTGAGCGAACATTGTCTTCCCCATGACATGCTATTACTGTGGAGGCTTTTGTTAAGAAGCGACAAACTAAACTTACCGTCCATCCCGGCTCTTACACGGTTTGTTTCGTTTCTGGATGGAGTCACTTGACATCGACGTTGACGTGAGCAATAATGATCCGCCCATTTGCTCACCGAGTCCCAGTGTGAACACGTGGCCAATACCAAACAGATGACAAGGGAACCCACCAGAAGAACGACGACTCCAATTACACTGATTGATGTGGGTTGAAAAGTTGAAGGAGAAGTGAAACGTGGGAGGTAGAATGACAAGTCCTTTTGATCTATCCAGCAGATGCGCCTGGTTTTTACGTGCGCGGTTAATTAAGCTCAGATTGTACAGTAACTCTCTCAAAAAGAAATTTTGACTCCACCCGGTATGGATAAGTGATTTAAAGTCCCACAGATGTTTACAAGAGTAAACCTTACCCTTCTTGAATACCCCCTGAATGGAGGCCATCACGGAAATAGGGATTTCAGTCCCTCATGACATACTTGAGGATCACGTGAAATGATCAATGACCTTTTTTCACCAGCACTACCTTCGAAGACTACATGTACGACGCAGGAGACACGTTAATCCGTATGACCATAAACAGAGTTGCCACATCTCAAGTAGCCAAAGAGGGACACTCACAGTCAGGTAGTACTGTGCAAGTTTCGCAGTAAAACTAGCCCCCCCCCCCCTGAGAGACGAAATGTGTACACTTCAATGAAAAGTACTTGTGTCGATCAAAACGCCAAAAGACACCTATCAATCCATGAAGTCGCTCTCGAAAGAACCAGTCAGCTATATGGCTAGGCCTGTTACACACATGCGACAGAGAGTCATGAATGACATATCTATTTCTGAACCTGCCTTAGTCAGCTCATTGTGATGAGACTTGCTGCGAACGAGCAAACTGGTGCCTCTCACCAAGGACAAATGACCAGCTCCCAAAAATGAAAGGAATAAACTAGCAACAGAAGACGGTCCATCTCGATATCATCGACGGTAGGGTATAAGATGAAAACGAGTCAAACGGGCTGCACATGCAGTTCTGGTTACTAGTTCATTGAGACCAGTTTGA
This sequence comes from Opisthorchis viverrini, assembly GCF_000715545.1. Taxonomy (NCBI): domain Eukaryota; kingdom Metazoa; phylum Platyhelminthes; class Trematoda; order Opisthorchiida; family Opisthorchiidae; genus Opisthorchis; species Opisthorchis viverrini. The sequence continues at coordinate 1,883,661 of NW_008751692.1, forward strand.
TGGATAATATATAGCCAGGATGTATTAATAATAAACTTACGTCTACATTTTAACTGATTTTATCCACCAATTTATGCAAGTCTGCTTGAGCTCGATACGGTCTGTGGGAACATACTATCATTTCCATCGAAGTTTTTTTCTTCAGGGGCAACTGTGGTACAAGTAGGCAAGCGTTTCAGTAGAGTTGTTGAAATCAGAGTCTCAACCTAAGCAAGTACTCATGCTCCGGCAACTTTGGACACCAAGCCGCTTCAGTATGTATAGGGCAGAAAAATGTCAGCAAACTTTGAGTAGGGTCAAAACTGGAATTTAAGAGCTGTGGTTCTCCAGGAGCACCCTCATTGTGGCGCTCTCAACAAATCGTTTCATATGAGCGGAGAGTAGGAAATAAGTGATGAGAACCGGAGACAAATATTGCTTATAAATTTTTGCCCAACTGAACAAGTTTTGTTGTCATTCTTCAAAACTGTTGTACGATTTTTCAAAACGGATTATGTGTATGCATCGATATTTATTGAATGGGGTAAATAGTCGCGACAAACGCCCAGTGACCTAGTGGGAATTACGAAACCAGTTGTGGGCTGTCTGGTGATTTCGCCGACATTATCAATAGTTTCGAGTTTTGTCTGTAGTCCTTGTAGAGTTGATCTTTGGATAAAAAGAATACCTGTCCTACTTGTGTCTGTTAACCTCATTGGTTGTAGACGTAGCGTTCACACGATTCTTTGACTCCAGAGGTCATCGCAATGTTTGAACGTGTGGTAACCATGGTTTGATTTTGCTTTCATGTACGCTTAATGAACTACGCAGCGCAGTTGTCCTCATAGGCTAGCTGAGTCTTGTGTGGGCGAAAAGGAATCTCAATGTATACCTTTCTTTTAACTCCATTTTCAGTTAGGTGTTCTGTCGTTTTTTGTACAAATCCTTATTTCTTATACCCTCAAAGAAGATATTTGTTTTTGCAGCTTTCTACCCAACGTGAATTGTAGAGGAACTAGCACGGAAAAGCTGAGTAGGCTGGTTTTCCGTTTTTTCTTTGTTGCTGGGTAAAGCGGGCCAAGAGTAGCAAACCGCGTTCCTGTGTGACGAACCACAGTCATTGACTGTGGAAATTAAAGCAGCCGATTATTACATCAAATATTGGGTACATATGTGGCAGTTTTCACGATTCTCCCTGAAGCTACGTCAAATCGCCTTTTCTTGTGTTAAAAAGGTAACAACCTTCTTTGACCATCTTTGATTTTCACGGGAATCTGCAAAATTCCAACCCACGTGGAAGGCAGACCTTTGATCACCACTTTCAAAACGTTTTTACCAACCGTAATGCACTGTTCGTTCCAAAATCTGATTCAGACAACACTTCTTTGACCTCTGCGCTCATGTGTTTTGAACTTTGGTTGCTGCTGAATTCAGGCGTGAATTTATTTTTTCCAGTCCAATTACCATTTCGACGGCTGTTTCTATTCATGTATAGTGAATATCTGTGGGGCTGCACCAAAACAAGTTTGTTGTTCTCGCCTGACGGTTCGCTTTTGTCGTTCACTTATTTTGTGTTTTGAGCGGCTCTGATGAATAATTTACTGCTCACGTGACTGTCTCTCTGACTGCCATTATCCACTGAGTAGACAGAAACAGTCGACGAGACTATCGCGTACAGTACCGTTGAGTAAAACCGCCCAGTGAAATATGTATGCCTGTGAACGCCAAACTGATGATTTGTCTGAATGGATACACTAACGTAGCTTTGGACCTAATCCGTTCTATTGAAGATATGGCCGATAGTTTACGCGAGCAGTTGAATTTCCTACTAGCAAGGCTGCTCCGCTTCGGCAGATCACAGATATGCAAGTCTAAATTAAGAATATAAAAAACTTAGTCAACTCAGGCTTACTAAAAGTGTTGCATTGACGATAAAGATAATTTTGTTTTTAACTGGACCCAGAAACCTACCATTTTTATTGTGTTCCGTTTTGTTAAGGATCCGTCTGTCCCTTTACCTTCGAGTGGAGTGATATCTACCCACCAGTTTAAGTGCCCTTATCGTTTAGTTCTTTAACGTCTCCCTTGGCGGGAAATTTTTTATGGTCTGGATTAGAGCTCGGGTGTTCTGAAGAACTAGGTATGTGTTTCGACAAATGCAAATCAGTTTGGTTTTAAGGGGAGACTCTGGTGAATCTCTCGTTTATGTGCTTCAACTGAATGTGCTGCACGCAGGCCGCATCATGCTTGAGTTGGGCTCATAGATAGTTTGCCCATAGATCGCCCTTCTGCGTGAGGTCGAAAGCAGCAAAAAACGACTCTTCGAAATGCTCCCGGTATCTACAACCTAAACTCATGAGTAAGCCTAACTCACCAAGATGAACACTGCAAACTCAACGTAGGAATCTCTCTGGTTGAGTATCGAAGTCGCATTCGCAAAGTGCAGCTAAACAGCTGTGACAAACTGAAGCCATGAAGAAGGTTTTCTCGAAACGCGATTTAATCTTCCAGAAGTTCGGTGCGTACAGAATCCAAAATAATCATGTGTAGAAATTTTTTGGAAGTCCGTTTCCAACGGGATAGGGGAAGATGAAAACACGTTTCGCACACTCCGCTTGGCTGTCATATGGGCTCGTTTGCTAACTCCTACACGTCGATGTTTTCTGTAGCTAAGTACTTTTTGTGGAATCACTGAAGTCGTCATTCGACGAGCCGGTCAGTACGCGACTATGTGATGTAATTTTTGTGACTGAAGTATGAATAAGCCTACTTCCTGTCTAAATGAGGGCTACTCAGACCACTGCTCGGCTACTCATGGCGAAACAGTTAAGTTTCAACCACTGGCCGGAGGATCGCAGGTTCAAATCTCTGGGTTTCTTGAGACGTGTACTGTTATTCTTTCCCAACAATGCTTCTCGGTTTCTCAGCATAGATAGGCTTCACCGACAAAACGAAGGCACCATTGAAAATGAACCAGATAGTTCACACCTGCAGAGTGTTTTGCCTGCGCGAAATGTCCAAACGTGGGATGCGTTCTTTCAGCTGAATAGCGATACTAACCGCTAAATGGATTTCACTCAGTTTTATGGCACACGACGTCCTCAAATCGTCAGTTTCAATCAAAAGTGAGCTGTTCCTTGTGCTTCGATAAATTCTGGATAGAATGGAAGCCTCCACATCATTCGAATCCAAGTGTTTAATGATAAATTTCACAATCGGGCTCAGTTCAGTGGAGCGAGTTAAGCGGGACGGGAACAATTAAAACAAGGAGAGAGGTAGCTCACTTATGTTTGAACGGTCAACAAAATAAGCCTGATTTCTTAGCCGAATGCTTTTAACTTAAGTTTATGTATTTACTGTCCTCTTAAAAAGAACTCCTGTATGAGAAGATATCCTGTCTAGGGCAGAATCCCTCTAGCTGGCTCGTCTACCACCAACATCTGAGTGATGCACAGCAAATCTACGGACCCATATACAATATTCATTTAGCTGAGTTTTTCCACCCCCTTGTAATAGTGCATGTGGATACAGAAAACGGACGATTGTGGTATACAACATTCACTCCCTAGCACCAAGGGGCCTTGAGGGTAACACTCAGTGAACAGGTCTGTAACTACTGCACACTGTAGATGTGGACTTGGTTAGTTGCCTCAGTAACTAAATATTGACGGCGCTGAGACATCTGAGACGATGATAGACGACTGAAACGTCACAAAGTAAGGCTAGTTGATGCCCTTGTTGTTCGATCGCCTAATATGGTACCAGCTACAGCTAGTAAAACGGGTCAGTCAGTGTGCAACATCGCAACCAGGCCAACTAATTCAAACTTACTTGCTACTCATGAGTGAAACATGCAGCACGTGGAGAAAAGCTTTCGGACAAGGAGGAAATCCTCAAAGTAGCCGCATAATCTGACGGTGGCAGTAGTGTTCGGAAACAGGTTAAGGGGGATTCCACACATAATAATTCATACTAAGTGAGGAATACATTCAAGGCTATTTAAAGGCGGTCTCCCCGATGAAAGGTTAGTTTTCCCCTCACTCGGATGGTGACCTTGACAACTCAGTTAATTTTACTGATGGTGCTGCTCTTGAAGGTACATAGTGAAGCGATTGCCTATCCCTCTGCAAGGTGAATAACTGTTCAAGTGTTTTTTTGGGACAACAGGTCGTATGAGGTATGACGAGAAGTCAGGAAGAGAAAAACTGATCTTTCTGGTTCGCAGAGAAATGTAATACCATCAGTCTGTTGAAGGAAATACCTGCTTCAAAAGTCGAACGGACAAATCAGTGTCATGTCCAAGAAAAACAACCGCATAGAGCTAGAGACCTTATTTCGTAGTATGCTGCTTGGTCTTAATTGGGAATTCCATTGTTGATACTGACCATCATTGGTTTGACATGGACTGGGATTCTGTTTTCTCCCCTACGATGTCAAGATCGCCTTTCTGTTCTTTAGAAAGTAGATATTCAACATGACAAACCTAATGAAGTCAGTTTGTCCGTAAATGACTGAGTTCCGGAAACCGATTTCAGTGAAGTGATCTAAGACAGCGCCACTTCCTTAGAATACATCAGTGTACATGATTATATTTCAGAACCAAATCACTTTGTATGTTTTCATTTTTGGATTCCGTAATTTAAACCTTTTTGAACAGAAAAGGGCCAAAATCGAGTTTCTTTGGAAGTTTTGTGCTTTAGCTTTGACATAATTATCCTTGGAGGAGCAATCCAGTGGGCTATGCACCACGTGGGTCATCAAAATGAAATCGAGCGCCTTCGTTGCCTACGTCTCACGGCTTTTCTATGCCTTCCATAATGCACTAATACATGTTGCACCCAGAAGAATGATGAATGTTGAACGGATAAACGACTTGAGATATGCTCTGAACTAGAAAAGATGTCAGGAGGATACTTAGTCTGCCAAAACCAGGTTAACTGGATTATGACACACATACACAAGACACATGGGAACCACCAAGAATCTGTGCAGGAAAAAGCCTGCGCCCAATGGTAACCTAATGATTGGAACGCAAGATAAAATTTTCTTTTCGCATTATCTTGATAAAATAAAGCTCTGTAAACATTATGAGTCGCAGCACGAAGCCTCCAGATTGTCCCCTTCTGTCACTAGAACTTTTCCACGTTACTCGTACTTTGTGAGTAGCGAAAACACTGAGCACATCCCAAAGGTAGACCCACTAACGTCCAGTTCGACGCTACCAATGAATCAGTAGATAATATCAAGAACGACTGCCCGATGAGTCTGACAGACGAAAATATGTGTATAAAAGTGTAGGTGGAATGGATGCAAATTTCCAGTCTGAAAGCAGACTTGAGGGGATGTGTGTTAGAGTATGCGAACATGGGACAAAATAGTCTCGTATAACGGCCTTTCGGTCCCAGTATGGGCAGATTTGTCTCATCCCCTTCCTATGGGGGCATACTTTCAAAGGATTACCTTCAGGTTCTCAGGAAAGCTAACTCACATGGTGGTGATATCACGAAGGTGATTAGAACACTCCATTTTGACGCGTCAGCTTTGACTATCTGTGTTGATTACTGGTCCATACAACTCAGCCTCCAGCACTTGCGACTTAGGTACGTACCCTATGCAAAACACCCCTTAACTGACATTCAGCAATAATCCGACGTGTTGGTCAAACAAGGACGTCTTGATTATTTCTACATCTATCCTAGGACTCAGGCAAATTCAAAACCTACTAAATTGGCCAGATAAAACTTTTGTGCCAAAAGGGAAAATTTAAGCCTCTCCAAATCTGCCAGCTATTTACAAGATACCTTCGAAACGTAAAAATCATTATCTTATGTTTAGAAGCTTCCGTCATCTATATAAGGCTTGGGTCACAGTAACGATTCAGTGTGTACATCCATCCCAACAAGTGAAACGATGATGTCAATCGTATAACCTACAAATTTTCTTCATATGGACTATGGGTGTGAACAAAATGGCTTTGACGCGTAGCGCTTTCTGTAGACTCGATAAGATTGGAACGCTGACAGTCAATCGAGTACCTGCTGCTCAAATTTCTCCGTGATCAACTCCATAGATTGTAAAGTTTCAAAAATGTTTACCTATTGCCACGCTTGCGTTGAAAAGAAGAAAAATGAATTTAGTGAATTTCTTTTAAATTCACTTAGATACAATCCGTACACATGAAGTTGCAGGGATAGTTACATGTGAACTGAGCTTAATCATAAGACCTGCTCTCAGCACAGAAAATTCACTGGTTGAATGGGAAGTATGAAATAATACTGTTCATCTCAAGGGCTTCGCCGCTGGTGTGCCTCTACTGGATCTGTAGTTAATGTCTTTGAAAATAACTTTGTATCCATTCATTTTCAGATCGCATGCCAACGCTTCAAATATTCAAGCAGCAAAATCCATACGGTATTTGTTCCAATTGTGTTATTGGCAGCCGAAAATTGGCCGGAATTGGCCTGAAGAAGATTGTTTGAGTAGCTTTTTCGAGTCGCATGGACTTTGTACCTATCCTGTTAGCTACAACGTTGAAAGCAAGCATGCTTCAGAGTCGTGTATCATATTTGCCTCAGTTATTCGGTCGCATTTAGCTGATCGTCGCAATAAACCATTGTTGTTGACCACTCCGCGACACCCACATCAACTAAACTGAAAATGAAGTCATTCAAGCATCACGTTTTGAGTGGAAGATTCCGAGTGCATGTGTATGTCTAAGCAGTGTATCGGTTGGGTGTCCCGTTAACTGAACGAGCGTTACAAGTACGAAAAGGGGTCTTATGAGCACAAGAGAATTTTTTCTCTTGAAGAACACCTTAATTTCATACTTAA
>NW_008751692.1:1891455-1907255 GCF_000715545.1 Opisthorchis viverrini
ATTTGTTCCAATTGTGTTATTGGCAGCCAAAAATTGGCCGGAATTGGCCTGAAGAAGATTGTTTGAGTAGCTTTTTCGAGTCGCATGGACTTTGTACCTATCCTGTTAGCTACAACGTTGAAAGCAAGCATGCTTCAGAGTCGTGTATCATATTTGCCTCAGTTATTCGGTCGCATTTAGCTGATCGTCGCAATAAACCATTGTTGTTGACCACTCCGCGACACCCACATCAACTAAACTGAAAATGAAGTCATTCAAGCATCACGTTTTGAGTGGAAGATTCCGAGTGCATGTGTATGTCTAAGCAGTGTATCGGTTGGGTGTCCCGTTAACTGAACGAGCGTTACAAGTACGAAAAGGGGTCTTATGAGCACAAGAGAATTTTTTCTCTTGAAGAACACCTTAATTTCATACTTAAGGGACACGGATACACTAAAAATGGTATCGACTCACGCTGAAAGTACTCCAAGTACGAATGAAATTATATCAGGATATGTATAGGTGATCTCCGTGACCTCAACGTTGCCGTCAAGTATGTGAAAAGAACCATAAGTGGGGAACAAGTTTCCGGTCTGTATTGAAGATGTCCTATTTTCGGAAGGCCGACTGTGGTAGAAAAATTCGGCAGGTTTGTAAAACATCGTAAAGCGGGTGGTTCTCCATGTGATTTTACACAGCTTTCGGTAGAATACGACAAAGTTTAGCCCCCCCCATTCTTCACGGTGAAAATCAAACTGAATTTTCTTTTCTTCCTCAGCACTTCAGACTGTCTCCTTAAAGCAAACCTACTGATTTACTGGTGAACTGAACTGCACCACTGAAGTCTTTAATGAGCTTCAAACTTTCTTTAGAATGAGCAGTAAATGTCGATTTCGGTTTGCAACCCCCAAACCGACGGAGCGCATTTAATTGTTAGTCGATAACATGCAAGCCTGAATGTGAAATTTAAACATCGTATTCTATTAAGGAAAATCAGTCAGTCTTTGACCGGAAGATGTTCTAAGGGGGACTCATTCGCTATTGGTTTTAGCGTGAAAAGTCATCCGATTCCACTTGAGTTTCATCCGAATTCATTACCTCGTTCGCTTAAAACAGAAACTAGGGCATGCATATACTACAACATGCCAGTTACATGCGATTAATGATGCCGTCATCGAGGGGCTGAATAAATCTCCAATAGTCCTTGAAGCATCAGCTCCCGAAGATTTCTCTGATGGTCAACACCTAGTGTGTGAAGCCTAGTTTTTCAAAAGACAGCCATTGGCTAACTGAGATTAGTTTCCCCTTTCCAGTGAACTTACTGTGTTGATAGAAAGAGTAGCTAGTTCGTCACATTTTGAAGGGTGAATAGTGACAAGTTTAATAGCACGTTAGTTTTGAAACGTTAGGCGACTGTTATTCAATGAGATTCTATGAGAGTGTTGAGTTTCTCGAGGTATACAGCAATGGCTGATTGAATAAAATTGTGGGTTTTTCTTGGCACTTGTGAAGCACCCTCAGGCTCATATTATCCAAGCTTTATGTATCTTTCCAAGGGTCACCATTTCCTTTTTTCACAAGTGGGTTCCCAAAACAGATTATGGCAGCATGAAAACGGTGCATTGGCTTGCATCACAGATGTTTCTACCACTGGTGATAAACCTGATAGAAATCTGCCCAGAAACGCTTGTTTTAAATCCGCCCTGGAGAAAAGGATTATATCTGTTCGGATGGGGCTCTTTTGAAAAGAACCATAACCTAGGGATCGTTTTGCTACTCATTTCGTCATCAGGTCTAATTTATCCTGGTGTTCATATAAGGCTAGTTGTTGCCAGCTGGCAACAGCCAGAATGCTTAATTGCCAGTTTGGATCGCACAATCTGCAGAAGGTTGTGGTCATAGTGGAACCACGCTTGCCTAGAGGATTCCAGGAAATCAGCTCAAAGCACATATGCTGTGCTGTTTAAACATTAAACGCAAAATAGCGAATGGCCTGGTACTACTAATCTTAGTGTGACTACCTTAAATATGTACAAGTATTTCACCCCGGCAATATTTCGATCAGACATATAAATCACTTCATATACACACATGTTTGTTTCAAGAATTGAGTATAGTGCGGCTTCTTGGTAATCGACTGACTATCAGTGTTCCAACCTTATAGAGATTATGAAAGACGTCACGCGCCAAAGCCGCTGAGTTCATACTCATAACTCATGTGAAAAAAATCATACTATTATGACAGTCGTTTCACTTGTTGATTCGCTTGTTCCCGTTTTCGGCATAATTGTAAATATTGAGTCATCGCCACTGAATTTCCCCGCTTCTGCACTTCCACGAACTGTTAGTTTCCACCTCACTCACCATAAGGCGTATCCTTCAGTGTGATTTCTCACGGTTTTGGTCGTGTCATCCGAAGAAATCCAGTGATATTGACCCTTTTATTCAGATAAAATGCAGCACTCGTGTTGTGGCTTGGGTTGCTACCTTGAATCGACCCGTCTGAGTGGTGAGTATAAACAGGCCACCAAGAAATGCGGAAGAATACCAAACGCTGACCAAAGACTCAGCAATGGAGGTGCATGCACTGGACACAGGACATATAATAGAGCTCGAGAATGTGGAATTTCTAAGACGAGGACTGCGATTCACACCACAGCGGCTGATAACCAAGACGGTGAAAATTACCAAGGATCATAGCGTGAATAGAATCAAGGGTGTGGCGCTGTCAAGCGTATGGAAAGCGGTCTTAGATAAACCGAGTTGACACAGAAATGTGGTTCTCAATGCGCGTAGAATCATAAACAAAAACGGTGGGTGGAAATCCCAACCTGACCAAAGGTCACAGGGTCCCTATTCCTTGCACAACTATCGTAGCACTAGCTCATCCACACAGACGGAATAAAGTGCAAACAACGTTCACGTGAACCAGAAGCACTAGACCCTAAGCTGGACCCTATTCCATTCAGGTTACACCATCAACTGAACACTTGGTGACCCACCCTAACAGACAAAATCCCTTCGCCGACAGTTACGACAGATTTAGCATGATTAAGCCTGTTGGTTCTCCTTCCGCCATAAATCTCGACCAACGTCGTAACCTAGTCACTTAGCCTAACGAAGGTTTTGTGTCAAAAACGAAACGTTGCTCAGCAACAAATCTACCAATTGTTACCAAACTTTCCAAAAAAGGGATAGCTTCCAATTTCAAAACTGTTTTATTCAAGTGCGGCGGGGTATGGCAGTAGCCTTCCTATCTACAATGCATTCACACTAAGGATAGGGCCGAAGAGATAAACAATGCTGCTACGCGCGGATGCTCACTAACAAGGAATCACTTCCCCTTGGCTAGAAATAAATTTAGCCGTTGAATTTTATTTGGATCTTTTTGGAGTCGAATGCGACTGAAGTATGATTTAGTCTATCGAATTCTTCTTCCGGTTATAATACCCTTCAGAATGGACAGCTTAAATTCGAGCAATCTGGTTAATGAGAGTGGCTTTCGGGGCGTTTAGTTTACCTTTGGACCGCTTCCTAAGCCCATTCGGCTTGAGTTACGAATATTTTTGTAATCTAGCATATTCTGCACGGAATCTAATGCAACTTCTACCTATCTTCTCGACTACTTTCAAGTTGTCCCACATTCATTCAGCTGTAACACCTCTTCGAAGCCTAGTTAGCATAACACCCGAAGGAAGCACGAGGGCTGGGATCCTGCCGGGTTGCCCAAACCTAGACAGAGGGAGTCGAGAGGCAGAGGCCGGGTTCGAAACGCAGACCTACTGGTCGGTAAATTTGCGCTCTAATCACTTGAGCCATCTCGCTCCGTTGTCCCGCATTACTCTCCAAACAATCTTGCTGAAAATCAGTTGAAACGTGGCAAACGGGATAAGTGACGAATGATATTTTGAAGTAGATTCAGTGAAATTCCATGAGTTCAAAAATTCTGCCAGTTGATGTGGAAGAAAAGAGCAACACCTAATATACAGGAATTGACCTAATACACCAAACTTTTGTCTACCTACCTATAGACAGACTACACTGTGTGGCACTATGCGTTTGATGGCCCATCTTCCAATCACGATTTTGTAACGAGTTAAATGAAACCCAACACCTCAGTAGAAAAGATTCACAATTTAATTTTTGTAAAGGAAGTTGTAGTATTTTCCACACTCGTATTTTTTAGACGTTAGATGCATGCAAGTGTCCCTTTGAGGGAATGGTGCTTCTTATCCTTGTTGAGAAAAAAGACCGAAACCACCTCTATAACCACTAATCGTGACGGGAAAGAGACCCCAACTGAATTCGCCAGTAATGACGGCATGAGAATTGTATGCTTTGACTGTGACATGAACCGGCATCTGGTGCTGCAGAAGTGCGAGCCCAAATAGTCTGGAGGACGATGATCAATTCAAGATTCTTGAAAATGATAGGAACACACACAAAAACAGTAACTTGGACGAGGATACTACTACTTTAGCCTACAACTACAAGCAAAAAAGCCGCTTGTCATTAACTCGGGTCTTATATTCCTGAAGTGCCATCATCCAGTACACTTGTCTCTTGATATGTAATCAGCGATGGAGAAACTGAAAGCCATACAGGCGAAGTGTACTTCCTCAGTTGTTGAAATGTGTTCTGGTCACAAGTTAACTCGAAATTAGCCTAAGCCTCATGACTATGATGATAAGTCGCAGAGATACTGACGACTGTTTCAAGTCGTTTGTTATCTGAAGAATTCGCGAAGCCTAGCAAGCGGAGATATCAGGATCATTGTTCTAGAACCAAATATCCCTGCAGAAAAATCTTGGTTGTAACTCAAACTGCTCTGCGCATCACGCATTGCGAAAATCCTCGTTCCATCTGAAGCTCTCATCTGGTCTTTTTGGAAGATGGTTAAATTTTTTATGGTTAGGAAATCTGTAAAGGAGGGCCGAAACTCGGATCAAAGGAAACCTGGCTGCGTCAGCTGAACAATAGTGCTGGAGATTGAAGACGTTTAAGCTGAGACAGTCTTTAGGTATGCATGGAAAATTGTAACCTGAAATTTAGATCACAAAAGCACATGATGCTTGGTAACGAAACTCGAAGTTTGTTTACGCAAGCGTGAGAAATTTTGGGGCACAACATAGCTCAATGCTCCAAAAAGAGTCAACCATTGAGAAGTAATCCATTTTGCCTGGTAAAGCATCTCACATATGGTGATGCGCAGCTTGCGGACGTACGTATCTTAGTGGGCTTAGCTGTATGTCTACCTCCTAAGCCCGACCTACGGCGCCTGTTTTGTATCAGTATCTTTCTGACATATTCGAAGCCTAAGAGTGAAAACGTCATCAATTATACTGCTTATTCACTAATGACAAGTTATCTATCACCAACTGACGATGCTTTGGTTCCACAGAACACTTTTGCAGCACTATAGTGTGAAAGGTGTTTTATTGCGTAGAAACCCGAATGAATTGGTAGTTGACACCGGCAACTCAATGACGAACAAGGGCTTAGTTTCGGCGTTCAGAATACTTCTACCGTGTCATCGCCGAACTGTTTTCTCTGCATATTCAACTGCCAATCCTGTCCCATCGGGTCTACACACGTGCTGAAAGTTCGCACGTGTGGTAACACTTGGCTCCGTGCAAGCAGTTTGCGGCTGTCTGTAATGCGCTGATTCAACCATCATTGTTCAGCAAATCCTAGGCGGATGTCGACCATTCACACTATAAATCTTATTGTACAAGGCTTTTATTCACTCCTAAAGTTGAGTGAAGGCCACAGAACGGAAATGAGTGTTTTCTCTGTGTGTAGTGAGTAGCGACTGAATTGGTAGTCTTCAAATGAAATGACTACTGTTGGTTGGTGAGAGGAGGAGGTTGAGGAGAATTTAGTGGTGGCTTTGCCCAGAATTGGACACTGAAAAGAAAAATGAAATAATTATTTATGCAGAGCTCAAAACTAGATAATACAAGTTCTCAAGCTGTAAGGAAAATGGTGAGAACGCTGTTATTCTACCTACAGAGTCAATGAGGAGTAGTAAAACAAGTAAAGTAAATAAGTTTCCAACGCCACCGGTGAAACCACAAGTGTTTATTTTTCTCCTCGGTAATTTCCGAATATTATAAGCCCTGTGCCAGAAAAGAGGTACGCCTAAGGAATTTCAACTCGAAAACTCACATCAAAGTAACAAATACCCAAGATAGTTGTGCGAACATTCTAGTTGACTCTTGTAGCCCATTAGTAGATGGCATGGTAAGTGAAATGGAACTGTAAGCCGGATTAATGCGGATCCGGCGCGTGATTCATGATAAGGGGAAAAAATCAGCTGATGAATGTGTAGGAAAAAAGCTAAATGAACAATTGCGACAGAAACAACGAGATGGAGAGCTTGACGAGAAGCAAACAAATTTCTGTCTGTCGTGAAAATACTAGTGGATGAATCAGTCCTTGCCAGGTTTAGGTGAGACACAATTTATGGTAATCTGTTTGGTTTTTCAGTTTGTGCGCATCCGCCAATGCGCTTCACGGGCCGAATTAAAAGGGCCGCAATTTCTCATGAGGCAAAGGTACAATGACCGTGGAATGATAAAATCGAAGGAGTAGACAGAAAAGTCACTTGGGTACGCTAGTACACACACTTCCAAATTTTTGTTCCAGTGTGACACAAGCAGAATAAAATACTTCTGGTGCAATAGGCTCACTCGAAAATCACATTGGTGTTCGCAGAGGACTCAAGTGATTACCTCGTTTATTATATTCTTTGGTTTGTTGTATCAGTAACACTAACATAATTTTCATTGGTGGGTATTCCATCGGTTGGGTATGGTTTGTGCTCAAGGAGAACATAAGGTTGACTGAAACTCGGGAACCAAGCCTACTTGATAAGTCCTATGAAGAAAGAAATGGACCGTGGGCTATCAAACAGTTTCCAGGAACCTTATGAAGTGTTTACTTAAAGACAATATGTCACGATAGCTGGAACATCGTACCTACTGAGATTAGGCTGGATTCATTCGAGCCTCCCGTTTAAAACTAATTTATGCGCAAACGAGGGTTGTTCTCGAATCTTGTACGGTTTGCGTTCAGGTAGGACATAATTTTGATGAAAATTGTTGAATGCACCTGCATGACGAGCCCCAATATGAGACAAATCGTTCATCGGCTATCGAAAAATTTTCAGAGAACTTATAAGTGTTTTTTATGCGAAATCTTTAATGTCTTGCCAACTAAGGCGGCCTGCCCAAGTTCCCGTTAATCAAACTGAGGATCAGCGGTTCGTGACTACTAACAGGAAGGTAGCGGGTGCCAAACTCCTTGAATGAGAATTGATGATGATGCCCAATAATGAGGAAACAGCTTATGTTTGTTTTTCGGCCTTTTAGCACAGACTAGCTTTACGTACAGGATGAAAATTCTCAACTGTTCCCACTATCTCTATAACGGCGCGTACTACTGATGGGACCTGTGAGTAGTCTGTGGTCTTCTCGAAGCTCCGCTCCGCGTCTAATGGACGGTGAGGTTTATTACAGAACTTGCGAAACTACTTTGCAGTGTTCGTTTACAACTGTGTGATAGAAGACGCGTGAAAATGTTCAGTTTTTAAAAACTATGTCCTATCTAGTAGTTTGTAACTGCTTAGTTGGTGTTTACTAGCCAATGATTCCGCGGGAAGAGCTTATTTGCGACGGAATGCACTATGTATATATCTACACCTGAAATGCAGAGTTCACGACCATGCTTAGTGTGTTTGTTACTCGACGTAATCCTACGGTGTCATAAATTACGTCGGCTACTCTGAATGCGTTTTTTAATGGAGGGGATATCCCTTCCTTTAGGAGTGAAACACTGCCGCATTTATGTGAGGTCACTTGGTTCTTTCACGTGCTAATTGCGAGCAAGCTTTACAGTGTCCTCGTTTATGTGTGAGAAAATCTGTCGACAAGCGCCAGTACCATTAACTCACTGCTGAGATCTGCACATGCCGACATTTTTCATCGACCCGTTTTCGGATGTGACCATCTGAAAATGCCACACTGCGACCGACCTGTAAATACGATGTCCCAATAGACCGCTGCTCACAACGAACGATTGCAGCGGCAAAACCAAGCAGATAATACTGCAAAGACATCCAATTAATATTCACACAGTATATTTGTGATGAAACACTGCAGTATGCCAAAAAACTAAACATACATCCCCAGATGCACCACTGGTAACAACGAACAACTGGTCAATTCGCAGCCTAAAGGTGCTCATCATAAATTATTCACGGGTAAGCAGGAAGAGAGAGAGACTATCCATCCAACAGCGCACTGACAATCCTTCTTCTAATGGTGACGAAAGCACCACAAGTCACTTGACTAGCTCGATGAATAGGTCAATAGGCACTTGATCAACCACCCACAGTAAGGATATTCTAGCTCACCAGTGGTGGCAAATTCCTTGCATTTTATAAACCGAATGATTGGTTCAGATGAAGTGTATGGGAGACAAAGAGGATAAACGAATAGGAACAGTCGTAAACTATATCGATCGATCCAGCCAAGGTTTCTGTTCGTTTCCT
This sequence comes from Opisthorchis viverrini, assembly GCF_000715545.1. Classification (NCBI taxonomy): domain Eukaryota; kingdom Metazoa; phylum Platyhelminthes; class Trematoda; order Opisthorchiida; family Opisthorchiidae; genus Opisthorchis; species Opisthorchis viverrini. The sequence goes on from NW_008751692.1 coordinate 1,899,989, forward strand.
CCTCGTGCACTTTGCCACTTAAGGTCACAGAGCAGCCAAGCAACCAAAGTGAAATGCAGGCGCCTGCATTGTCGAGAATAAGGTCCGTATTTTTCTATCCTTCTTGCATTGGTTTGAGCTACCGTTGAAGGTAGCTGATAATCACTGAGTTCACTAGTTATATATTTGCCACATGAATTTGACGACGAGTGCTTAAGAAAGAACCCCACCAAGCAAGTAAAATACTCTACAGATGAGATATATCTGTCTAGGTGTAAAGAACACTGTCACCACGTGACTCAAGGGATTCCTTTAGAGTGATACTCATTCTGCGTAAGGATTACAGGATACATCAAGTTCACAGTATGAGAGGATTTGAAAGTTTCAGTCTTGATTTTTTATCCTGCAGGTTAAGTCAGTCTATGCACAAAAGCAGAGCTGAAAAACTGTTTCATTCTTGTCGAGAATCATCAAAAGAGCGCATCTTTAAAAACTGCAGGGAATTCTGACTCTACGCTTAGTATTTGAATGGTTAAACGTTCCGCCACCAGTGACTGATTATTAGTACAATTAGCGCACACGTACACAGCACATATTCATATTCAAATGCATATATATATATATATTCATCCTTCAGTCACAGAATACATAACATGCGGTCACAAGTTACTCTGGTTTACACAATGATCTTCGGATATCTTGCTACCACAAGAGATAAATTAAACCGTCCACCTGGGTGGAACGACGGGAATTCGTACATTGTTCTGAATTGTGGTAATCGGTCGAAATATATGGTGTAAATGCTTTCGTACACATCAAAACGGCAATACAAAGGCGCAGACCTTCAGGGCCGACACATCTCACACTAAGTCTTCGGTGATACACTAAGATAGTGTAAGCCAACAGTCTTGTAGGCGTCACTCTATGAGTTCGACAGTTCGGTTTCGCAAGTTTTGGTCTGCAAATGGAACAGCTTTGTGGGTCACTCTTCCTCCACTAAAGATCACTCATGGTATCTCGGAGATGCAAATGAAGGCCAGAATAAAGTCTGGTGAAACAGGATTACTTAGCTTCAGGTACCGAGTATGTCTAGAAAGTCAAACGATAGATGGATTTTATTTTGACAACGCAAAGTCTAATACGAAAATCTGGTCTGTATGGTAAACAACTGTCACTCTTACCGTCATATAATGATTCCATGAGGGAATCAATGCGAAGGATATCAACCGGACTAGTACTAAGTGCAAATCGGGTCTTCGGTGGAACAAAAAAGTGGTCTGTTTCGCGGAGAAATATCTTAGGAATTTGGGTATCGAGAATGTAATTAAGTGACCACTGAATGTATCAGATAGTCAACTGAAAATTACCTTGCTAGACTTAGCAACGCCCACGAAGAACTCATATCAACACACGCAGTTCCTCGCAGAATAAAATCTTGTTGCAACTATCTTGGAAGTTATCGGAAAAATAACACCGTTGAAAGTAGTGGTACAGGAGATCTCAGCGATAGATCCCTTGTTTTCCCCTTTCTTGACTGGAGCATTCAACCACAATTCAGCGGCTTACTCCCTCTAAAAACGATCAGGTTTCAAAAGAGCCCATTCCTAGAAGGTATCTCCGGATGGGGTCTACACACCGGAGGAAACACATCTTAGAAAGCTTACTAACTACGAGGAATAAAAGCCAGCCGGATTATCTGTGGACCGATAAAGGTAGAGCATAGTTGAGGAATAGTAAACATTCAGAATCAGCAGGTTGAGTAGATCAATAATAATACAGTCCATTCCCAGTGGAGGGTCAGCCTTAGAAGAGGCCATTTTTAGTAGACATCTTTAAGCACACCATGTAAGCATAGACATAACCATCTCGCAGAAGACTACTTTTGGTTGGCCTCTTGAGGCGAGCAAGTTTGTTTGTGCGCGGGAAACTATCAAGACATTTTAATTCTTCCTTGTTCACCTCCCGCTCCCTTTGATCAGTGGTGAAACTAAAGTTTTTGTACACGTGACTATCCAGTTTATTAACAAGTTTCTTGGCCTACATGGATTTGTACCATACGACGAGTGTGCGAAATACTTCATCGCCCCAACTGCTTGTCAGCCGTGTGGTGCACTAACAAATGGCGGCGCACACGGAACCACCCGTTGATAAAATGTGTCAGTTTATCCCCGGTTACGATTGGAACTCATTGATCAGTTATGGTGTAGGTGATGCACGAATCATACTTGTCAGGCGTAAATTACATAATACTGTTACCTAAAGTACTCTAGGACAAGCAATCGATGTAGTGCATAGGAAGCTAAACCAAACTAGAACGCTGCGAATCACTTTCCTCGGCAACGTTTTTGCACTTTGCTACGAAAAAACTGAGGATTAAAAGTAATAACTCCAGGAAAAATACAAAGAAGTTTGCCGTGGGCCCGATTTAATCAGAATTGAGCTACTTCCAGGTTAAAACAGTACTTCAGTCTGAATATGAGCATTAGGCATGTTCACCAAAAAATTTTAGGACTCCCACACTTGAAGCACCGGATGGTGGAAAAGTCCTGAGGTTACCTGTGCAGCACATGGTTAATTAGGAAGATCATTTGTTATGTAACAAAAATGGAAGGCTAGGATAGTCAGTAATGACTATATGTTCATTTGAGACGAACCGGACGGCTGTACTTAGTAGTGCCGGAAGATTTGAAAATCGCAAGTAATTCACAGACGTCAAAAAGGAGTTTGTAAGCCACTTTGTCAGTCTGGAGACGAATACTGTGGTTTATTCGTCAACGGCCGTTTGAATCATATTAAGATACCTTGTTTCTCCACCTACAAATTTGGTAGTCCTGAGAGAAATACCTTGGGCGAACACAAAACATGAACATTTCAACTAGCGATAATTATTCATGATGAAGGCAACGAAATGGCTGGTCACGTGTGTCAGATGCCAAAGGTCCTATTCATTGGATTTTAGAAGTTACGAGCGCACGCTTTATGATGCGAATGTCCCACTTTTCGGTGTGGGGAGACACTTCTACAGTTTATTTCTTGCGGATGTTATAAATCAGCTTAACGTTTCAGAACTTTTTCTCCAGTAATGATAAGCGCTTCTGACATAGGAAACACATTAGTTTGCTGAAGCGTGGATTGTGGTGTGGCCTTTATTGGATAATATACATGAATCCACATGAGTCTTTTTTCCCTGGGCGGGAAAAATGATCCATATAAAAGAGGTGGCCAGGGTTTTTGGCGGTCATATAAGACTGCGTCACAGAGTTATCTATCTAACTGCAATGTTCTGTCGTACTACTGACTTACGTACTCCAGGATGTTTTCATAATCCATGAAAATGATTTCTTCCAAAAATGACTACTCTCCTAGAGATTGTAATTCCTCGGGGGACTCTCGGTAACATGCAAAGTAATTTGGTATCATGCCCGTCGCAAACGGTTCACGTACAGATTTTGGCTTATATTCTGAGTGTGATCTCCAGACTAGACGACTCTAACCGATCCGTGCGTTAGGTATTTTATATATTCACTCGTCGTTCAGTAAGCCTCTAACACCGGATATCTTAATGAGTTGCTAGCAGCTGCATGGTCCTATTGGCAGGGTGGTCTCACTTCCGTATATTTTCGCCAAAAATCTAGTGCAAGGTTCCAGTGACAATGACTATATAGATAAGTTCGTTCAAGGTTTTTCCAGTGAGTGTAATATAAAATCATGTTAGATTTTGATGAGATGCTTAAGCTTTGGAGTTCGCCAAAAATCTAGTGCAAGGTTCCAGTGACAATGACTATATAGATAAGTTCGTTCAAGGTTTTTCCAGTGAATATAATATAAAATCATGTTAGATTTTGATGAGATGCTTACAGCTTTGGAGATGGAATAGCCGTGCTAAACCTCCTACTCCTTGAAGAATAAAATAAAATGAGAATGCTCCAAGGAGCCTAACCGTGGTCTTCCAGAACACATCCCTAACTCGGCTAAAAAGTTAGTCCAATTTTCCCAGTCAGATAAAGAAACGTCCAATGTATTCTGGTGGTCCAGTGGATCTGGCGAATCTGATAGAAGGTCCCCAGTATTATAATAGATCCTTCCATTCTAACGCAAAAGACTTGGATTCAAGCCGGTTAAAACCAGTTAGAACCTCGAAGGTCTTCGTACAATTTGGTAGTAGTGACAGTCCAAAATACAGTTTACCTAGGATTTTATAGGATTTTCCAAATAACTTGACGTGAACACAAAAACACTCAAATTATTGAAAGAAGAATTCGTTCGGCACGTTAGATAAACACATGCTGTCTGCGACCATCGCACACTGAAATGGAATTAACCGTATGTACAGCAAGTTGGCGGCTTACGGAATCGCGATGCGTGTTGGGTCTAGCCGGTAAAATTTGACACACAATACTGGTAAGACTTGGGGTAAATTCCTGCTATCCGGATCAGATCTTCCGGCCACCGGTAGTGGAGTCACGAAACAGCTAGAAGATACCGTACAGGCGCAGACATTTTACGGGGCGTCGAACATCCCAACCCTTGGCACCGATAAAGGCCTGTCGAAGAGACTGACGATTGAACGTCTTGCAGCCTATGGTTCGGCCCAAGCATGAGGACATAACTATGGACACCGGCATCAGTTCCTTGTGTACCAAGGAGTTGCTGGCATCAGCATACTATCGCACCTAACCCAGTAAAGTACAGTAAAAATATTCTCGGAGATAGCTCTTCAGCGCATTGTCCAGATGGATGGAATGGATAAGCTGGAGGTATTGCATTGAGCGAATTTTCTGTGCTGTTGTCGTCTTTAAGTATCTTAGTGGTTCTGTTATCTCTAAAGGCAGAGTGATTGTCAAAAGGACACATCGCTGGGTTCAAATCTCTCGGCTACAATAAGAGCTGTGTTTTTGTACGGTTGAAAAACGTAGCCTCTGCCACTCTTCAGATTTTCGACCACTGACGTGTCAAAAGCGTTGTCGGTATCAGCTGGCGTCAACGAATTCGTAACCAGGTAATTACAATAACGGGTATTTGATTGTGTTGCGAGTACTTTACCGCGGAAAACATCAAAAGCTGTCAACCACAGCATATCAGATCTGTGCAACGCATGCCAAAACGTCGTCTACCGAGAAAAGTGCTGGTCTGCGTGTATTTTTCAGAATGCGGCGCACTAAGAGGTGGGTAACCTACAGCTCAGCAGGAAAATCTGCAAGAGATTATTAAGAGTCTTGGCGCTGTTGGTGCGGTTGGCCTTCCAATGTGGGTTATCCATGTCTCTCCTGTGCGTAACTGGAAACTCTTCAGGGGATAGCTGATTATCGATGTCATTGGCGTTTACCCTATCAGTTTCTTTTCCGATTGTCTGACCGGGCTTTTAGAAGTCTTGTGGTACCCTAGTACCAGGTCCATTCATCGTCCACTCTTTACTCCATTTTTATCGTAAGGCTTTAAATATAATGAAATAAATTTTATGGTTGTACGGTAAGCAGCAATGATGTTACTATCTCTTGTGGTGATGATGACGATGTGTGTAGAGATGTCAGAAAAATGCTGACCAGAAAATCAAGCAAACACAAAAACTCGAGTTGTTTAATTTGGATGCGCTGGTAACCCACATGTCCAGCACCACTAAATCATGAATGTCCGCGCATCGTGTAAGTCTACGTAAAAGTTACTGCACCAAGGAGACTAAGCTTCCTCTGGATAGCTCGTCAGTACTGCTCTTTTAAGGCACTTCTTCCCGCAAACTTCCTCATGCTTGCATAGACTATCTGCATATTTTAAGTAAGGGCTTGTGAAATTAGCTTAATTGGTCAAAGAGGTTACTGTTACGTTTCCGTAAATTCTTATCACTAATCTACCACATAAGGGACTTTATTATTTTTGGCAAATGGCCACCATAGTTTTACTCTCTGGTAACGACTCCGAGAACCCACTGTTGTCTTGCTGTTGATCACAAAGTTCATTAAGATCTTTCTCAAACTTCCTTTCGATAACTTGCCACCCAAAATTTCATTGACATCGTACTCCATCGTTAAATTTTTGCTCCGCTAACATTTATTTTATCTCACTGTTATTAGGCTGTTGTCTTCAATTGTCATAGCAGTGACTATATCCTAGCCTTCTACCACCATTTCCGTCCACTGGATACGCCATCGCCCTAACAACACTGCGAACCGTGTCTATTCTATCCCTGTGTAATTTCATTTCTTTGCTGTCAGCTATATCTATGCCAAACACTACACTCAACACAAATAGCTAAATTTCACAGATATTTTCGCTTTTACATTCAACTTCACAGACTTTTACATGATCGGCTAGCTTGATTCAGCAGCGGTGACTGTTGGACTGCGATTTGCAGCATCCGTATGCATGACGCCTAAGGTTTCCAAACGGATAGTTCGTTTTTATCTGTTTTGATATCACAGATACGCGTGCTTTTCTATGTTCAGACTCTCTCCATCTAACGAAAGTGAAGCAGTTCTTCTCCGACAATCGAGTTGTCCATTTTTATCAAATGACAACAGCCAAGCATGTGATACGTGAGTTCTGTCATCTTTTTGCGTATAATTGGTTTTGGGAAGCTGTTTTGTTTTCTGAATGGGCAGCATAACGGAACTTTTAAGACGGCGAACAAACTACAATGTCATATTTTACGAGATCCAAATTTCACTTGTGTCAGTTTGGACCACTTTTTAATTCTAGCTCTAACTTTTCAATGTGGGGAGTCGGTTCCCCCATGATGGCACACAGAGGTGAAACTTCAAAAGCTCCCCAATACTTTTAGACCAAACAATAAAGAACGCACGCGTAGAAACGAGCAGGTCAGCATGACTTACATTAAAAGCTGTTCACATACACGATTCTTGTTTATACTACTGAAGCAGTCAGAGCAACAGTACTGATGCGTCGCATTTCCACAACAGTATTCTTCACAGATGACGAAAGCACGTTCATTGCCTTGCCAGTTAACTAGGCACTGCTCACGAGCAGCTGAAAAATAAACAGAAAGCACCCTTTAATTCAACAGGATAATGCCAATAGATTGGCTGTTAAAGCATAGTTCAAAAGGGTCTGAGGACTAGATATTCGGGTGAATAATGGGAGAAATGAAAGAGCGAATAAATGTATGAACATAGAAATCAATGCTTGGTTAATTGAATGACTGGTTGATACACTGGCTGATTGATTTTTTGGGTAACCGGCTGAATAACTGACTGATTCACTGACTGAGAGATAGATAGATAGATAGATAGATAGATAAACAGATAGATAGATAGATAGATAGATAGATAGATAG
>NW_008751692.1:1907717-1943969 GCF_000715545.1 Opisthorchis viverrini
ATAGATAGATAGATAGGTAGTTAGATAGATAGATAGATAGATAGATAGACGAATTGACTGATCGTCGGTTTATCTTGTTATTTATTTATTTATTTATTTATTTATTTATTTATTTATTTATTTATTTATTTATTTATTTATTTATTTATTTATTTATTTATTTATTTATTTATTTATTTATTTATTTATTTATTTATTTATTTATTTATTTATTTATTTATTTATTTATTTATTTATTTATTTATTTATTTATTTATTTATTTATTTATTTATTTATTTATTTATTTATTTATTTATTTATTTATTTATTTATTTATTTATTTATTTATTTATTTATTTATTTATTTATTTATTTATTTATTTATTTATTTATTTATTTATTTATTTATTTATTTATTTATTTATTTATTTATTTATTTATTTATTTATTTATTTATTTATTTATTTATTTATTTATTTATTTATTTATTTATTTATTTATTTATTTATTTATTTATTTATTTATTTATTTATTTATTTATTTATTTATTTATTTATTTATTTATTTATTTATTTATTTATTTATTTATTTATTTATTTATTTATTTATTTATTGACTGAGAGGAGGGTAGAATGAGGAAAGAGAGGGGTAAAAGCATAAATGAGCAAATGAGTCGAGATTGCCAAAACGTGCCATTTATTGGTTAAGAATGAGAAAGATAATTCCGAGCATTGTCAGGAACCGAATGCACTATTAGTTCTTGAAGCTGAACAAGAGTGTAGTGAAATGACCGTGCTGGACTTGTCTTATTTGGTTCACTTTTCAGATGCATAAGCGAAAGTGAGAACCCTATGCTCTTATCAACTTTGCTGGTCCATGCTATCTCTTGTTTATGATATTCTTGAACTGAATGCGCTGCACGATATTCGAGATATACCAGGATATTTTTTCATTAGGGGAAGTGCCCACAAAGTTTTCGAGAATCACACTCATTTACAAATCAATTTGGTTTTCAAGAGACTCAACTGAATCTCTCGTTTATGATATTCTACAACTCAGTGTGCTGCACACAGGCCGCCTTGTGAGTAGTTTCCTTTATGAAAATACTCACAAAGGTGTTGAAAACGCAAGACCGCTTTCACCATTCTAGAGGCCCATCAAGTAGGCGCAGTCCCCGAGTTTTCGTCAACCTTATGTTCTACTTGAACAGTTTCATTGAGTTTTCTGTTTCTCCTCAATTCCCTGTCACAACTATCCAACGATCCGTTGAAATACATTCCTGAACACAATGAATGCCGTTTTGCCTTCTCCATACCGATAACCAATCACATAACTTCACTTTTTTTTACCTACCCTAGCGTTCTCATGGAAGCAGCTCTTTCTGACCATCGAGAGATGACTATGCCTACATGCTTCATCAGTAGACTGGCAGCAGTATTCACGAAACATCTGATTTGTTTAACGTATTAATCTCAAACTGAAACCGTAATTTTTTGGAGATTGTTAGACCAAATACACAAACAATAGCGGACCAGGTATTCAGGGGAAGGATAGACATTGTTATGAATCGACATCGTCTAGAGAGTTGTTAGGTGAGTCAGATTTCCGAACATGCGTACTATAGATGGAAAGAGAGTGAGATCGAACCTTTGGAAATCAGGTAAATGATTGTTACATAGAGGAAAATGTTGGTAGCTCAGGTATCGTAGATGGTGGTCGTTGGCTTGTTCGCTGAGCTGGGCAATTTGATTGCTACATCGATTGCTACGTGATTGTTACATCGAATAAGTGGTTTCTTTAGTCTAATTGATGGGACACTAGTTTAGGAGACAAGATGCCGGTTATTTAAATCCATATCCGTCCTATTGTTCCATACGTATTAATTCGAATTCCCAAGAAATGTCTAGTCAACGTGAAAACAACAAACACAGATTTCTTGTCGGTTTGTATGACATGAATAGACGGAGTGAAAGGGTAACTTCCGAAATAAGACGGTCCGCTCAAGAATAAATCCTACTTGTGTGAACGAATTATCCTATTCACAAAATTTATGGCATGGACAACTTCCCATAGGAGGCCAACAGAACATAAAGGCACTGACTGCGATAACACTACAACATTGCTGTTCGCTGGACTTCACTATAGACTACCGCCACATACACCCTAACATCATGACAATCGGTTACCCAATAGAAACTCTGAGCCGTAGGAGAGCAGTCACAAAATTGTGGCATATTCTTCGATCGAGTTGGTGAGATATGGGCCCGGAGAGATAGAACTGGATGACTGTGGTAAAGTTTTCGAGACCAAACTGGCAAAAACTATAACATGAGAGCAGGTAGCTATTCCAGCAGATGCAAAAGCTTTTTGGACCAATGAAGATCAGACTAGACCGGGACGAAGACATCATGCTATATCACAGTTTCTTTGTCGTCCCAGTAAATATTTTTGGTACCAAGGTAGACTGATGGGCGATTGATGAGGCCAAGTCATATGGGGTTAACGAATTCCCTTCATGGATGGCTTGTCAAAGTGCAGCGGGTAAATTGGTCGTTTTCGTGGTGGTTGTGGCAAAGAGGAGTACAGGCGTTCTACTCAGCAGCCTGAAGTGACATCCGGAAATTCACAATCCCTTCACATCATTTTGGAATTATTACAACTACATTGGATAACGCCACCGCGATGGTGAATTTTACTAGCTCATACATGAGAGGAAATTCCGTAGCATTTCAGAGACGACTGCAGTGAGGAGGCTGTCAGTATTATTTTTTTATAAACTGTGTTGATACGGACTTATGTTCACAATACTAGCTCTGATTGAGGAATCACTACTGGGAGATTTTTTTTATATTTCCGAGAAATTCTATCCACAACGTGTGCATCCGCCGTGAGTAAAGTTGTTTAAAACTAATAAAATATCGAATGAAGACCCTTCCGGCAGGAAGCCACCTCACCGGAGATCCTACACTAATTCTCGCTGTCAGTGTAAAGTCTTCGTTAGTGAGATATGACTACCTGGACGGGTGAAAACCCACTTCCTGTTATTTCCAGTTTTTCAAACGCATATCGTCAGAGTCAGCATCTTTTGCATAGAACCGCACAATCGCTCTGAAAAGTTACCCCGGTGAAAGTGATTGGTTACGAGGGATCTTTCCTAGTGTACTAAAATTACCTCTCACTAGTAATTTTATTACTTACTTTCAAGGTCATCATTTTGTAGAAAGAACTGAACCATTGTATTGGGTCGCAGCACATTAGGTTAACCCGTTCCAAGTTTGCCCTAACACTGGGGAACTAATTTCTGTTTGAACTCTACTTTTTTAAAAAGTGACAGGTCATGATGAATGACTGACTGGACTGCCTAAATCTTGATCGCATCTGGTGTAATAAAGTGCAGCTTACAAACCAGACAGGTAAAATTTCGTTCCATCGTTAGCCCCAAAAACGATCAGAGTGGGATTAACCTGTAAGCAGTAATGACAAACATTATGAACCGGCAGTTTGACTCCATGCTTGCATGCTTATGAAATTCGAGGTTTCTTTTTGGCTATCAGTCAGAGTCTATAAAACGAACACTGCCGATATGAACGACGTAGGACTTACCAATTAGAACTATAGTGCTCAGAATCGATACTGTGGATAGTCCGGCCCACATTGAAGCATGAGGACCAGGTCGAAATACAATGCGGTCTGCGTTTCCTTCAAACTTTGCTGGGGCTACCCTCGCATATTGACCTTTCGTAGCTGAATTAACATGTTTTACCGAAATACGTTGACAGATCAGTATTTGATTCGACGATATGAAGAACCTAGAATGAAAATCCTTTCAACCTCTTGCGGCAATATATACTCTCGTGCTCTATGTGTGTGTAGGCATACGCGAGTGCGCACAAAATATTTGCGGCCGCGCGGACCAAGTGACCTTGAGGGTCGATTGTTGCTAGGACAATGCATGTTTGTTCATTGTTCCACGTAGACCTGACCTAGCATTGTCCTGGCGTTGTGGTACTCAGCACGCGTCAGATTGCGGTGTCGCATTGCAGCTCGGATCTAGGCTGGATTGGTCCACTTGTGTACTGGAGGACAATGGAACATGCAAATTTTGCGATCGCTTTTGTGTGAAATGTAATGTGGTGCATGAAAACTTGACCACATGGACCAACGTAATTCTTTATTTGCGCGTACTTCACATACAAACGTATGGTACGGTATGGTATGTTACGGAGTGATCGCGGACAAACCAAGGCGAACGCAAACCTATCGCTTACGGAAACGGGTCACGGTCAAAGTACCACACTGGTAAAAGTGCAAGAGTATTTCTTTCAAAAAAGAAGATGGTGACATTGGCACCTGTGAACGACCCAGCTGCGAGGTTTTTTAAAGTGCAGTGTTCAGATATTTTTCGAAAATGAATTATTTTATTATTATTATTAATATTGTTATAATTATCGCTGACATAATGTAACATGTTAGATCGCTCCATTGAGAAACACATGGACCAGAAAACTGCCAGTCTGACTTTTTTCATTTTGGAATCGATGGCTGACCAAGTAAAAAGTCAAAGAGGTCACTGTCGAGCACTTCGAAAGACAACATTTATTGTCTTTATGAAGTTCGGGTATTTGCCTCCATCATCAGCTAATCCGGTCGTGAACAGAAAACTCTGCCATCGAACGCCCTGGATACCATCCGATGAGTGGTAGTTTGCGTGACAAAATCTCTGGCTGGCCATTAATTACCACTTAACCGAAAACGATAGAGAACGTAGATCAGCGATGAGTCTTGAATAAAATAATGCAAGAATGATGTTAGGAATGCGCATGTCTGGTAGTTTGAGTTGAAATGGGGATAGAATCCCAACTTCTATCCTGAGTGAACTGTCAGTAAGCCCCTTATCGGTCTCAGCAAATTTGTGACAGACATTCCTGAAACAACCAGAAGCATGGTTCTACATGCTGTTTTTCTACCGAAGGTAAAATACTTGAGTATGCCAGAGATGCGGAACACTAATTAAGCCATCATGACTTTACGGGGCTGCATAGTGGGAACTGTTGGACTCATATTAGCACGTGTGCAGTAATCGCTGTTTAACAAACTGACAGCAAACCTCCTTCAACCAACGTCAGTCGGATGGATGAATTCTTCGGTTCAGCTAGAGATAGCTCGGAAATGGACAAATGTTGGCCACGGCAGCGACGAAATAAGGGAACTACGAAAGAAATAAGGGTATAAATAAGAGTGAGACCAAATTGGCCTGTTATGCGTCGATCCTAGCCAGATAGCAAGTGAATTTAAGCAAATCCAGGTTTTTTCTGAAAGATTGTGAGGACTTATATCAGCTAGTGTATGCGCCCACACAAGCGAAGTCCAAAAGGATGAACAAAACCACTCGGGACAAACCGGATCATGTTCAAGCCAGAGTGTGATGAGTATTTTACTCACCAACCGGCGTCATGAATGGTGGCATGTGATTCCAAAACAGCCAGGTTGTAAACAAGTTCCTTAAAAATGGCCTGACGGTATCCATTCTTTCGTAAACACACTGATCCGATGAGACAGTACACAAAGTTACCAAAACCAAACGCGCGAAGACCTCAATGATCTCTATGAAGGAAGACTATCACGGTGAAGACATACCTTCAGTCTTTCGAGGAATGTGGATTTTCATGGAGATAATAAGTAAAATCCAGTGTGCCAATAAGCTGAAAACTAAAAGAACTTAGTTCCTTTTTGATGGAGTTCGGCTCCTAACATCATTTGGTAAAAATGGTAAAAAAATGGTATTGGATATATCATCAGGGTTTATGGCTGCTTAAGCGAAATCAGTCTATGAGTTGTGAATGAGTAGACTAGTTTCTCTTAACCCTACCTCTCGGTCTTGTTTGTTTAAATTGTTTTTCACAGTGGAGCCCTTGATCATATCTCATATCCCCGAAATTATCTTACACAGGCAAAGTAAGACTCGAGCTTCATGATGAGCTATAAATCAAATAGGTAGAACGAATATAATTTTTTTCACATACAGAGGTCATGCCGTATGTGATAAGGCATAACAAATGCGGGAAATCAATACACGAAAGACAAAACGAGTCAGCTGGTCTATTGTTGTCACCTCACCGTTAAAACGGCAAACTTCAGACGCTTTTGACTAAGAAATCAGTGTCAGTTGGAAGTCATAAAAAATAATCGATAAACGCTCTTGGCACAAACAAAATGACCCCCTTATCGTTGAAATTAGGTGAGTTAAAAGTGGAGAAAGCTAAATTCGCTTTCAAGAGGGATTTGGTCGGATAGTACAGGAAATCCGTTTTATGGGGACCGAGGAACAAGGACAATCACTGGGTCGTCGTTCGAGGTAACGGCTAAACTATTCATATCTCTCAAACGTGAACATGTTCGCCTGTTCAGACGCAAAAATCCTAATGCATCCAGAGCGCGCTGGTGGAGTAGTGGTAACAAACTCGCCTCGCATACCGGATATTCACGCTGAAGACATGGTGCTATAAGAAAAGAACTCATGTATAAGGCGGGTGGTTTTTCTATAGTGTGGAAGAAACGCCATTCACAAGACGTTCCTATTTGCACAATCGGGAACAAGACGACTCATGGCAGCTGCTTCAGTACTGCTCAGTAAACATGTTTGGATTCATAAAAGAATTCGAAGAGCTAGTGTACACTTTCCACTGAATGACATGCAGAACTTGACGAATTTCACTGTTGCTACTGAAGTGCCTGAGCTCATACATACTACACACTGTCCTTCTAAACTTATACCCAGGAAGGGTTTCAAAAGTCTGCTCTGTCAACTTCCTTTCAATCTGTCGGTAGGCCTTTCGGTCTAAGGTACCAAAATCGTAAGGTTTTCGTGGACGTCAGACTCCTAAAGAAGTGCGTTAGCAATGAGAATATTTGAAATGGATACAGAATGTTGAACTAAAACCAGTATTTCAACGTTCGACACGATCCCAACACAAGGGCTGACCGTTTTGTTCATCATTCATTATACTTAGCTGCAGCTTTTGTACGTCCGACTTCAGTGACAACCCGAAACAATTCATAGTTTGTTTTCAAACGCCGAGAGCCTGTCTACTTAGCCGCCTTTAATGCTCGCACACTGACGCAAGCAGGTTACCTGGTGGCTCTTGCACGTAACGCCATATTCCCTCTGTATTGATGCATGCTGTCCGTCAGACACCAGGGGATAGGACGGAAGTACTGTGATGTAACTGACCACCAGTCTTCCAGTTGCGCATCTCCGGGGATGCAGAGGCCCGTGCAGCTGGATATGTCCGGATGGGCACTGTATTGAGCGACCGATCGGAAGCGTCCCTGTATCATTGGATACCCGTTGGTACTCGCCTCTGCGCGGTTCGTTTGGTAACATCTGTGGGAGAATTTAGAGAACGTGAGGTCCATCGTGCCTTGTTTATTGGATCGTTGCGCCTTAGCTGACAGTAGCTCTGAATTCACCAGACTGTTTATATGACGCTCAAGGTGCTATTTTGCAATGGGCCAAAAGCTCAGATATCGTTACGGTTGCTGATAGCATGAATCCCCGGGTACCCAGACTAAGCGCTGATGAGATCCGATCGGTCGGTCGTCTAGGATTGAACTCGAGACTCACAGACAACGGAGATCATCCTGTCAAGGTGTGCGCTGATCACAAACTGTTCCATTGCAGGACCAATTTCTGGAACAGTCAAAATCGCTTGGCAATATGGTAGACACGAACGAGCTAGCCCCGAATCCAAATAGACCATATCAGTGGCAATGGTCAATTTCTGCTTCTGAAACACCGGCATGGACTCCGACCATGCACTTATACCCTGCTGCTTTCCACTGCACTTTTCGGGTCTACGCAAAATGCGCACACCTCACTTAGCCAGTGAGAAATTAGTGGACCGAGAGATCAAACGAAAATATCAGAACCGGCTCCTAGAAAGGATGTCAGGCGGTACTATGCAGGATAGTAACAGCCACTAGGAAAATATATCCAAAGCGATACTCAGACCCGGAGCTTCTGTTTGCGGTACAACCCAGCCGGCCTCATCCAAAAACTGGGTCTCTGGTAGGACCGTGTCTTTGCTGGAGACCCGGTGACAGATTCCCCCTGGCCGTGAACACAACTTCACCAGACACATCATCCAAAGCCAGGTGAAACTGAGTGTCCGTGCAGACCGAAGCTTGCTTGACCCGAAAGGCCGACGAAATGGAAGGTGAAAAAATGATTGAAACGTACGCAAGCTGTTTCACTTGACTTGTCCGGTCGATCCGCGGACTGTCATGCATAGTACTTTGAACGGGCATTCAGTTGGACACCTGCTACTTCTAATCCGGAATCCTCGTGCACTGTGAAAATAGAGCCACCTTCAGTCTCAAAAGTCTCCGAATATCTCTACTCAAGCGTCTTCATGCTGCTAGCCCTGATGACCTTCTACCTGCTCTGTTCAAGGACGCTGGTGGGTTTCCCAGTCAGTACCTGTCTAGCCTATTTAGGTCTATCTGGAAGAAAGAGACCGTCTCAGGTAAATGAGGTGAACCGACAGTAGTGCCTACTTTCAGATATGGTACTCGCAGTGAATGCAGTAACCACAGAGGTATTAGTTTGACTCCTGTTGTATCAGGTTTTCTGGCGTCACTGATTCTTCGTCGTCTCACGGTGACACGCGAAACCTTGACTCGTGAGAATGAAGCGGAATTTCGATCGAGCAGAGGCTGCGTGGACCACATCTTCACACGTCGTCAGATGTTACAGCAACGTCATGTGTACAGGCGACCCACAATCTTGGTATTCCTTGACTTCAAGGGTGCGTTCGAATCTGTCGACCTGCTTTTAACTACACTCGCTCAACAGGGTATGTCCCAGAAGTCTATGAACGTTATCCGATCCCTACATTTACATAATTTTGAGCATGAGAATGTATGGTGAGCTCTCCAAAAGCTTCCCTATAAATGTGATCTCTTCTAAGGATGTCCACTCCCTTCATTCTTGTTCACATTCACAACTGATGAAATACTGAGGTGAACTTCAGACGGTCTTTAAAACTCGTGTTCAAATTGTTGCTGGTGAGGACGTCGTCGACGTGGAGTAAGCAGACGATAAAGCCCTCATCTCTGAAGATTAAGGCGATGCACAAGCCCTGTTAAATAGACTGACCACCGTCACACTATCTTTCGGCATGCGCATAGCACTTTCAAAGTGCAAAGGCGTGCTTCAGAACGGACAGTCTCTGAACATATCCCTTACAATTCAAAGTCACTGGAGGTTGTGCAGAATTTTACATACCTCGGTGGTTGTATCACCCCCTACAGAAGTGTGTCTGATGAAATCCATGCAGGAATCTCAAAGGTCTGAATCACGATAGATAATTTGCACCACTTGTGGTGTCAAGAAGGGTTTCAAGGGTAGCGTGCACCAGGCTACAAAAAGGGCTGTGTTTTAGTTCGGATGCGAGATATGGCTTCTGCGGATAGATATGAGGCGTCTCCATGCTTTTTTCTACAACAAATGCCTCAGAAACGTTGCTGGTTTTTGGTTGGAATCAACGGATTAGTAACGAGGTGATTAGAAAATGGGTATTTGGGCAGCAGCTACTTCAATCGCGGAAAACATCCATCACCACCGATACGATGGCCAGGCCAACGTTCTACGCATGCCGAAATACTATACACCGAGACGGGTGTTGTTCTCTGTGCCTGCTTCAGAATGGCGCAAAACGCAAGGTGAACCAGGGATTCGCCATTAGTATGATTATGAAGTAAGCGTCAATCTAAGACCACATAACCGCAATAGCACCAAATCAACTCAGTGGAACAGGACAGTATCGAGCTAGCTTTTGCCGTTTTCTGCACGTCGTTTGGCTTGTTCAAGCTTTTGTTTGCATCTATAAAAAGCTAAAGGAATATTTTCTCAGTTAAAATAACTTTTAGGTGAGTCCTAGGTCTCATTGAGGAGGCACTTTCCATGTCTACGGTGAATTCTATGTCCCTTGGGGATGCACGCAGTCAGCAGCAATCGCCCAGGAATATGAAGGTGAAAGCTCTCGAAGTGTGAAAGGACACTGAACTACTTGAAGTCTTGAAAATCGCAATTATTATCATTATCGGGCCACGATGATTTCTTTGGTGTTTGAACAATTCGATGAAATCCACTTACGGGATGACAATACATTTTCAGATTGCAGAATTCATTTTCTCGTCATCGGCAAGTCTGCAACGCAGCAATAATAACTGAAAGGTTTCCAGTACGAAGTGTACTTTGCTTGGTGAGGGTGGCAACATTTTCAGATTGCAGAATTCATTTTCTCGTCATCGGCAAGTCTGCAACGCAGCAATAATAACTGAAAGGTTTCCAGTACGAAGTGTACTTTGCTTGGTGAAAACGGGTGGCAACTAGAACGGAATACAAAGCTGGATGACTAAAGCTGATCCGGAAAAAAGTGCCCTGGCACGCGGACCGAAGAAACAGATGAAAAGTTTCAATTTTTACACACTGGTCCGTGTACAGATCGCAGAGCCAAATAGCATGCAGGTTTTTTTCAAATGAAATGGGACACCAATCTTTATAGGATACTAAACTATGAGCCTTATGAAAGGTGTACGATGACTCAGTACCATTCGATATGGAGACAGTCACCTTACACCTGACGTACACCGGCTACCTTAACCAGAAATTCACAAAATCCTACCACATAAATGGTATTTGCTATCTGCAAGTCAAATACGGGTTGAAAATTTGCTTACAATTTTCAAGTTACTGCTTTCTAACTCGATTGTGAAATGAGGCTGGCGACCAGCTCACATTCCTAGACGACCTGATCAGAACCTCTGGTTTTACCGCGATCTGCGCATCGAATGCT
This sequence comes from Opisthorchis viverrini, assembly GCF_000715545.1. Lineage (NCBI taxonomy): Eukaryota > Metazoa > Platyhelminthes > Trematoda > Opisthorchiida > Opisthorchiidae > Opisthorchis > Opisthorchis viverrini. The sequence continues at coordinate 1,918,557 of NW_008751692.1, forward strand.
TACGCAGACTGAGCAATGCCTTCGTCTGTAACCACATGACCGAACTCTACATTGAATCTTTCAGCACACGACGAGGCAAATCCGTACCACAGATACAATGCATGAAGGGCACCATCTACTCAAACAACTACCACTTCAATCAATTGACCTGACGAAGCTTGTGTCAAAAGCGACACGTTGCCCAGCAATAAATCCACCGATTGTTCAACAAACCCCTCTGAAACTACCACTTCACTTAGCGATTCTGAGATAAAGTACAAATCAGTTTATCTTTCCTAGTGATCACGACATACGACACACCTGAATCTGGTTTCTCGAAGCTTTAGTGATCCACTGTCCAAAACCAAGTTTAGGTTAGAAGCTTACGTTCGATATGGAAATTGCCATGGCATTATCAACCAATTAGATAAAACCTAGAAGCCAGTGCAAGCTCACTCTTTTTTCGTGTTGTTTTACGCAGGTTACGGTGATCGAGAGTGCAAGAAACTAAGTCATCTAATTTTTTCATTGCGTTGTTGACCAAACAACTAACTGATGCACAAGTGTGTTGCAGGTTCAGACGAATAGACCATCGCGTGGGTCACCTATGTGCTGCTTACCATAGGAACACCTTCTAGAATGACTGTGGGACGTCTGATTCGGATACGATTTCGTGTCCGTCTCAGGCTTGCCCGACTCCTGAATTCCAAAGGAACTGGACTGATTAATTTGCACTAATACATTAGGTCCTAGACTGGAAATGCGACCTCTTTAGAGTCGAGCAGTCTTTCATAATTTTATACGTTACATTGATGCAAAGTGTCTTCAAAATACAAACAAGATAGTGTGGTCATTGTTGCCCAAATCTGCGGATCAGCCACTTTCCAACTGGAAAGGGATCTCATAATCAGCTGCCCGTCATCTGGTCTGACTATCTCGGGTTCGAAGAACATCAGCACGTCCAGAAGAGCAATAATCAAACTGCGCCCAGACGGCCTCCGGAGGTTGAGTGAATCTCTGTTTATACCTCTGATGACAATTTTAGTTAAATCTTTATCCTGCTCAGTGACTATTGGAGTGAGTCACAAAGGATGCTGGGCTGCGTGAGACGAGAGCTACACACAAGAGCCATCATTCATATGCGTGTTGATATTGCAGACATGTCTAATCCAGCTTTCAAAATGTACAAACAAAAAGAGAGGATTCACATCCAATTCGAACAGGACCTTGGGCAAACACCACACGTATCATATCAAACGAAAAAATAACCATATTGACTTGGGGTGATGGAGATTAGGATTAGTACGAGTACGTATAATCCATAAAAAACACCAATGGTAGTTTTTGAGATCATAGGATGGTACACAGTGGGCGTTCGAAGGATAGTGGGACAGTAAAACTGAAAACAAAGCGAGACGAAAAGGAACTTGTTACAGTCCTGTCACTTTAATGGCGCAGTACATGGCAAGCTGGGCCACTGATACAGCTGGGGACCCCTTCAAACGAGGCGTGTCTATCTTTTCGAGACGGGTCTGCGTACCGAAGCAACAAACGCAAAATGAAAGCATCCGGTGAAACAGCAGAGTTGCTGTGCGTGTTGAGTACTTTTCTGTTGGGTATCAGCCGAATAGGTATACAACGTGGCAGCATGTCCACACTAAGGAACTAATCGACAATTTCACTGCCATCTGCAACAGTCATATCGTCATCGTCATCTTCCTCCACATCCTCACTTCGTCCAAATAAACGGTCACCGGTGCAGTATTGCTCACGCTCAACAGCCTCGTAAGTAGTGAGTTCACCCAAGGTAGACATCGTAATGGACGGACCTCCTGTGTGAATTGGTTTTGGTTGCTGATCAGAAGTGAAGTTGTTCGCACCAGGTGATGATAAAGGGAGACTGGCACGCATGGCTAGTTTGTTCTGGCGGCATCCAGGGCTTTCAGATTCCGTTAATTCAACAGGAGTTGCAACCTCAATGGCGTCAGTCTGGTCCACAGGGAAGTCCGAAGAGATCATCAAAACTTCACGCAGGCCAGCATTTTCGGACCTTAAACGATGCAACTCCGTTTGGAGCTGAGCGGAGTAGGCATCCCCCTGATCACAGATATCCCTGGCCAATGAAGTCAGTTTGCTCATCTGTGCGGTGAGCAAAGATTTAGCAAGAAAATCGTATTCGGGCAGTTCGGTTTCCTTGCTCTGATATCGCGCTTCTGTCAGGTGAGCCTGCGCAAATCCCTGATTGAAGGCTAGTTCGGGACGTTTCCCACATAGGTCATTTCGACAGTCCTCCGATACACAGGGCTGATCGGTGTGAATGCCTCGCACCAAATTTGATATCTGGGAGAAAAGAAAAATACGTGCGTCAAAAATGCACTGGGCAACGTACGAGCATTGCAGAGATGAGACATATTTGTAATCAGCCTCAGTAGAGGTTAGAGAGCTCAGCTGTTGGTTGGTCAATCAAATGGTGATAGTAGTTAGCATTAAGATCAATAATACTTCTATCTGAACGAGCTGCATTCTCGAAGGTTTTCGGGTCTACGCAAAAACAAACGTAACTCTCTAGTAAATAGAAGTAGTTCCAAGTTTAAAAGGCAGTTTCATGAGTCTACATCGTAAGATAAACAACAGTCCTCCCTTGTAATAAATGGTATGGTTGTGTCACTTCTCTGAAAGCTCCCAACAGATCCCTGGACAGAATGGTTGAAGCGCAGATTGATATTCACGTATATTGGTGAAATGCACAAATTGTACAAACTAACTTGATCCCAACGACTTCAAACCGACGTGCACCAACCGAATCATTCATACGACTAGAAGTACAAAATCTCCTCTTAAGTACTCGAATGCTAGTGTGTTACAAAACAGACGAGACCATGAAGATATATGGCGTGTGCATGGTTATTGTGGTAGCAAGTTATTCTACCGTCACCTCTCAACCGCAGATACGTATATTTAAATCCAGTGTAACTGTCTTGAGAACATACTAACTTTTTAACAACCTGAGGATGCGAACTGATAATAAGAAACAGTACTGGGTCTAAGTAGCATGAGAAGACTGTTCAGAACAAAAAGTACTTTATTGTTCATAGGGTGGGACACTCACGTGCAATCCGAAATCTGGCCAACATGAAACTTATGAATCAAAAAGAGTGATACTCAAATGAGCCTGCTGTGAAAAGTCTGCCCGGGATGCTGCTTGCTCGACAATGAAGATAGTGGCGTGTCTCCCTGCAGTGGTGACTAATTGGGTACGTGCAAGTCTTTATAAACAGTATACTGCCGGGAATAAAGTGCTTGGTACCGGGGAATTACTGAAACCAAGGGCAGTCTTTGCGCTGCAGTTCGCAAATGATTATTCACCTGCACACATGTTTAGGGGCGAAATGCGATGGATGGAACTCTAAGGGCAAATTCTAGCTGCTGAGCCGATGAATCATGATAGCGCTAGTTTTGGGAGAAAATATATATGCCTATCCTGGTCCGGGTTACTGTACTTATTCAATAAATTGAGGAAGTGGGATGTTATAACACTTAATTACTTCTACTGGGAGCCTCGGTTTTGATCAAAAACAAAGCCATCATGAAAAAGGCGGACACGTGCAGAAATGGCTGTGGGGGGAACGGCAAACGATAGTGTAACCGTCCTGTGTATATCATCCGCCATCCCTTTTAAGGAAGCCCTCTGTACGGCCAATCAAGATGACGTGAATTTCGAACTTAAAAAAGTACGTTTAATCAACAAGGCCACGATCTGTCTCATTCCGTCTCATCGGTCTATTGCATACGGTTATATCACTTTTACTGCTTCACTGGAATTCAGCGATCCTCAAGCTCACAAATATACAGTTAGAAGAGGTAGGTACTTGAAGTTTCAATGACGAAATGTTTCAAGTAGACCGTAAGTGTAGTCTTCACGAGTAACCTACACCATCGGGAGCCCATTTGTTCTACTGGTGACAAAACCGACTGATGTATAAAGGATTTAGAAAGTCTGCTATGTTAATGATTGCATTGTCAACTCTTTCTATATTTCAGTTCGACCCTTCAGACGGCACTGAAGTAGGGCGACCGCGGATTAGAAATGAAGCTAGCTCTGGGAAAACGGTGGCCTTTTACACGTCTGACGGCGATTGCGTGGGTTCTGTAGTTATCGAACAGCAAAAATTCCAGGTACTCATTGTGTCCTCTCAAACATGAATTTTGTTTTTTTTTTTTCTGTAAAATCCGTCCGACTGTTTTGTTTATTTTTTTACTTTGACTTATTGTCTGGTCTTGTCACTCTTCTTATAGGAAACTGCTGATGCGTCACAGTAAGCATCAGGCGGCATTTTAGCTTTTGGACATGTCACTGGAAAACGCCCGATTCAGAGTTCTACCAGTCGTAAAATGCTAATTGACACTTCCTTCAGTCTACGTTGAAATGATATATTTCACGTTTACCCTTTATTGTGACTAGCACATACGGCCTCGAATCGCACAGTTAGTGTCAGACCCAATTAACCAGCTTGTTAGCTCTATGGCTTCCGTGTTTGGGCTGTCATCCAAGTTCAGTAAGCTAGTGTTCAGCTGTAGCACCCTTCCGGTGCCTAGCTGCCATGCTACCCGAAGGAAGCACGAGGGCTGGGATACTGCCAGGTTGCCCAAGCCTAGACAGGGGAAGTCGAGTGGCGGAGGTCGGATTCGAACCACGGACCTTCCGGTCAGTAAATTCGCGCTCTAACCACTTGGGCCATCTCGCCCCCAGTAAAGCTAGACCTGGAAGTTGTACAGGTTCCTGTTAACGGTGGGATCCACTCAATGACTCACTCGCCCACTTGGTTGGTTTTCTTTCGGTGTGCCGTGGAACAAGGTTGGCAATGTAGACAGACTGAAAGTACACCTAACGGTAAGCTGCGAGGGGTGGATAGACTAGGCTTACGTTTCCCGCTACTCGGGTTATTGCAAACTGCAGTTTGATTGTTTACTATGTAAAAAGAAAGCGTTCAGCTGTAACATCCTTCTGGTGCCTAGCTGCCATGCTACCCGAAGGAAGCACGAGGGCTGGGATACTGCCAGGTTGCCCAAGCCTAGACAGGGGAAGTCGAGTGGCGGAGGTCGGATTCGAACCACGGACCTTCCGGTCAGTAAATTCGCGCTCTAACCACTTGGGCCATCTCGCCCCCAGTAAAGCTAGACCTGGAAGTTGTACAGGTTCCTGTTAACGGTGGGATCCACTCAATGACTCACTCGCCCACTTGGTTGGTTTTCTTTCGGTGTGCCGTGGAACAAGGTTGGCAATGTAGACAGACTGAAAGTACACCTAACGGTAAGCTGCGAGGGGTGGATAGACTAGGCTTACGTTTCCCGCTACTCACACAAAACCTAGTAGTGGTAAATAAGCGTGGATTAGTCAACACGGTGTTGCTGCCGTCAGCCACATGAGCTGCATTTGTCTCTGGACTTCCATTATGTTCTGTTCGAAATCCATTTCGTCCTGATGAAGCTAGTCTCCTCGGTAATTTCCTATAAGTCACGGTCATCTCCTTATTTGGCCCCGCTGGGGAAAACAAAAATGGTCTTTGCCTGGAAACAATCGTTGTGGGAAAATGGTTTGTTTGAGCAACTGTTTATCCACTATGCTTTATTTTATTTGCTCTTGCAGTCATTTATCTTTCCAAAACTCGGTGAGTAACTTTTTTTTATTCAAAACGTACTTATCAAACGATCTCACCTACCCTATCAGCAGGGATACCAATAAAAGTAGCCCCCTTACAAACATCGATCCCACAACTGATGAGCAATAGCTGGTTTATTTTGAGTCATCACCATGATTACTGAAAAAAGTTATGTTTATTCGTAGATTGGAGTTTTATTTCTGTAGAGTTTCATCACAAACTGAGTTTGTTTAGCGAGCGTAAAATGTGGCCAAACTCTTTATGAGCACATGGCGGTGTCAGACAGTCATTTTACAATTGTTTCAGTTGACGATTACTCTACCAATTCGCTTTTCAGTTTTCAGAAAGGGGACTGCGACAAACAGCTGAAGTTGGTGCATTTCAGCTACTCAACACAACCGTTATGTATTCGCAAAAAGTTTATACCTTGTGTGCCTTATGCTTTGCATATGTCATGGTCATTTGTAGGCATAGCTCAGGCATTTAGGTGTCCAACCATGACAGCCGATTCTTATATCCCGGGACCACTGTGGGTGTACGAACAACGGCACCATACGATCGGAGGAACCACTGGCGTCCCAACGACCGCCAGACTGAAAAAGTTCAAGCTCACGGCGGAACCACTAAGTTTAGCCACAAAATACCTAAACTAGATAGCATAACTTGAGAAAGACATGTAAACCAAACCAATCCAAGTTTTTGTGGACGGTATGCCAATCAACAGAATTTATGAACTAACAAAAAGCTATATCTAATATCCGGGTGCTCATCTAGGGAGCCTCCCAGCGGTTAACACATACCAGTGGTTAGAGCGCGAATTTACCGACCACAACTTCTCGATTTCCCCTGTTTATGCTCGGGTAACCTGGCACTATTCCAGCCCTCATGCTTCCTTTGGATGGCATGGCAGCTAAGCACCGACGAAGTGTTATGGTTGAACCATTTTTAGTGGTTCTGAATACCATAGAAAAGCATAAAAACAAGTAAAAAAACTTGTAAGGTAATTCAAATACCCAATGATGATGAAGGGGAATCGATTTGTGGATGTCACCATTAGGGTAGGGGGAATCTATACTGAAAAGTAGAGAAACATAATGCGGATCAGCCATCTGTAGCTGAACGTTAGGCTACTATCCACCATCGCCATCCGTAACACAGTACCAGTGTTCAAAACCGATGGTTCGCTGCCATACAACCATAGTTCATTTAAAAGACTTACTGCGAAAAAAGACAATGGGATGGAAAAGGGACCCAATGCTAGCCTTCCCCCATTACTCCGCAGTGTCTACACCTCAAGACACTCAACCAGATAATCTGGAAGGAAACTGGCAACCTTTGTGCCAGTGACATTGACTAACAGACATATTTTGTAGCGTCTCCAGTCATGCACAAGGGGAATCACGCAGACCCCACCCTGGAAGACGAGTCGTGCCGACGGCACCCAGAGTTTTCGAAATCGACTTCATAACCCTATGGGGTCAAAAGTTGTCCACCTTTTACGTTGTACCAATCTGAGCTGGTTACGGAGAAAACACCCTTCTGCGCAATAAATGACCAAACCATCGCACTTTCTGATGCCGGCACATGCTGCAACCGAAGTCCCTGTTGTACAATCGAACACTTGCCTTCTAATTGTGTCGCTGCGGATTCGTCAGCTCCATGTGTGACAACGGCTATCGAAGATCTTAAGACGTCTCCATTTGGCTGCAACACAACAGAGCAGCACGAACTGCACTGTGATACACACATCCTCTGTAGATTCCGGGATATAGTGCTTCGCCGCCATGAGTGTTTCAAAATTAGCAAACGCGATCCGAGTCATAAAGACTCGTACATTAACCGTCAAACCACCACTAGAACTTATAAAACTTCCAAGATAAGTAAAACGCTCCTTGGATTTAGTGGCGTATTCAGTGGCTACAGGCTCACAGGCATAACCTTACAATTACATGCCAAAGGACGGGATGGCTCTGGTCAGATCACTCAAAGATCCCTGTATTCTCCTCATCTTCGAATACAAGAGGTCGTCTGCATATTCAAGATCAATGGTTTTGTCAGCAACGACTTGAACGCAAGAGTATCGAAGAAGTTCCAGTGTTCGTCCCCTTGTCTCGTAGACCACGAAACTGGATAGGAATGGAAAGCCTGGATATGCTCTCCGGACACACTATTTTGCACAAAAGCTCTCGAACAGCGAGACCTAAAACTGTCATCTCGTCGCAGTGGCATAGCTTCTGTGCTGCGCGATGATTCTGCGAACTATACTGACTGGAGCTCGGTTTCTACAGGTTCAACCGTGCTAAGAAGACCAAAGGGGAGCAGCCCGAAGAAGAACAGCGAGTCCTCGTACTGCGAGTATTACGAGGCCGTCTGGAGGTAAAGTCATACTGTCCTCTGCGATAGAAGTGTGAAGGCAGTAAGGTGTTTTCCCCCGGCGACTAGCATGTACAAACTCATGGAAGCAACGACGATGCCTTCGCCTAGGAAGGACGGGTTAGAAAAGGTCGGCCCTAAAGACCGCACACTCCGATCACCCAACGGTTGACCATGACCGCTAGCGCCTTATTCAATACAGTCGTAATACTTTCAAAACCAAAGAGTCTGGTGTTGCTCAAAAGGCACCTGTGCGCAGCTGAATTAGGAGGGAGACAATAATGCCCTATTCCCTGTTTCTTCGGGACAGGTAGGCCAAGTGAGTCAAACTGTTGAGCCATTGGCTCCGGGAAGGATCCCTCAGGAAAACCCTACCAACTGCTGCTTCATGGTTCAGACTTTCGGGTCAGAGGTCTAAGGTAGAGTTCCTGAACAAAACACTGCATCCTCCCTGCCTTGTGGATCAGACTCAAGAGTCAACGGCTCATCATGGGGTGCCTCAACCAGTCCTCTTCCTTCGGCTTGGGCAAGCGGGAAGTATCATTCACCCTTGCAGCCCTTCGCACACTGACCTAGAACACTCCCCCGCTTCCATCGAATAATGCAGTTTTTCCATAGTCTATGCCGACCTTAGCCTTGCTGGAACCTTCCTTTCCCTCCCTGTCGATTAAGTTGTGTCTATGAAACAGGGATACAAGACCCCACTTCGGTCGCGCATCTCAACTCATCTGGGGCGAGCGTGGATGTTCCACATTTCACTTGTACGCGAACGAGTGTACGGAAAGCCTTCGCCTGAGACAGGGCTGCCCTGTCTCAGATTTTCTTTTCAAATATGTTGTTGATGTGCTGCTTGAAATTCCTCTACCTGTCTCTGAAACCTCGGGGGTCAAATGCTCCCGGGACGGTGGGTTACAGACGTTGAGTATGCGGACGATGATGCTCTCCTTGGTTCAAATCCTGCAAGAATGCAAGCCGCTTCAAATAACCTAAATAACTCTGGTGCACAGTTTGGCATGTACTTCACTATAAGATTGTTCTAGCACCTTAATGAATGTGAAGATGCAGTCGACGCAAACCTACCTGGCCGAAATCCTGTTACTGCTCTTGAGTCAATGCTTTATGGGTCACCATAAGCTGACGATAGAAAAGTGAACCCGAGAGATTCATCATGACTCCAGTCAAAGTAAACCTTCCGTTTAGCGCACTCACCAATGGGCCTTTTTTGAAAATGAGCAGCGTCTGAGACAGTCTTATTTTCGTACATAGAGGCAAGAAGATTAAACAACCGCTGAATGTGGTGGGAAATCATCCGGACCAGGAACTCTGTGGCGCTTAAGAGAACACAAGCAGTCATAAACCTCCAAAGAAATAAGGAGCCTCCGATTCACCGTCCACGGTTCTAGCGCAGTTCGAGAATCCGACTGAGCGAAATCAGTAGAACTATTTTTCAAAGTGCTCGACCCAGTGGCATTCTTTTGTGTTAAAAATGGTGGCACGCAAGTGATCTTCAATGATTCACAGCCGGTTTTCGAGGGCCAGTCGCACGGATCAACCGAAGTAACCTTCAGACATCCCCAGCGTTCTGTGTACCTTCCACTTCCGTAGCCATCTGTGTTCATCAAGCTTCACGCCCGCTAAGTTTTACTCGACGTCTGAAAGTTCGTCAGTCTGAATTAGGTTCAGGACTGATGAAAACGTTTATCCGAGATTCGAGCAGCCCCACTGTTCTGCCTGATATCCAATGCTTGAATGAAGCTGGCGGTCCCACACCGCAATCAAGAATGCCAGCGCCGTAAAGGATTTGGCAATCTCGGTCCAGTGCGACTCGATGTTCGACGGTGGAGCAGTTGGGAGAGAATTCAGAAAGCCGTCCTGACAAATTCGTTTAAATTCAGGATCTGCAAGCCCCTCAGTTGTCTAGTTAGTTGTCTCCCACTTACATTACCATGGGAAGCAGAAAAAAACCACTCCGGATAAGTACATAAAATAAAAATACATCGTTCAGCTGTAGCACCTTTTCGGTGTCTAGCTGCCATGCTACCGGGAGGAAGCACGAGAGCTGAGACACTGTTGGGTTGGACAAGCTAGACAGGGGGAAGTCGAGAGGCAGAGGTCGGGTTCGAACCACGGACCTTCTGGTCAGTAAATTCGCGCTTTAGCCACTTGGTCCACCTCGCCCCCATAAGTAAGTGCATGGATAAGTACATGGTCAGAATTCACATGAGTGTCCAAAAACGAGCGGCAGTCGGTTATTGACCAGCGGCACCTGCAATTGATGATGATGTGATCAATCTGGATCCGTTGCTAGAACGCTGTAGGAGAAAACTATCTGGCCAGAAGACTTTGGAAGCTGGTACTGCATAAAAACAGTTCAGGGTCGAAAAATAGCTGAAGCAGTCGTTCGCCACGGTTTGTGCATATCGAGTCCAATCCATCTCGGCCGCCTAAGTGAGTCTTAAATGCGCCTTTTCTGCCCATTTGTCTACTCATGTCTCCAACAAGTGCAATGACACCTGAGCTTCTAGCCAACCGTAATAGAGCTCCCAGGGCGTCAAAAAAGTTGCCTTTGATGAATTTAGAGATAAATACGGTTGGGAAGTAAGCAAACATGATTGGCAGTAACAATGAATTTTTCTCTCTGTTACCGGACGAACAGCGCACAGGCGACTATCAAGAGGTATTCAGCCAAGCAAAGACCCTACCGGCTGGTGACTTATGGCAATTCCGAACTCTGTACATCCCGCCGCAGCAGCCTCCGGATCGCTATAAGTTCCTAGCCAGAAGCACGTGGATAGTGATGGGTCAGTTGGCTAGGCAACTATGCTGGGATCTTGAAGTCCTGTTCCTGATATGCAGCACACAACAGAGTCTGTTATCTTGCTTGCTTCAGAGTAAGAACACTAAAAGCAGCCAGATAAACCGGACACCGAAGCTTGAAGATTGATTTCCAAACGCATGAGGCTGTCGGTGCTGACTGACCCATAGAAGTCGCGGTCACTACCAGTGCAATACGAATGTGGTGGCAGTCCTAGCGGATGGACCTAAAACGGAGGTCTAAAAGGAGGTTGGGGGAAGGAGAAGAAAGAGTAAATGGTGTCGAAAGAGAGATGTCAGCCCTTCTGTATGCAGCGGGTTAGGTAATCCGGCTGGTGAAACCACGCAGCGGCCGAAGTCGTATGACAGTATTTTCAGTTACAGGAATTATGGTTGTATGCAGGGTGGAATACTCCCAGAGCATTCAAACTTAGCCAACAGGACGACTAGGGTTGACAACCAGAGTTTTTGGCTCAAAGGACCGGCCGCGGTGAGGCGGTATATGACGAGACAGACCAGTGCATTATATGCTACAAAATGTTCCGATCGCCGACCTGAAGGACCAGGAGACTATGATGGTCAGAACTTTAAAAATTGAGCAACTTGGTATGACAGAAGTTGAGTGTCGAACGGACATACTCCAATATAGCTCAACGGGTCACGGAGGTTCAAAAACCGTCATAATACGGTAAATTTCAGTTTCTTCGTGACGGACAACCACTGTCCAGAAGACTGCGGATTCACCTCACCTGGTGAATTTGCAAGGTACACACTGCAGATGAGTCAAAAAGAGCTTGAAACAGCCAGAGTTTCATTACGGCCTGATAGTGTCTCACAAGATAAAAGTCAATAATCTTAGAAAGCAAACGCTGCTCACCAAATCGCCGCCCTTGTGAGCCCACTGAGTACTGTAACTCACACCAGCTCGCAGCGAGTAATGGAGCCCAAACGTAGAAAACTAACAGGCATAAATAGATAAACCGCGATAGTAAAGATCCAAAAATCCTAATCGAACAAAGTCCATAATTCTTTACTTGGGAAAATGGGGATCTGGCATGTGACACCTTCTGGTTAACTGCTCAAGGTTGTTAATCATAGAACCATGCATCCGCCGACCAGTTTGCACGTCTAAACAGGTTCACGCACAACGGTTTGCCTTCGGGTTCCGCTGAACTTGTACAGAAAGAAAGGGTACCCTTTACCCGATATCCTTGCATTGTAAAGGCATTTCAGTCGGATAATTATGTGAAGAGCGGGAGTCGTCTTTTCATGGGGTATTTACTTTACTTAGGGTACTCATTGGATGATTCGAAGGCAACGAAACTGAGACACGGAGTAATCCTACCTGTAAACGATATTTGTTCATCACAACATCGATGGCGATCTCGTGGTCATCCAGTGAATCACACAAGACCTGATTTTCAACACGTAGCTGTTCTAGTTCCTTGTTCTCCACTGACAAACAGTGCAACGGACGAGTGCCTGATGTGGTTGCCAAACGACCTGACATCTTGTACAAAGTCATCATCTCTTTTTGATACTAGAAAAACAGAAGAGGCACGAGAAGCTAAGCAAGTTAACGATTGTAAGGTTAGGTGAAGCGAATATACTGCAGTTTACCACACGTGTTCGGTTTAATCAACACTTGTTATTGAGGACAAAGTTGCAAACTCAGGCTGATTACAGTAGGCGGATATCCGTCTCCGAAGTTACCTGCACACTGAACTAGGCCAACGGAACCCCGTACAAAAAAGTAGTGACACAGGTGGTTTGGACTGATCCGTATCTGTGACCTGAACGCCCTTTATCGGATGTAAACCCGAGAAAATAAGACCGGAGAGCGAGCAGGATTGGACAGACCCAAGAATTTCATCACACCCGACTGATGGCTCACAACTGTCAAAACACGTCGGGGTAGTTAAACAAGTGAAAACCACAATGTTTGCACAGCGTTCCCCGGTAACCTATACCACTAACAAGACGCGCACGAAGCAACCATGTATCGCCAGTTGGTGTTCGTCGTCGATCCATTCGGTGTATGCAAGTGGTTAAAAAAAGTCACTTCTAGTGCTGTTGCAGGATTAACACTCCGGTATGTCCAGGGCGCTAAGAGAGTCATGAGGATGCAAATCGTCCGCTTTCAATCTATCCTATCCTGACAAAGGATACCAGTTTGTAACATCGTCACGTTCAGCTATCTGTGGACTCAGAGCGCTTGGGCGGGTCTGTTTTACCCAACGACGAATCGCTACGCGTTCTACAATAACGCAGCTATTAAGTAACCGTGTGGGGTGCTGGTGTTGTCCCCTTAGCTGGATGACCTGGTGGCAAACTAGGTGAAGCTAAAATGGACCAACCACGACAGAATCATCTACACGGCATTGCTTCCATTAAATCTGTCCATTCGATTTTCATGAAAACTCAGTTATAATTAACTTATCGAGCACCAACGTCACGGTCAAGTCCATTCATGGATTAAATACACAACTCGCCATTTGCATCCAAAAGGAACTGGAGAACAAAGCTGGATCTAATATTTTAGAAACAGTTCAATCAAGCGGAGGATAGGATACAAGTGCAGCACTTAATCTGCGCATTTCTGCGTACGCGGAGGTATAGCACATTTTCCTCGTCATTGGGTCTGCGGGCGGTGCATATTACACAAAAACGCTACAACATTACTGACGGGTGCCAGAAACGAAAAAAAACTTGCAGAATCTCAGGCGGGAAGATGATGCTTTTGGTCGCTGTAAGAGGTACGCGTCGGAAAAGTGGCTTCTACAAGAGCTAGTAAAATGGACCCAAAATGCCGTAGGACGGCACAAAATTTGGCTCGAGAAGAACACTCTGGTGACAATCAATGAAGTCCCTTCTTGTTCGCGCTGAAGTTCAGGGACAGCTCTACCTCCCCAAATCACCGAAATCAACGAAATTTTGGCAGCTACAACCACTGTACAACAAAACACGCGGTTCTTATAAATGATGACGAGCTCACTGAAATGTTGATCTATATTCATTGTCATTGCGGCAATTATTCAGGATTGGTAGTGCAATCGACCCACCTATAAAAGCCACGCATGAGAAGCACAAAAAGATACAATACTTTTCTTTTCGACGGACCGAAGAGGGATTTATCTACATTCAAGGGGAAGTTATGTGAAAATATTAGTAGATCGGGTAGCTTACTGGTTGTTGATCAGCTACCCGTCAGTTCGTCGGCCGAGCTCCGGAATAGGCCTAGTTGCAAGCAAAAGGGACATCTTTTGATCGTTCACCTCACATCAGGACACATCAAACCTGAACGCCCTATGCCACCGACCTAAGCTCGTTAGGTGACCATCACTTCAATGAGTAAATGTAGTGAATACAGCCAATATACTAACCTGTTTTTCGACTAGAATAAATTCGATCTCATGGATAATCTGACCCTAAACGTGCACAGCCAATCCGTTGGATCACAACTGAAGTATGGATTGTGGATAACACTACTGAAGTATAGGACAGGGCAGCGCGTGATAACACGGTAGATCTTGGATTTTCTTCATCCATCAGTTTCAGTCATGATCGCTCGTTTTGTCAAGGATTTCCTATTCATGTTTAGTCAGGTGAGAAAAGACGAGCTTCCAATGACCTAGAAGAGTGGGCTGAAAATCATCGACCATTTACCATTTTGCTCTATTATACGTGAATATCAGGAGCATTTACTTCCGACAAGACGGAAAACCCCATCCAACCCTCAAGAAGGTTGTTCAACCCCCCCCCCGAACACAGTGCAGAAGGTATGCAGTAGGTTTCTTCTCCACCATATGGGGAATATCTCAGTATAGGAGACACTTTGAAAGTCCTCGAGAGTTATAGCTCGAAGGCTCGTAACATAATCCTGCGGGACAGTCCTATACATGGAATAAAGTTCCCTGCACATTGAGGGCTTTGCTAGCTTTGCGTGCGCTCGTGTTTGTGATTTAATGAAAAAATGGGTATCGATGCGCTTAATGCATGATGATGTTAGTTCATCCAGAGCAAGTTAAGCAAACGAATGTAAAGTCTTTAGATCACTTCATTTTGGAGTTGCATTTTCGAAACCTCCTGAGTGATGCATTTACCAACAACGAAGAGTGTCCCTAATTCATGCATTTAAGTCAGTTCAATTGGGACCAAAAAGAACCGGCTGGAAAAGTAAAAACTCATCATGTGAGTGGTATTCATGGTCAGTCTCCTGTATGAGCCGTTATCCCATGAGATGCGATGAGATCTTGCAACTTACTGGCTTTTAGGTCGGTGCTACTCGCCTTTCAGGATGTGGATCGCGTGATCCCCACTGCGCCTGGTTGGAGACACTACAAGATATGGCTGCCAACCGATATCGGTGGCGTTTCTCCTGTTAATTTCTACCCAGATTACTTGAGTGAGTGCTGAAGGTTTAGGCACCTCGAACTGATTATAGTAGGCTAGCAATAAGTTCTTCCTCGTCCACGTTTACTCTTCTCTTCACGATAAGTCTTTGAAATAAATCATGGTTGTACAGCAGTGAAGCACCGGTGTTGAACACTGATGTCATGCTGTTGATGATGATGGCGATGGCTTTTAAGATACACGGCTTTTTCAAAACAAGCTGAAATAATTGTCAACGATGTACCGTTGTTACCTGCTTGTCGCTTCTCGGTTCACTAACGTCCTACTACTCGTCACACGAAGTTTCTTCCCTCCCGGAACCAAAAAATAAAAAACATATTGTGGGACAAAGGACGTCAGTCTAATCTGATGAGACGAAACATCTAGACACCAGTTTTAGTATAATCCACCACCTTTGCCGCGGTTCCAGCGCCGAGTGAGCTCGTCGAATTTATGAGACATCTAACTGCCAACCATACTTGGTGATCATTGGGTCACTGTGAGCTGAAGGGTTTGAGAACCACTGGTTTTAACGGTCTAGAGCTCGAGATAACGCAGGCTGACAATAATATAAAAAGCTAAAAGAACAAAAGGTTGTAGTTCAAGTTCAACCCTAATTTCTCCACTGATTCAGGCTAATCTTGGATAGCCTTCAAGCTGTCTGATCCACGTCACCAAAGCAACTATGAATCGAAACGCTCGGCCCATACAACAGTGGAGCGAACTAGGTGGGGCCCAAAACCCGTAACAAAAAGGGCAAAACTCACCTGTCGGATGTTGGATAACTGCGCTTGAATCTGACCAATCTCATTGCACAAACCGTCGATCGTACTTTCGCGTTGTTTCAGTCTCAGAATGAGTTGTTGAACATCTTCATTCACACTATCCAGGGGACACTTCATTAATCAAATATGGCTGAAGTGTAGTAGAGCAATTATAGGTCAGATGCAGCAGACCAATTAATCCAACATGGTGAAGTCTGAATTTGTACACAGCTCCTATTCGATTGCACTTTTGGGCAAAAACAATATGGTGTGTCCAGCACATATGGGTAAATTGGTTTCTTGTGATATCTCATCACATTGCTAATGCTTCTAGCAGTACGGTGATCGAAAGGTAGGTAGTCGAAGATACAGATAGTACACCACTGGACACCCAAGCACCGCATTGTGCGGATATGCGAGTCTAGTTGCAATTCTTCTGAAACATGTCGATTGATACAAAGCAACTTATTTCAACTGCAAAGTTTCTGCAGTCCAGAAATATCGAGGTGAGTTGGCCCAAAAGTACCCAGAACTCGAGAAACACAAGGGTAATTTGGATGGGGAAAAATGAAGAAACCCATGCTCATAGTCTGTGATACTGCCTGCCTGAGGTCGCCCGCATACCACCATAAACACTGAATCCGTTCCGATTAGCAACCCTAACTGAAGCCAGGAAAGCTATATGAGCAAAAATGACTACGGTGTCACCAGTAGATCTCACGAACGCCTAATAATGAAGAGCCTAAGGATTGAAGAAGAGCGCAAAATTCTAGGAAGCAGAGGTCTTGGCATCCTGTTCCAGCCAATCTGGTCGATTGGTCTAAGGGCAGACGTTAGTGAGACGGTCTCCGAAAAGGATGGAACCCAACTCATGCAGAGAAAGGCTGTCTTGAACGACAAGCTGAAAAATTTGAAGACCAGTTTAAATGGTCTGCACCAGCTCAACATCCGCGAAGATTAAATAAAATTGAGTAGGGTACCGACACTAGTTTACTAACAGCAACCTCATTGCTTTAGCGCAACAAAACATCTTGTCCAGATGGCCTTCATCCTCTACCCGTCAAAGAACACGTGGAAAAGGTTAAAATCCGGGGTACATACACTTTAGAGAAATAGAAATCGAAGGAAGGGGGTCGAATGAGCCCTAGGTCAATGGGTCGCGGAATCAGATAAGTGACATCAATGTCAAACAGATTTGTGAGACCGGATGTTTCATAGGCCAGTTCAAGTTCAGAGGTCACACAAGTTTCTTTCAGATGCAAAGTTGTGGATCCAGCAGTCGGATTCCAATCGCCTCTGCGATCGATAGTAGCCTGGATCGTACCAGTCGTGATCGGTTCAGAGGTACCTGGTATATGATAGTGAAGGCTTGTTCCCTGTCTATGACATGACTGAGTGTATTTCGTCAAATAACCATACTTCTGATCAGCTGATTACGGCCTAACGGTTGAGCGTTCCAATTGCCAGTCGGCAGTTCGCACTGCTGGTGATTCCCAATAAGGACGAGACAGCTATGCAGTGCTTCTTAGCTTTTTAGTACAGTCAGGTTTTACGTACAGGACGAAATCTAGATAGACACGAGGTGTTTACCTAATCCGGATAAAGGTAAAATCCAGAAAACTCTGAGCAGTGTTAGCTGGTGAGCACTTTTAAAATGTGTAAATAACGTGGGTAGTCCTTAGATGATTAAGTAAAGGACGAATTACATCAGTCATCAATATTTTTTGCCAGTGTCTTCTCAAATCTCAAATCTCTGCTCCGGTCTTGCATATTTTAGCTTGCTGCTACCGTCCTGGTTCGCCATCAGTGTATGCTGGGCTCATGGTTAATTTACTTTCAGCCTTATAGGTAATTCTCACGTGTTTTGCACCTTTTTCTATCCGACCTTCTTCCTTGTCATCTGTGTCTCTCATCCCATGATCTTCCCTGGATATCTATCCTGTCATCAACACCAACGCACGCGCGCATAGAAACAATCCTCCCTCATCGTTTGTTTCATTCTTTCTCGTATGTGTTTACCTGAAAACACCTTGGGTCGGTTCACTGCCATTTGTAAAACTGATCTTATTTCGAACGTTTCTTGCGCTCCCCAGTCTGTGGTGACCTTGACTCCAGATCGCTAAAGTAGTAGGGGGGCTTGGCTGACTGCTGCATAGCTTTCAGCTTCGATCGTCGCTCAATCGCAGGTTAGCGTCCGAGTAGCATTCCAGTACGCTGCCTGTATGGCCATGTACCGCAAAATCACCCTGCTGACAGTGGAGAACGAACGCTGCAGGGGGTTAAACACCAGGGCTATCCATCTATTGTAGTTCACAGTAAGTCAGAAAAGCACGTAAGGACACGGGCGCATTGACTACACGCAGCCAAATGGTCCGCTTTCGTGGCGAGTAAGCAAACATCTGCGTCACATATCCAGTCAACCCGCGACGTGCACACGAGCGAATCAATCGGACACGCGCCCAATCAGCCACTCAAGTCACACGTCGATCGATGGTCTGCGTCACATATCCAGTCAACCCGCGACGTGCACACGAGCGAATCAATCGGACACGCGCCCAATCAGCCACTCAAGTCACACGTCAGATCGATGGTGGAACGACGAACGGACACGCACACACGCAAACTCTGACACACCGAAGCAGCTACTACAACCTCATATTCAAAAAGGGTTCAAGAACGTCGTGCAAAAACCACCGGCGCATTAGCTTACAAGGCGCTTTCTGGTATCACCCTAAGAAAACTGTTCGATCGGGAGAGTCAGATTCATATCAGACAGGGTCCCGCGCTGGTTTGGGTTATATCGACCTTCAATTTGCGGCACGCGTTGGAGCTGCGCTACTTCTTTCAACGACTAACAATGGTTCTCTTTCTCGATCACAATTAGGCTTTCGACTCCGTTGGTCGTTGGAAAACGACTGGAACCAGCGATGAATACTATCCCTTTAAATTTCTTTTCTCTTAAAAGGAATCTAAATGCATTTTCCCATACATCTCTACGGAGGAGTCTATTCTAAGTTCACCACATTTACTGGTGTCGGACAGCGATGTCCTCTGTCGCCCTTTCTCTTTAACTCCCTAACCGATGTTGTGCTGGAGTCTCATTTACCCGCCTCTGATATCTCGGGGATCGAAATACTCACAGAGCGTTCAGTCACGGACATACAGTATACAGATGATATCGCCCCTCTTCGATCAGACTCCTTAGAAATGCAAAGTATTTCAAATAACTGAAATATTTTTGTTGCACAGATTGCAACTACAGAGTATGAAGTACTGGTGCTAGATTGAATGAAGTCGAATCCAAATCCCATGCTTTCAAGCGAACCGCGGTAGTTAAGTTCGTTTACCTAGGAAGTTGCAGAGGTCCCAGTGGACTGGTGAATGACGAAAACACCTTTCGTGTTAGTAAGGCCAGGGCTCGCTTGCTAACCTGCACACTCATGGTTTGACTATACAAAGCTGGGGTCCAATCTGTCCTACTTTGTGTCAGACTTGGTCAATGTTTGTAGAGGACCTTTGAATGCTGTTTTATCAAAGGTGCCTCCGAACTACTTCACGGGTCTGATGGGTACAGCAGATAAGTAATGCTGAGGTACGCCAGATGACTTTTGTAAAAGTCCACTCTCCCTAAGTGGATCGGCTGGTCCAAGTCCACGTATCTCGTATGTCGGAGAACCGTTAGTCTCGTACAACAAGCTTCACACAACTGGGCAACAATATTAACGGTATCTGATGGAGACAGATTGTCAAGTAAATCCAGGGCTTGACAAAGACGCATGGAAGTCCTTATTGGTCAACTCAATCACGTTCGTAACAACCATCTTCCCGGTGAGACTCGTGATAAGAGAAACCAACGGCTGGTGACCTTCAGATATGACTATCACGCACCCAATAGTGATCTTCCATCGAAGCTGTCATCTTAACGGGTCAGCTCAAATTTCCTGTCACACTGAACAAACAGATCTATTCGTTGTAAACGCATGGACTGAGCGGTCACCTTCAAAGCATCGTTCTCACTCCCTCATTCTCCTTATCACCGATGAGCGAAGCTGCACTGTCTGGGGCAACTGCACGTTGGAGCCCCATTTGTGGGTTGAGGAAGTGAAGTGAATCGAGGAACAATCGTTCGGAGGGAGTAGGCCTAAATAACTGCACAACGTCAACTGGATGGGTGTGGCGAGCCGGCTATGGACAATACAAGGCCATGCATTGATTGGTCAGAATGTGGACCAATAAAAATATGGAATTTTGGCTCGCAGGCTCTTACACCATTAAGAAGGTATTTGTTTGGCCTGATTCACTTCGACTGCCCGATAGGTGCAGTTGTCATATCAGTTAAATATCGTTTAGGACCTGTTTGGTGACGAAAATCCGTTTGTCTTTATCCCGTGGATTGAACACGAACACCTCACGGTCGCCGTTTGCTGCCGCCACATCTACGGGAGGATCTTAGCAAACAGGTTCAAGAGATCGTTTCAGAAGAGCTTGGTAAACAATCGGTAGTTTTTATTTGCGCAACGTTTCGCTTTTGACACAAAAGCTTCATCAGGCCAAGTGAAAAGGTCACCAAATTGGCCAGGTTATAAAACTGACGGGGGACCAATCAGTAAGTCCTCTTCGCACTAGACCAGTGTTGAGTGTCAATTAACAGCTCTTATCGGCTAGCATGGGTGTCAAAATCTTGAAATGGTGGGTTGGAGGAGTTTCAAACTACTTCCGATCGCTTTCCGTTCCTTAATGTTCCACTTCAGGGTGCTTCACTTGACGATTCACCCCGGGTGCCACTGGTAGATCCTTGATCATCGGGGGATGTGAATGTTACGACAATTTAGTTGGGGGGAGGGGAGGTGCGTAAGGTTAAGTGGAGTTCAGGTGATGACCGCTCTTTCCTCGGATGATCGCACACCAACACGTGTTAGCTCGAATGACCCAAGACCTTTCTCCACACGCTTGCCAGTTCCACGCTTTCCATTCTGTTAACGCTGGTATGCTTGGCGGTTTCTACCGCCTCTGCTATCGGTCTCTGTGAGGTGGACCGTAGTCCTCGCCTCAGAACCTCAACATTTTCTAAGTTTATTTTGTGCCCCGTGTCCATTGCGTGTTCCGCGATTGCGGAGACCTCCAGTAACGCTTGATATTCATCTGCGTTTCCCGGCGGCCTGTTTATTTTCCTACTATGCTCTCTGACTCTGGTATGCAGTTATCTGGCCGTCTGTCCTATATAGACGTTGGTGCAGTCGTTACACTTTATTTTGTAGACACAGTCCTTAGTCCTGTTTGCCGGGAAGCGATCCTTTATTTGCACCAGTGCAGAGCGCAGAGTGTTCCCCCTTTGCAAAGCTACTCTTATGTTAGCTGTGTTTAAAATTCTTCGAATTGCCTCCTGGTTCATATGGGATTACAGCGGTCCCGATCCATTCCCTGTTGGGTTTCCCTACCGGTAACAGCACCCTTCGCAAACGGCGCTTAATCAAGCTAGCTGGATACCCACTACCCCGAAGTTTGCCCTTTACTTCAATTTGAGCCGCTGTCCGATCAGCTTCTTCTGTGCACGGGGCCCTTAGGCGCCCAAACATTGATGACGCAATACTGGCGAATACCGATTTCGGATGGGCAGATGAGTAGTTCGAAACTGCACCAGCGTCGGTTGGCTTCTCGCACACTGTGGTCTTTAGTCTCCCCCTAAACTCATGTGTCATGCAGTCTAAGAAGTCCAGTGTACCCGAGGTTCACTCCATCTCCATACTAAATTCCATCTGTGGACTTAGTTCATTCGGATAATTGTGAAACTCACTAACCTTATCTCGTTTCATGACGACAAAGGTGTCATCCACATACCGCCAGAATATCTTAGGTGGGTAGGGGAATCCGGCTAAAGCTTCCTGTTCAAATTCTTCCATAAATATATTTGCCAAAACATGGGATATTGGAGATCCTATTGCTAGACCTTGTTCTTGAGTATACACCACTGAGTCAAAAACGAAGTGGGTGAGGTTCAGACATGCTTTTATGCCTTCCACTATTTCATCTACCGTAAGCTGTTTTCTTTCTGAATGCGTGGTGTCCGCTAACAGCAGTCGCTTGGCCATTTCTAAAGAATCCCCTTTTGGCACATTTGTATAAAACGAATTCACATCGAAACTTACAAGGATGTCATCTGGTTCAACAGTGACACCCGCTACTTTGTTGGCGAAATCATATGAATTCTTAATGTAAGTACTAGATTTCCCAGTGAGGGGCTTTAAAATACCGGCCAAGAATCTGGCCAGTTCATGCGGTGGGGAACCTATTCCGTCTGCTATCGGTCTCACCGAGACATTTGGGGATTTTTGGAAGGCCATAAAGTCGTGTTTGGATTGCACTTTTGGGGTGCAATCGAGATGTTGAGATGTTGAGAGATGTTGAAGAATGGCATCGTTGAGGAAGGCAATAGTGTGTACAACTTCTAGTTGTGCTTGTAGGAAAGGCGAGCGGAAAACACCGGTTTTGCGTGGATTTCCGGCGTGTCAAATAACTAACCGCAAATCGGGTTGTAGCTGTCAATTCGATTGCAAGGTTTTCGATTTCTCACGCCATTTTCGATATTTCACAGAGTTCAGCCTACTTTCCGGATACTAGCAACTATCTATTAAGTTGGAGGACCGGGGGAAACCGAAGTCCAAGGCAGAGGACACACAACATCAATTTGGAGGAATGACGTTTGGTTACGCTTCGGAGCATTCACATTCCTGGGCTTGAATCTTCACCTAGTGAAGGGACCCCAGGATGTTGCCCTGTACAATATCTCTATGTGCAGCGATTCGGAACCATAGCATTCATTTCACTTCAAGAAGGCTTTGAAGCGTATTCGGGAGGCAGGATTGCGAATAAATGAAGGCAAGACAGCTAGCTCGGTGTTCAGTGACGTTGCTGGGGCATAAAGTAGGTTACGGAGAGGTTGTAGCGTACCTTTCCACGTCCCCTCCCCCAGCACCCCCACCTAGTTTGTCTAGTCCATGCGTGTTTACTAGGTGACGCGGCTTACCTGCTACAAAAGCGCACAAATCATGTGACAGACGCCATCCCGCCCGCAACTCCGACAACAAGGTGTTCAGTGACGTTGCTGGGGCATAAAGTAGGTTACGGAGAGGTTGTAGCGTACCTTTCCACGTCCCCTCCCCCAGCACCCCCACCTAGTTTGTCTAGTCCATGCGTGTTTACTAGGTGACGCGGCTTACCTGCTACAAAAGCGCACAAATCATGTGACAGACGCCATCCCGCCCGCAACTTTGACCGACAACAAGTCAGTTCCTGTGTGGTATGCATCGGAACCACTCATGTTTTATACACATGTCAAAATTTCCTATATGTAGGTAGAGACAACACAGTAAACACGCAGAGACTCGCGCGCAGGGAGCAGGGAGTCAGCCAAACACTCCAAGTCCACGGACAATTATGGAGTAAGCGCAGCAGCCAAACTGCGGAGAAAACACGTTCCAGCCCTCCGGTCTTTCCCTTTGGACTTGCTCAACATTTTATATTACCTTTATTTTATACATGCTGCAAATCGCTCCTGTAAACTACTGTCAACCAAAGTAAAGGCTTATTAGTGCATATACCTTCCAAGTTGTATTATAGCTATCATCACCTGTGGAATAATAAGGTTAGCCCAATGCCATGAAAACTAGCAGAGATGGAGGATGGTGAATTTTCCAATTCAGAACGGTCCCTACGGCCGTTTCTTGGGACAGCAGGCTTGTGAATGATGCCAACACGTTCACTGCCTCACTGTACGGGCAAAATCGGAAAGTTGAATGGGCCGGGCAAACACATGAGGCTTTTGAGCCTGTCAGAGCGTGGATGCTCGATCAGCAGCTGATTTCTGCGTGTCCAGGGTCGAAGAGATTTTCACTGTTGCAACGAACCCCAACGCTCGCTACGTCGGTCCGGTCCTAAAGCAGAGGAACGGCGTTATCGAATATACCAGTCCTGTCCTGACGAACGCCGAGCAGAAGTACTCGACCATTGATAAAGAATGATAAGCGGTTGCCCTGGAAACTGCGCGAGTAGATGTCGCACCTGGTTGGACAAAGATCTCATGTCGGAATCGACCACAAACCCCTGGAGTGGATCGGAACTACCAGTGATCCTTTCCGGAAGCATGCACGCGGGCATTCTGGACGTAAGAGCACGACTACACAATCTGGCACGTGCCGGGGTAATGGAACCGCTTGGTTGATTGGTTCTCAAGATCAGAGGCCGAAGATGAGGCCCTCAGGATCATGATTTGTGCCACAGCCTATTCGTCCAACTGAATCGCTGAAGGTTGGTGCAAATCCAGCGACAGGATCCTGTGTTACGGAAGGTTCCAGCCACCTTGTTGGATGGAAGTAATATTGAGAACACAGCGGGAGACAAGGAACTGGAAATGTTGTAGAGTCCCTTCGATAGGCTGGTTCTGAGCAAAGCTGGCATACTTTTCCGGAACGCTGCCGATTTTGATGTTCACTTTCGCGATACCTCGCGTCTTGAGATGGAAGCTTATCGTCGAATGCCACGAGATGGCGCATACAGGATGCACCAAGATGTACGACTTAACTCGGCAGGGGGGCAACTGACCCGGGATGAGAAGTGAGGTGGTGGATCGTGTGCTGTCCTGTGAACGGTGCCAACTGGTGAAAGGGGATACGACAGGAAAGTTCGTTCCATGGAAATCGGCGAGTTGTGGTCCGTTGACATCATGGGCCCCTTTCGGTGACGATCAGTGGAAACAAATATTTCGCGATGATGGCAGAACACACGTCGCGGCGGATCAAGGCGGCAGCCACACCAAATCAACGGACGGCGACCACCAGTGGAGTGGTGATGCACCTCATCGTAGCCAACCATATGTTGCCGAAAACTATCCTAACTAATCAGGGCTCTTGCTATGAAATCGAGTTGTTCAAAAGTTGCACGCAGTGGCTTGAACCCAGCCGGTCAAGGTAGCAACATAACACCCGCAAACAAATGGCCTGACCGTAATAACCGAGCGTTCAAGGAGTGGCTGACGGCCAAAGGAGGTTACTGGGAAGTGAACCTTTCGAAATTGTTGCTATCACATCGTGCTCCCATAAAGCCAGCCACAAGTAAGCCGCGTTCGTAGGTCAGCATCCGCGATTTCCAGTCGATCAGGAATGGGAATGTGGCCGGTGGCAGGCTTGTCTCCAGAGTAGCTACGGGAGGAAAGGAGGAAAGCTCATGAAAACTTGATTACCGTTCAGGAAAGGACCAGAAAGACAAGCAAGTAGGAGGGCAGGACCATTCCCCATAAACGCGAAGGTCAAGTGGAAGGTTCAGCGGAATCCGGGCAGGAGTGGACTGGAGTCGCGGAAGCTGGGAAGTCGATGGCAAGGTCCGTCTGGCGTTGCCAACCGCCGGGGGGGCGTCTATACAATTGAAGACGAATGGGG
>NW_008751692.1:1944110-1945507 GCF_000715545.1 Opisthorchis viverrini
CACGGGCAAGTCCCCGTTTATGTTAATGTACAGTCGACATCCGCGCTCTCCTGTTGATCAGGAAATTGGGTTGTGGCTAGCAACACGCTTGTCTTCGGAGGAGCTAGAGGAAGAAAGAAAGAGCCCGAGAAAATTTGACCGCCCTTCAGGAAAATACTAGGCAGAAAACGGTAAGTAGAAATGTCCGAACGTTCCCCAGAGGCACAAAGATCAAGTGGAAGGATCACCAGAATCCTGGAAGGTGACTGGGGTCGCGGAAGCTGGGAAGTCGATGGCAAGGTCCGTCTGGCGTTGCCAACCGCCGGGGGGGCGTCTATACAATTGAAGACGAATGGGGATCAATAAGAGTAAATGGGACTCAGCTTCCCAAGTGGCAGGATACACCTGAAGTGAGGCCGAACAGGCCAGCCGATGTAGCCAACCTATCGGAGGTAACTCAGGATGTTTACTCTCACTGTCGACATGTCGAACTGTCTTTAGACAAAACTTTTTCCTTTGCCTTTATCCTAAACTATGGAACAAGCTCCCTTCCCATGTCCGCACTATTTCATCTCACGTTGGCTTTCGAAAGGCCATCGATTCTTACCTTTCTACCAAGGGAGCTGAGCGCCTTTTCGCCCCTCAACTTACACCAAATACTTTTTGAAATAGGCCCTAAGCCTTCCTAATCGGCGCACTCACTCTAACTGTCCTGTTATTACGTCTTAGAACTTACACTTACCAACCTGAGACCCTTAGCATTAGTCCGCAATTGCGACAACTACCCTCCCAAGTGTTCTTATCTATAACCGGCCACTTTATCTCTCTCATTTCCGTCTCCACTGACCTGGCCGCATATCTCCCCACCGACCTTCAGCTTTTGTACCCAGCCCAATTATTCCTAGTTCTTCAAGCCTGGTCCCATCCCTGAGTAACTCTGTCAGCTCTATTTAGTGTCTGGTGCTTTGCTTTGGCTGGATTTAAATAACCTCAGCCAAACTAAAGCCTCGGTTCCACACTGTTCCAAACCATTCTTCATCCCCTGAATAAGTGCGTCGTACACATATCAAATGGTGTGTCTGGAGATGCGCTATCAATGAAATACTTGTTTGGCCCCCACAGCCCCATCATTCACACATACACATAGCACCGGTGCACCTCTACTTGACAGAGTGGTTCACATAAATGCTTCGTGTTCGTTTAGCCCTAGCACACAGACTCTGAACATCTCCATTCTACTCCCATTGCCCCAAAGGTAGCTGATGATTCATTTGCTCCCGCGACTTGCCTCTTCCAGTGGCTGTTTGCTGTTCGCTTGTTCGAAATGACTGAGCCGTTTTGTTGGCCTGACTTTCCCCCGACCGGATAAAATATCTGGTAGCTGGAGTTATTTATGAATGCACAAGCCGCACTTATGA
>NW_008751692.1:1946847-1947842 GCF_000715545.1 Opisthorchis viverrini
GAGTTATTTATGAATGCACAAGCCGCACTTATGACTGCTTGGATGGTTTTCCACCTTGCAGATCTGGTAACATGCACGAGGGATGAAAACCTCGTGTGGTGGACGGGTACGCCCTACAGGGAGGGTCGCCCTGTTACGTTGCACCATGATGCGTTCGTATACTCGCCACCCCTCAAGTAGAACGGGTGTATCGCCCATCGCCGGTGGTACTGAGCCTGGCCTTTGATTCAGGAAAACCAAAAAAGAGCAGCGTTGCTGTTTGTCTGTAGCTGGGTTGGCCTTGTTCTGGTTGTCACTTGTCATACAACACCAAGAAATGCAAGCGGACGACAGCTGTCCTCCCGTTTGTTCTAAAAAAAGAATATTTAAAAAAACATTCATGCATGGGATGGCCTGAGGGTGCCTGTGAGGCTTACGGCTCACGTCGACCTGCAAGCTGTTGCCACTCTTGTCTTAGTGTGGTCACACCTACCCTAGTCCACTTCATCACTCAAACATAGCACACATGTTCTTCCCTCTTGTCATCTAGAGCGATCGTATGCACAAAATGCTAATAACTTATGATTTCTTGATTACCAGCAGTCACAGCTAGCACTTAATGGCTTTTTTGCCATGCACCATTCGTTTTCTGGAGTTGAAAGCATTGACTCGGCGACTGGTGATCCTTAATCTTACTTTCCTGTTAGGTTGATGTAGTAGACCTTAGTTAAGCTACGATTCTTAACACTTATCTGGAAAGTTGTTGCCTGTCCGCTTTCCACTTGTCCACTGTCTCTCCCGACAGTCATGGATTCACGGATTCACGGATTGATACACAGGATCGAGGCTTTTGCCCAAGTTTCCCGGGTCGGTTTTGTTCTTGTCGGTCAGTGGCTGTCGTTCACCTGAAAGGCACAAGTGAAAAAAGGGTGTAGCACTGCTCGTTATGTTCTCAGCGCGGGGCAGTATGCTCGCCAGCGCGAGGATTCGCATAAATAAACGTCTAATAGTGCTTT
>NW_008751692.1:1949607-1966790 GCF_000715545.1 Opisthorchis viverrini
TTGGTAGGGCCGCATGTAAGTACAGGGCAACCCCACCAGCCCTCCCTCGTTTTGAGTCAGCTCGAAAAATAAAGTAACCGTCTATCGAGATCTCCGCGTCAGATACATCTGGTGTGAGCCAGGTCTCTGTGAGTGCGATTATGGACGGTTTTTCAAGGCAAGCTGACTGTCTAACATCGTCGAGTTTGTTGAAAAGGCTGAGGCAGTTTGTGTACAAGCATTTCAACACAGTCATTATATTCAACAGTCATTATATTTCTTTCTCTTCGCCTCGCTTCCCAAGCTTCAATCCCCGATCGCAGTTGCCCAAACGCCCATTAGGACTGTTATTCAATCAAACTGGCTGGCGCCCGGTCCACACTCACACGGTCCTCTAACAAAAAGAAAATTATCCGTGAGCCTACATCTGCATGACTCCCTGTGTCAATCTCCGTCTCACCACGGAACTGCGTATCCCTTCTCCGACACTTGACGACCGTTGCGGGGTTGACCATAAACCGAAGCATGTCAGTGCGATGGTGGCAAGGCACTGTCATACCCAATGAGATGTCACCCGCAACTATTTTCTCCAGAATCTCGACCGCAAGTTGCACAAGTTCAAATCCGTATACGAAGTTCAGGTCGCCCTATGTATTAGCAACTTGCCCGCATCCAACCTACTCCCCCGCACCTGACATCCCTACAACACTGCAACCAGTGAGTTTGCTTGCTTTCAGATTAAACCACATTTTTGAGACAAAACTTGACATGTGCTCTCAATTTGAATTATCCCATTTCCATCTCCACTTTTGCTCGTTGTGACTCCGGCCATTTACCTAACCATCCAAGGTCACTCATGACCAGCAATGGTTTCCAGTTTTAGTTCATGCCACCTGACTGCCTTTGATCTAGTCGAACCTCATGCCCATTTTTCCCAAAAAGTTGGGAAATAACGTATTATTGCTATATCATCGGGTGTTCCCCACTGTTTGTGACATTGTTCCCTTTTTGTGCAATCCGCACCCCCACAAATCCCTCAGTCATGCTCCATTCGGACTGTAAAACTATGATCATGCCGGACGGCATGCCACCCACAAGTTGGGAATAAACATTATTATTATTATTAGTATTATCATTATTAAAAAATTGGGGACATGCTGGCGACCTTTGGTGGTGGATACTACCGATGGGGCATGTGAGCAATACGAGTTTTTTCGGACTCAGCATTGATCTGATGGAAGGTGGTGCATTACGGAATTTATGGGATTGCTTCGTAGCATTAGTTTGCATTTGAGTGATAGTCATCCAATATCCAGGAATATTCAGGCAGACGAGTTCAAGAAGAATATGGATATTCGGTCTTTAATAACAAGGTGCATATGGGAGTTTTATTTCCTGTCCAATAGTCTGTGAGTTTTCAGTCGGTGTTTTCTAATAAAAGATCCCGCAGCGAAGGGATGCCTCCTTTTACTGGTAGCGTGCCGTCCATTAGTTCTCTCTCAAGCACGGAGGAAATTATTCAGGCCTACATGTGTGCCAACTGCTCTGGTCAATGGTAACGACACACTTCACTTAAAAATCCCTCGAGGAATG
Organism: Opisthorchis viverrini; assembly: GCF_000715545.1. NCBI lineage: Eukaryota > Metazoa > Platyhelminthes > Trematoda > Opisthorchiida > Opisthorchiidae > Opisthorchis > Opisthorchis viverrini. The sequence goes on from NW_008751692.1 coordinate 1,951,180, forward strand.
TTTGAGAGGCTTCGGATGTTAATATTTGTGTACTGCTTCACGGCATCCCCAGTCGCATGGGCTGGCTAGGAATTTTGTGCGTACACTTAGACCTTCAATTACTTTTTTGTAGCCTAATGCTTTTGTGAAATTAACCCGCGAAATTGATACTTTTCCGACACAGAAATACCGTTCATATAGTGACTGGGACGAGTTCCACGATTCTTTTTAAATCTTGCTCGTTGCGCACAAGTTTTGACTATACCAAAACGGTTGATGTCACTTTTTCAAGGGTGATGATTTACGGCCTGCTGCAGGAGCAATACGTTCATCAAATGGAAACGTATGGTCACAATGTTCGATTTTCATGATCTCTCTTGTCATCGGGGATGAAATGAGCAGGTTGAGATCTATACTAGAAGCCTATCTGCCGAGGGCAGTACTACCGTTTCAAAATCTGATGTGGCAGTTGTAGAAGAACAAAACGTTATCCCTGAAGACCGCATCAAATTTGAAGAACATGAAGTTTCCGATCCGAGGAGACTCAAAAGACAACTAGCAGGCCACCACTGAACTAAAATATCCACATGTTAATTCAGAGTGTGGCGGATGTGATTAACGAACGTCAATTTGAATACTTGCATGCTACTTGTTACATCGTGCAGTATTCCGAACTTCCAGTTCGTTTGGTTATACTGATATACGTGCTAACCTCAATTATCACAGGCCTATCCTTTTCTTTGAAGGCAATAACGGTGTCATTTGCCTATTCCAGAGCAACGAGGTTCTCGTCACAGACTATTTATATAACGGGGTTTTGGAGACCTTCCAGCGTCCGACTCATGACTTCGTCGATCTTGAATTTAAACATGAATAAGGAGAGTGGGTATCTCTGACAGACCTTGCGTTTTTTTACAAACGTTTTTGGAGAGCCCTCTATATATATGCACACGTCCGAAACTTTGTGAATACAAGGAACGTATAATTTCCATGAAATTTCCTGGACATTCCTTGATGAGCAAGTGTATCAAAAGTTAACTGAGTCGCATGCACCTCGTGAATCATTGAATAATAAAATTATTGAATGTTCATACCTACTGCGTTATTGTAGCACCTGATAAAGTGCGAAGATTTGATCAACACAATACGTACTAAGCCATAATTCCGACTGCTTCCTTTGAGTCACTGTTTCATGAGCCAACATAAGGCAACTGAACCCCGTTACAGTTGGGGCCAAGCTGATGGCTCTGTGGTTGCCACACTCACTATGAGCCCAATTTTTGGAAACTGGCACTACGATCGACTCACTTTGGTTGTCTTGGACAGTCTCTCTCTCTCAAACGCTGGTAAACAGATCAGCCAACTGGTGGATGAGGGCCTCAGCCCTTTCCATGAACCATGCTGGCGGGAGGTATTAAGGCCCATAAGCCCACGGGCGCTTGAGAGCTCGTAGGGGTTCTAATTAATCTGTCTTGCATTTTAATTCATACGTGTGCTCCAGATGAGTGGCGTCAAATGGCCGCGATAACTGCTGTTTGAAGTATTCGGTCTGACGTTCTAGGCCTCTGTTTACTTAAGCTATTCATTCAAATTCGATCCTTGATGGTTTCTTTCATATGTGTTCCCGGAAGCCGGTAGCGCGAATCAAACTGAATAACCTTCAGGCATTGCCATGTTTCTGGGTCTCTTTCATTTACACGCCCTTCCGTGTCCAGCAGATTTCACATTCGCCTCGTACGCTCATTTTCACTTGACGACCGTTAATCGGTCGGTTCAAGTTAAGTTCGGGAATAAATAGAATATTTTCTCCCAAATTTAAAATATAACGCTTTGGTGTGATATCATTTGCCTCAATGAGCCAAAGTCGAAATTCCCAGGACTTTGCCACGAGGTGGCTGTGATATCAGTTCACATCTGATGGTGGACCACTTGGAAGATACTCCAGAAGGTGACTCTGCTAAGTTCACACAACTTTCAGACCTGCCAGTCTCTCACTTGCCAGGCGATTAGCCCGCACTTTACGCGGTCCTAGGAGACGAAGGGACAAGTCACTCCGGACGACTCCGTGGATGGAATCCACGAATATGTTTCAAAACGCCCGGCAGTCACTTGCTGATCCACACCATCGGTAACTGGTGGCACTGTGATCCAACTGAGCTTGTGCCCGGCATGTCGTTGGAGGACTTTGACTAGTTGGAATGGTAATCTTGCATAAAAACAGCCGACGGTCTGCACATAGCTGAAGCAATCGTTCGCCATTGTCCGTACCCACCGATTCCAATCCATGTTAGCCAACAAATTTACTCCCAGACGCTCTACGCCTATCCACTTGCCCAATCAGATCAACGGCAACCACAGCGATATCTCAGCTTTTAACTCACCGAAGCAAGGCTTTTTGGCGTCACAAAATCTGTCTTGGGCGGTTTCCGAGCGCAAACCTACACGACAGGGTCTGCGCCTGATTTTGTGTTGCCATGTGCCGCCGTGCACACACCATGGAATATGGAGACTGTTTAATTCTTGGATTTTTCATTTAACAGTAATAACAACCCATTAGTGGAGGAATAAGACCCCAAAAAGAGCATTTTATGTTTTGACATCTTGTTGGTTCCTAGTCGAATGGTTGGGAGTTGTACACAATTTATGATTTGCCACTCGTTCATTTGTGTTTTGCAACTTGCAATGGACATTTCCATGTGAGTTATCATTAAAACCGGATTGATGTGCCAAATTTTCCGGTTATAAAATGAGTTTTAATTTAATTTGGTGGCAAATATGTATTTACACTCCTACATCGAAATCCACGTCAAAGACGTTCTTAAAAATCAGATTCTGTGACAAAAAGAAGCTATATTAGTATGGTTCTTTGGAGTTATCTTAACAGATAACACCTCCTCTCAAGCATCATTTTACTCATGCTTCAAATTCATTCCTTTAAATAGATGCTCTCAAAAAGGATGAAATACCATTTGGATACCATTTGGATACCGTTTGGATGCAATTATCCATTCAGTTTCGCGCGCTTGGTTTTTCGCCGTGCTTGTTGTGTACCTCGTACTTTCAGAAGTGTGGTTCAAAGGTCAGTCAAAAAGTCTACAGTTGATCTTAGTTTAAGGAAGTTTTATCCTTTTCAACTGGCTTTGTCGAGTCAGTGAGTCCACTGTGTTCCAAATAAAATAAGGCGCACTCTACAGCTGTTTCACCCTTATGCAGTAGCATCAGCATTATGCGTCTCGGCGAGCTTGGAACACGCGGACTTTCGGATAGTGGGTAAACGCTTAACCATTACGCCTCAAGCGGTGTGAGTAGAGCTCGCTTATGCAAGACGGCGCTGCTTATTCCAAAATCAGAAACCAGATTGTTTTCAGATGCTGGCAAGTTGCTTGACTATGTCAGTCCTCTCATGGTCCTTGGGAGAGGTTATTAGTCAGACTTCAAGGAAAGATATCCTCTCAGCATTTTATATGACCACCTTAAATTCCGACTGAAATTCGCTCCTCACAATAAACACCGCTCTTTTATCTGCTTCTAATCAGGTAGCATTTCTCCCGATTATCTTTTTTTTGCTACAACAAGCGTCTTCTGTTGACCCATGCCTTCGTTTGGTTTAGTTAGGCAGGCGCATGAAGATATTTTGGGCTAGCCTTAACTAATTCTGAAGTTTCTCCTCTGTCGTTCATTTAATGACCCTCATCATGGCCTCTCAACCAGAGTAAATACGAGGATTTTTGTGTTCCATTCAGTAGTCTCTACGGTTCTTGTTTTTATTCTCGTGCCAAGGACTGAGCCATTCCAAGACAGTGCTCTGCCACAGAGGCAGGCATGATTTTATCCCGTGACCTTTTATGGTACAGCAGTCCGTTCCTTCAACGTGAAGTTGAAACTTTAGGCTGATGCAATTTTACCCGAAAGAATATACGGGATGTAACTCATCCTCTGCAGCATGGCCCTACATTCCAACATTTATTTTCACGTACTCGCACTCCGTTAGGTGTTAAGGCAACGTCATATGTACAGGGCACCCACGGCCTTGGTATTCCTCGACCAGCAGTGCACTTAAGTTTGTGTTTATTGTTCCGTGCTTCTGACTGCACTTTCTCGAAATGAAAAATGCAAGAAATTTTTGAACGTAATCCGGTCCCTATGTTCACATACTGTTGGGTGAATGGGAGCATATCAGCGTTCTCCGAAGGCTTTTCTACTGAAATTGAGGTATGATAAGGATTTCCACTATTTCAATTGTTATAAGACTTCGTCGAAGATAAAATAATGAGGCAAACACTCGAAGTTCCCGAAATCCCTGGTGTTCAAATAATTTCTGGCTAGGAACTAGTCGCTCCGGGTTACGCAGACGACATTGTCTACATCTTCAAAGACAAATACGAGGCGTAATTCTCGTTGAATAATCTAACTTCCATCATGCCACTTTTCGGCTTACGCCTTGCACCTCCAAGGTGAAAAGTCATGCTTCAGAGCGTGCAGTCTTCAAACCTCTCCCTTACATCTCAAGAGGCATTCAACAAGCAACCTGAGTAGTCGCGTTAGCTGTGACGTTAGTGTGTCTGATGAAGTCAGTGCACGAACCTCAAATACTTGAAACAAATCCGCTTATTCGTCCCAGGCTACTGTAAAGGATGTATTGCTGTATGATTGTGAAACATGAACTTTTTAACAGGTAATGTGAGAGGTTTTCGTGTGTTCGAACACTGATACCTTGGAATCGTTGCTGGTGCCGGATGACGTCACGTACTTCATAACGCGCTAATTGGAAAACGGATGTTTGTTTGGAAACTCAAAAAACGGTGCAAATTTTGACAAGGTAAATGTTGTATACGGCAGTCCTAAGGCTTCTGAGGATGTTGAAGCTTCATAGTGCTGACAAAACTGTGACAAGTAGCATCACGTTCACTGAGGCTAGCGCTTTGTGCCGAAACATTTACTAGTTAGCACACAGAACTCAGTGTACTGTCAGGTGAAGGTTTAGCGGCGTTTTTGGATAATATACTGAGTACTGAAATTGGATAAAGTAATGTCTTCTCCAAAGCCGAGGGACAGGACAAGCATGTTCACAGTCCGTCCACGACAGCGTATGTTGTTTCAAAGACTGACGGGGAGAACGAACCTGAGATAGCGTGTTGGAGTGTCACCTGAACGCTATAGAAGTAGGTTGTATTAGGTCGGAGATTGGAAAAAACTTGATCCAAACTGGATTCGCCGAAGCGCATATGCCACTCCCGTCCATCAACACAATAACGAATAGCATACGTTTGTATACAGACAGCAGGTGTGCTTTTGACAGGTAACCAAGTGAGCCTTTGGGCCAACTGATCAGGTATGTTTTCGACTTTGAGGTCCACCACGTTTCCCGGCACTGTTGTATCAAGGGAAAGGACAAGGTCACGTGATTACTTATGCGTTGAACTAGTTCGATAGGAAAGACACGCCATGGTGACAAATGTATCAGTTTGATAAATAGATTTTCTGGCTGCAATGGGCTTAACAGAGCAATGACACGCTAGCAACGCCATGCATAGACAATAGGTATTATTTGCTTTTGGTTAGGAAACATCGTTTGCGTTGGTGACGATAGAGAAAGGGTTCTAACCAAGTTGTTATGTGCAATTTGTGGTGAATCTCGGTGTTTCTTGGTGAATTTTTATTCCTTATAGACTGGGAACCTACCCTCAAAAGATCAACTCTTTCTTTCCTTTGAATATTACCACTACATCGATTGGAAAAATTCACTCCCTCGAAACTACTGGGGAAGTTCGGCAAATCTGGCCTCAGTGTGCTCACCTAGGGAGCACTTTCGTGGCATTTAAGAAATATGAACAACTGATGACCGTGGAAACCGGTTTGTGTTTAGCCGTGATAGGTTGAGAAGTTTAAGCGCCCTACTGATTTCCCTCGCTGAGCAGTTCTGGCAGCGAGCAACAAACTTAGCGGCTGAATTGACTATAGCAATCATGATCCTACGGCCTGCGCGCTATAGAAAGCCATGATGTCTCTATTGCGTCGTTCGTCTAACTTTGGTGGGCTCAGCCGTTTTATTTAGCCAAAAACTGCTTCAAACTGCTCATAAACCCTGGTTACTCTGATGACCTGATGACAGCCGGTGACTCTTTATTCTGTTGTACTAGTTTACGTCCTCAAACGGCCATTTTTTATTCTAATTCAGAATTCAGCTCGGCTGACTCGAGTGAAGCTCCTGAACGTAATCAATGGGAGAGTTTTAGCATTGTTATTGTAAAATTGGGAAGTCCCGGGTATTTTCAGTTATTTCTTCCGAAATATATTCTGTTAAGCTAGATACATCTCAAATCACCATTGTATTTTACCGGTTGATTTGACAATGCAAACATTCAGCCCTCAAAAAGCGGTATCTGAATATTAACGGGTGGCTAGGCAGACTACATGGCTACACTGTTTTCAAATGCGTTTCAGGGATTATTATCTACAACAAAATGCAGATTTACTCCTCAAAAGTGAAACCACGAGTGTGTGCAAAGTGGATCTTTTCTTTTATCCTGCTCTGACACCGAGCTGCTACCAAGTGCACAGAGAAATTATCCCACGGCTTCCACCCGAAGGAAACTCAGGAAGGGTAAACGAACCAAGATTGTTAGCCCCTTAAGATGATGGCACTAAGTACTCAGTTGAAGTGTTTATTTGGCGTTAAGTTGGATGCATCATCATTAGTCGGACAGAGAAAAATAAAGAAAATTGTTCCGCTTTAAATCACAGCCAAAGCTGCAAGACACTATGCACCTATCTTTCGCTTTATGAGAGTCCGTTTTCAGCGCATTCGTTCTGATCGGGCTGTTAGAGGTGCTACCGACATCAATTCTAGTCAAGTGATCAATTATGCGCCGTCTTTACGATCCTTGCAGCTCTGATAGTCCTAAAATGTCTAACTAATAATACCCAGATGTTTAATGCTCACTAGACCCACTTCAACAGAACGATTACGTTGTCAATAAGGATGAACAGGTACATGGTGAAATTCAGTCCCTTCACTGCTGGGGTACACTTGAATACGGCAGTTGTGGCACACTTGAATCAATGCATCAGTCTTGATGTTTTGATGCATTTGCGTGTGTCATCCTGCCGTATTTTTATACATGCTGGACAAACCTAGGGACGAGCAGCCAATAATCTCCTAGGAAGATTAGACGGTAAACGCCAAAATTCAAGATACCGATTTCAGGATCACTCCAGTTGATAGGTCTTCACAAATATCAAAGCTAATAATACCCCGTGTTTATTGTTCATTTACAACCAGTTCAACTAGAGTCCGCTCGCCGCCTTTCACTATTTGACACTAGAAGCAACCCCGAAGTCCACTTTGCAACCAACCGTTTCATTGGCTAGTTAGGATACGTTTCGAAGACCGCATAGCGCACATGGTTGGAAGAAAATCGGTAAGCGGATATTTGGGGAGCTGATCTGAAAGAGAAGATATTAACATGGAAGCTCAAAAAAGGCGAAGAAACTTCACTCAACCCGCAGCAATGAAAAAACGAGAACCCAGTTGAGCCAGGACGATCGATAACCATATACTTAGTGGTAATTAATCTGATTGCTTAACAGTCCCACAAACACATGACGGTAAACTGTTGAGTTGGTATTCCACAACTAGACTGCCAAAGCAGCCATCTTCAGGCTAAAAGTGTGATCGAAAACTAAGTACGATGACAGCGTCTTAGCATACAAACTACGAACGAGCAGAGATACACCAAAGGCAAATGGAGAGCGTAGGAGAAAAATAATCAAGTCACCGCGAGATGACGACGAATATCACGCGCCAGCCAAAAACTTCAGGATGTTAGAGCACGCGTACAACCGGGGTCCACAATAATAGGCCAGACTTACCCTAACAATCAAGTACACATAGTTGGGCGTCAAGTGTGCGACGTGACATGTACACATCCAAGGATTCAGGTGTGCGTATGAACTTGAGTGTCATTAATTACGTCGATGACTATCTACATAAATCACAAAATTTGATCCTCAGGCATGCAGCAGAAGTTTCTCACGATAGGGAAGCCCACACGTTACATTCTATCATTCTATAGGTTCATTAGAAGACTAAAAAGCCCCTGGACGTTTCACCAGTCTGTTTAATTTTTTGAGCTCACATGCTGTCAAGTTTTGTTGCTCACTATTTTACTTGCTGTCGTAACTCAGCGGGATGGTGTGGTTCTTAGAAAAGGCTCGGTTTATTCGTAATTTCACTCATTCCGCTCTCTTGAAAGCCTTCTGACGGAATACACTGGGGTAAATTATGTGTTCCCCCAAATGCAGTCCTCTGCCCAAACCAAGTAGAAGCGGAAACGTGGGTTAAGACCAGCAAGTGTGAAGCATTTCATAGTTGCAGACAGTAAGTGCTGTAGTGGATGGCCAGTCAGATTGTGCTATCTGAAAGTGACATCACTCGGAGCACACTCAGCCGGCAAATAAAATTTTACACTACCTGATTTGTGAACAATTGAAAAAAGCAACCAGTTTTTGAAATACAGAAGAATATCGTAAAAGAAGTGGTCGTTTGATGTAGATCAATTCGGCAGGGTGCTTACAAACCAGAATACCTGAGCCTATCACGTCAAGCGTCCGACGGTGTTATTAAATAAGTCTTTGTTTGCTCTCGTCTGATTAGCGCCGGTGGCTTGACCCGTTGTTCCCAAGCTATTTGGCTGTTGATCTGGTTCTTTTGTTAGAGACTAGCAGAACCGTTATAACCACGTTTGCCTAGCCCAATCCCAGAAGACAACTTTCTCGGGCGCTTTCCGAAGTCATCAACACTAGTTTCACACGCGACGCGAATCGACTTATCAGGCCTTATACCCTTTTAACTTTATACCTTTTTCATCTTGAATGCTACGGTGATCGGGCGGCCAATCATACGTTCCCACATGGAAGGCTCGCGTTTTGCAGGTCCAGCGCAAATGACTTCACTCATTCGAAGGGAGGATGAGTGAAGGCTACGCGTGGAGGCCTTTGTTGTGGGACAAACTGGGTCTCAAACACGGGCCACTGACGGTTTGATTGGATGTTGCACGATACAGTGATACCTACAAGAACTCTCAAACACTATGTGAAACAGGTACATTTCATAAAGGTTGATTTATTTTGCCTACAGACTATCTCCAATGACGGCAGATGCGTGCTCCACCCCATGACGCACTTTGATGAAGCCGGTGTATAGGCTTATTTTTTTATGGACCTCTACAATGAAGGCTCTGTCATGACCTAGATATTCCGCGCAAAACGGATCCTCCTTTTGTCGCGTATCTCATAGCCCACTGGCCATAAATCGCCCGTAGTTGAGCCATTCATTCAAAAGGCTTGTCTGTTTCCCTCGACGGTACTATCAGCGGCAGTCGTAAGAACGATTGCGTCTAGAAAGATGAATGTACCATGACGACAGCCTGGGACATGTAACCCGAAAATTTTCCCGGTAGAGCTAGTACCTAATGCCTCAGTATGAGCTATACTCCACTTAACGACGTGATTGGCTTTTTATGTGGGTTGCCGAACGACTGCATGTCTCTTCATTAGTTGTGATCCTCACGATGTTCACGATACCCCAGCCTGAAGTCTCAGTCGATCGGTCGGTCCATGACAAAAGAGGCCGATATTTGTATCTCATAGGTTTTGGTGTAAGTCGTTCTCAGAAGGTTGATATCGCGACTTTCTATCTGTTCCTGGAGCTATCTTGTGTTCACTTGGTTCCGTAGAGTGAAGTATCAAGTTCCAAGTAAATGGCTTCCTTCGGTTTCCTATCCACTAGCGGTGACTAGCGGAATTCAGATAATCTGAACAAGGAGTATCTATGTCCCCGTTTTTCACGATAAAGCCTTAGTTCGATGCAGAAGAGATAGTAACGGAGTTGCGCATCACTACCGTCGTCGTTAGGAAATAAGTTACTTTGGTACACAGGCTAAAGTACTTCTGATGCGTAGCATGCCTTATTTAGGCCCTGTACTGTTATCGGTCATCTAGAAAGCGAACTCCATTCACAAGGCAACCTTTGATGGTAAAGTCTCTCGGAAACTGTCAAGTAATAAAAGTACACCATATCAAACAGGTTTCTCTCGTGAGATGGAAACTCGAAAACTAGGGAACTATTCAAACGTTTTCCGGAGCATACCTCCCACAAACAACTGGATTAAAAGGGCGAAGCCCGTGAGTAATTTCCTCAGCGAAACAACGTTGAACACATATTTAGCTAGGTTAAATGTCACGTTCTCAAAAACTCCAGCTCTACTGCTTGTTGATCAGGTGGCTGTTGATCTGTTCGCCGAGCTTGGTAATTGGCTTGCAAACGTTTCGTCATCATACAAGGAGATATCATCAGTGCGCCGTTGGGTGGGTACTCTTTCCTTGCCTGTGTGCGTTTTTACAGCATTCGAAGGCTATCTGTTATTTTCTGACGCGATTGGCTACTTGCATTGTAACGAATTTGGTGAATCTATTAGTCTATTTGTGATCTTTGTTGCGTTGTGGTCTGCGTTTCTTCGTGTTGATCGGCTAAGTTCAGGAAGGACACGAGTTTTACTGGAGCGGCGTTCAGATACGGGCTCAAGCAAGAACAGAAAGAACGTAAATCTACGGAAGAGTGGTGCTCCACAGAAGAAGCCATAAACAAACATTTCGAAATCGATCCCATTTGCCAGCCACCAACAGCGAGAGAACGTCAAAACCACAGAGCTTAGAGCTGCAAAAGTGACAAGACGAGGAGCTCATATGATGAGTAGGAAAGCATCATTCAAATGGACACATCAACTGGATTGGATGAGGTGCCCAACCAAAGCACCAAACCAACAGGCGAACGCAGGGAAACGAACCATTACAGTGGAGTAAATAGGGCGGTACAAGCAACCAATCAAACTCGAAAGTGTCAGACCACAACGCAATGCAACTCAAGCCTAGAGGAAACAAGCTACTAAAAATAGAAGGCTTTGGGATAGCCAATCAACACAAACGAACGCAGACCTCAACGCAACAAAGATCACAAATAGGCCAATAGATTCACCAAATTCGTTACAATGCAAGTAGCCAATCGCGTCAGAAAATAACAGATAGCCTTCGAATGCTGTATAAACGCACACAGGCAAGGAAAGAGTACCCACCCAACGGCGCACTGATGATATCTCCTCGTATGGTGACGAAACGTTTGCAAGCCAATTGCCAAGCTCGGCGAACAGATCAACAGCCACCTGATCAACAAATCAACTCGCCCGAGCTGCCAATATTTCAACACATTTCCAGCTCTAAGCTCTGGAGGTGTTTCCATTTTTTGTCTTCTTCCAAATAATAACAAATTCGTCAATAAGCTACGACAGCCTATTTGTAGGAGGGGAGTGGTTTTCCGTCGAAATACTGCTAGGTACTTGGTAACCCATCTGTAAAAATCGCGTCCCCTTCTGAGCAAGCGATAGGAGGTGGCTGTTATCTTGCAGTAACCAGTATTGCCGCCGTAACTAAAGTCCATTACTAATTGGTTATTTCTTCGGTCTACATTTGCTAGTGACCCGCCTAAATACAGGTAGCCTATAGATCTAGGTGCATCGTCAAAGTCGGAATGAAACAGTCAGTTTTGACTCCTGTTGCCATTCGTTACAGACACTCATAGTCACCCTCAGTTCCAAGAGATTTCATATGCATAATGAGTAAACAGATGCATCTTTCGGATGAGATCATACGACATCCAGAATAACTGGAGGTAAGGACAGTTAGCCAACCAAAGAGTTCGTCCATACAGAACCACCGGAAGCGCTTCAACGATGATCGCATATTACTGCGGAGAAAAGATGCAGGAGTATTTGAACATGTCAAAACACTCTAGCCGGAACGCCACTACAGTATTAGCGTAGGGAAAATGTTTTCCCAGAACATGGGTTCAACAGTTTCTTCTAGACGCCACTTACGTATACGGAGCCCCAGTAGTTAATAGTCACAAAACTCTGTTATTCAGTTGACGCTCGATCTAACCACCTAAAATGAGAAGAGGGAGGTTGTGCTCCGTATACGATCTGAGGGCAAGCATATCTAAAACAACATGAAGCATGAGCTTTAGTCAGCTTGAACCATATTTATAAAACTACCTCCTGTTGACAACCCCAAGGATTATTTCAATATGGACCTCATTCTTCCTCGCATTGTAACAGCAACTTCAGTTTTAGTGATATCACGTGACCGCCATCTTACTGAAAAGACTTCGAGACAATCCAAATCAGTTGCTTTAGGGTTTAGATCACAGCTGTTCAACAGTACCAGCAGCCAGATAGAAATGGAGTTTACTGAGTGAAAACGTCTCTCACTTGGTTGAACCAGACCATGGTTTCACCGGCTATTGCGTAATCGAAACCCAAGAAGTTAGCTTCCTGCAAACAACTGTTGACAAGTGCACAAAGCCCTAATTTGTATATACAAAAACCATTAGTTCAAGCTGTCCGGTTGCCACAAAGGTGTGCCATACTTACTCCTTCCCTTGTTGTTTTCATATATGCAACAACCGAATTCACATTCTTCAATGGGTGTATCCTGGCTGTTCCAGTGTAACTGCTCTAAAGTACGTCACTATATGGCAGTAACAGTACGCCTGGCGAGAAAATTCCAATTCTACGAATGAGAAACAAACTGTCTCCTATTCTCAGAATTACCAATTTTTATCGGCATTGGTGTAGCTATTCAGAATAGGTTCTTAAAACTGAAAACAGCACAATAACGCACCCGATGGTAAGGTTTGGGCGTGTACATCTTGACCGGAGCTACAATCTCCCGTGTACGAACACGATAGAACTGTAATCACGTAACGGGAACATGGATCCAGATCTGTGATATGAACCTTGTGTGAACCGTTGTGCAAATTAGGAACGTTCATTGTTTTTAGACCTCGATTTATCATCACGTAAAAGCTGTCAACCTGGCCGGACGGGACATCGTTCTGATGTTGCCAACGAACTGATAGGCCATTTTCAAAAGGTACGACGTTTAGGTTCGACGGAGGCACCAGTCCGTGTGCTACAAAAGAAGAAATAGGTAGACCAAGTGGATCCGACTGTGAAGAGACGATCAAGAATGACCAACTGAATATGACATCCTACAGACAACTTCAACATTGAAGGAAGGTCTCGGTGTCATCTGAGAGGTGGTCGCACTTGGGGATAAGAGGAAAGAAAAGTAAGCAAGAAGCGTTTATCCAGTAAGCTGTAACTTCTACCTGGTAAGTGTTTGCCCACATCACCAAGTATTTATGTAATGAAGTTCCATTGCAAGCAATAGGTTTTGGTAACCATGTCGTTAGAAGGAAAAAGCCTATTAGGTGAAGTGCAGGAAGCTGTATTTGACTTCCGTGCTATTACCAGATCCTGAGTTTCCAACAAACATTCATATGCAAAACATTTTCTCGGAGTATGTTCCTGAAGCGCACGATACTTGTTAGGTCTCACAGTGATAAAGGAGTCGTTAAGAGCACCAAAGATAACGGAAAAGAGCAGCAGGTGACTATGTTAGTCCAGGACCAATACATCTTCTCGACCCCCACAATGGCCATAAACGATGAAAAGGCCCATGTCTGCGGATGCTTTGCTGTTGGCCTGCCAAAAAACTCATCTCAGCTACAACGTGAGCACAAAATTCCTTGCCATGTGTCATGGAAGCTGCTAGCAACCAAAGTTTGTTACTCTGATCGAGGAGAAGATGCTTCAGTCTGTATTTGGAAGGTGATCTTTTCATTTGGTGGACCGTTCGCACTTCGGACGGATCATAATGCGCTTTTTATATTGCCCGGAAGGGTGCCATTGAGATCAGAATCCCTAGGAATAAATCGTTGATTTTCTAGACCACGGGACTTTGTTTCCCAGAGCGAGTATCATCCAGTCTTTGAAAAGCAAGATGCCGTTGAATTTTTATGGCCCCGTCTGAATGGTACGGATGCCTGAGAGGCATTCAGGTGAAGCTACCCTTTGCATTTCTGTGTCCAGAAGAGAATGGCTCTTAAAAGGTGAACAATATACAGCACAACTGCACCACATTCTCTGGAATGGCTATCATCCAATATGAAAACCAATGACTCGTTCAAATTTCACGATGGTTTATCCCTCGAGCATTAAGTCATCTAAGATGCTGCGTCCATGATACACGGGTCGTGGCCTACCAACAAATGATCCTTTTGGAAAAGAGACGATCTTCTGCAACATATTTTGGCCCAAACAGATGATTCCACAATCTACAACAAATCAGCCGACTCCAGAATACAACCCACAGAGCTTTTTGTGTTCTTATGTTATGCGATATACACATATTGAATATTCTAATCCAAAAGACTGGTACCGTAGAAAGATTAAATCGCTGACTTAAAAAAAGGATCCCAGTGATGTTGGCTTGTGGCATTTTTAGGGAAGATGTTCTTGTGGAAGCTACGTAAACCTACAGAAATTCCCAACATAGGACTGCAGGTAAAGTTCCGGCACAACCAGTGTTTGACCGCACATCTAGAACATATTGGACAAGCCGTACAAGCGGTCCGGAAAATTGCGCTCACTGAAATTTGTGCCAACTAACCTACGGGCACTCCGAATCTCGGGTAAATTCGGGTGAACATATTTGGGCCAAGAGTCGTTTTCCTGTCCTCTTTTGGCCAAGTTCAAAACCTCTGACCATGTGGTTAAAGGTCGCCCGAGTTCCACAAAAAGACTTAAGGAATGAAGCTTAACGGTAAATGACTTTAGCTGCGTATACTGCGAGACAATTTATAATGCAAACAAATCATCAAAGCAAGTTTATAACGACATTCATGGGGCGTAAAGCCACAATCCGTACAGTTCCCACCTTCACATCATTCGTTATGATGGCTAGGATATGCATAAGGAGAGGAGATAGTGTACCTAAATCAGTCAATTCAATCATTCAGTTTTATTACCATTCTCCTGCCTACAGTTACTTTGCGCGCAATCACGGGTACCAAGCAAGCCTAGATCCGGCGACTTTTTTGGAGGATTTGAGAAAGTAGCAGTCTAAATAATAATTATTAGGCAGCTATGGTTGGCAGATTAGTGGTTTAGTCACCATGACATTGGCCACTGGTCGTTCAACCCCGCGTTGCAAATCACGCAGTCCGGGTTATTGAGTAATGATATACTGGCACCAACCAGAGAACATTTGAGACGCAGTCACAATGCGCATCAAATATTCTGACTGTCACTGAATGGTAGCTGAGGTGGTGCATTGTCGATGGCTATAGAAATCCTCCAGCATTATGCGAACTGGAAACAAGGGAAACTCTCTTCTTATGAACCCCCGAAATATTGAATACTTCAAATGAAGACCACTCAACTGAGGTGGAAATGAAACATCTTTCGCTATGATGTTGTTGAGGCATATTTTTCAAAAGCACTGTCTTCGAACTCATTAAAGAAAGGTTAATCGAAGAGAGAGGATTCTGCTAGTTATCTCTAACACTGAAAATGCTTCGAATGACCAGTTACTGGGCTAATTACTGTTGGTTTTATAGTCATGGTTAAATATGGCAGAAGTGGGCATCAATTAAATGAATTTGGAAAGTGAAATGACATTTTTGGTGGCCTTTAGCTAGTTAGCATATCAATGATTGAACCTTAAACACAAAT
>NW_008751692.1:1966859-2004828 GCF_000715545.1 Opisthorchis viverrini
CCTTAAACACAAATCAATGCTTATGTACACCTGACGCAGGAATTCAGATTGCGCTGCGGCTAGTTCGGTCTAAGTATGAGAAGCGCTTTCTCCTCACTTTATAGGCATCAGACACTCTGGCTTATGTTGAGAACAAATGGTTACAGTGAAAGTATCCAGTATGTGTTGTGAAAACTTGCTTGCCCAATACCTTATTATAGATTTGGCATAAATCGCAATAGAGCAGCCACTTTTTAAGACAACTAGCCTGAAAAACAAAGCTAATCTACTCTCTGCTCGAACCCATATATCTACGGACCAGTCAGGAAAACTTGTTTCCATCTAATTTGTTCGTGTATTCCCTATATAAGGGAGAGGATGACTGAAAATCTGGTGAATTATTTGTTAGAAAACCGGTCTAAAGATGCTAGATGATAAAACTCTCGTTTAACTAACATCAAATTGAAACGCGGCAGCGCTGAGTATTGCTGAACTTCGAGGACCACTCTTATCAGCTAGTAATCAAATTATCTCACCTGGGAGAGACTGTAGGACAAACCGACTGGAAACACTCCTCAGCGCGTTTGCTTCACGCGCAATGATAGTGTACGTGTAGTCTGTGCTGGGAAGCAGACCGTCTTGAAGAATGGGACTAGTGACATTTTTCCTAACCTGGATCGAACCATCATGAAGCCTCTGGATCAGATCATAAGTGGCATTTCTTCCCCCTTTTGTCCAGTTCCAACGGATGAGCTGCTTATCTAATGCGACGTTGATCACTTCAAAGTGCAATGGGTCCGATTCTGTAAAATTTTAATTAAAGATGCAAACCATTCAGTACTATAAGTGAAAACCCTCTCATGCAAAGATGGTCAGCATAACCAAAATCATAGAAATTCTATAACGCGTCAACAGCAAATGTACTTTACCCACAGGTATCTCCGACAAGTGATACAAAGTCCAGTTTGGGCCGTCTCAGATGCACTGCTTAGAGTTCTGCTCCCAAACCCAAAACGATAAGCAAGAGAGGTGGTCTGCAATGCAAAAAAGCTGCACCGCTTTGCATTGTGCAGTCTACAATCAATACACACATATGCATAAGCTTTTGGGGGTGAAAACCAAGAATTGTACCGAATCTCTTCATAATCGCCAAGGATCTGGATTTAAAGTGTTATTGGGGAGCTGATACAACAACGTGCAAACAGTTAGATCGGTGGTTGGTGGACGCGTACTGGTACCGATCAGAGAGGAAAACTGTTTCACAAACCAGGATGATAAGTTTATTTTGATGGGAATTTGAAGAGGCTCGATAAACTGCGATAGATTGGCTCCACATGTGGGATAAAATCCAAACTAGAGATTATCAAGTCTTGTCACACTTACGTCATTCAGCAGGCAGCTTACGAGAAGGATAACTTCAAAAAAACACTTAGAAAGTCGTCGTTGGAGGAACCAGTCAATACACGACCACGTTATGGCTTCCTTGATTGGAAGATGAGTAACGCCGTATCCCTTTCAATTGCTGCTCAATCAGCCGTTCATCACCGAGCGTTTAGACATTTGTACTACCGACTGAAAGTTGAGGGCTCGAAACTTCCCGGAGTTTTGTGGGATCAGCGTTGCTGTTGATTTCTAATAAGGACGAGGAAGCTTCTGGGTGCTCTTTGCCTTAAATCTAAAGTCTATTTTGTTTCTATCAAGAAGTTGGCCTCTTTACGTGGGATCTCATGAAAGCATTTGTTTTAGTTTCTACTTCCACGTGAGCCCTTCTGTGTTGAATTTGATAGTACTTCACTACTAAAAGCAACCTTGTCTTCACAATCCCTAGTTTAGGTTCAACCTGAGAGAAGGTAGGCCTCTGAACAACAGCCGTCCTCCATCAAAACTGAACTACACTGTGACGCCCACATAGACGGCACTTCTAACACAAGTTTGAAAGTTCAATTTCTTCCCTAACCTGATTGAGCCTTTATTTGTCTTTCTCTAATAACGCTGATTATATTGTTAGGAAACCATATACACTCCGGCCGTGGGACTCAATTGCCCCACAGATGTGTTTCCAGAAACTGAGTATCCGGTCGCATTAAGGAGGAAGCATATGCAAGGAAAGCCTCTGAAGCATGTTGCATACGACGCACATAAAATAAAACATTTTACTCACTCTCGCCTTCGAAACAAAATCCGGCCTACTGAATTCTGATTCACAAATCATCGACACGGTTAAGTTAAACGTCCGCTGCCTCGATTGTCTCTCATCGAATAACACATGAAGGATAGGCTTCCCTCTCAGGACCTTTGTTTGCACTTCATCAACAATCATTAAGACTGATGCATAAGTCACATCAAGTATCAGGTATCTTAGCTGTTGCATGAAATAAACGTTGACAAGTTTAAAGAATGAGATGCGCTGCACTGTAAAAATTCTTCGTGAGAATAGTTACTTGATACTGGACAGCGTATCAACACCACGACAGCTTTCACACCTATTTAACAGACTTTTATAGCATTCTAAAAAATCAGTTAGATGAAGGATTCCATCCACCAATGGGTCGATCTCCATGGGCACCTTTCACAACCATTAGAGCCGGAAAATTGTTTTTAACCCTCATTCGACCATAAAAGTTGACGTCTTTCTCACATTCATTACTCATTGTTGACCTGATTGAGTCTAGTTTATTGTAGTGATCGATTTTATTAGCATCAAGCATTAGAAATCAAAGATTACTCGAAATTTCTGCATCTAGTTACACCGCAAGATAATTAAGAGCATTCGGAATGCATCAAAACCAAATCAGAACTACAAATTCGTTTAAAAAACATGTAGACAACTGGCAACAAATTTGACAGCCTATTGGTTGCTCACCTTGTTGAACCACAGCGGAGACTTCACGAGAGAAGGTAAGATTGTGAAACGGTGCGAGTTGAATTTGTACGCTGTAAAAATACTGTTTTCCTGGACTCACATATGGCAACAGATGCGGACCCTCTGAGTCAAATGTCCATATGGTCTCCGATAATCCTGGTGCGCGCTGTCTCACTACGTACTTCCAACTACAATTTTCAGATATATCGGATGGTTTCGGCCAGTAAATCAGTTGGTCTGTACTCAGGGGCCAATTGAGTACTGTGATGGATTCAATTGGTTTGGGTTCTGTGGTGTTTGGAGGCAGTAGATAGTCTTTATGTGCAAATTTATAAACGATGTAAGCTCTAGTACGACATGTTAGCTTCGGTGAAATTCGACCGAAGCTCCAACCGTTTTCTTCTCTTTTGAAATATCTAATTCAAATTCATAAATATGCTAAAAAGGTGCCCAAGAATATATTCAGTTTTCCTCTTTTTCGTTTTCACAAACTAGAGGAGAGGCTTGTGTCGCTAAACGTTTATGTTTATTTTAATCTCCTTAGTTAGTGGGAATGAAATACCTATAGCAAAACAACATTGAGAATTGACTGTGTACAAATCGCTAAGGTATCAGTGGAATAAAAGCGATAAAGTCTGTTCGAAAATGTTTCACCAAAGGAGTGCCGGTTAACAGGCTTTGCAAATTAGGACCTTGGAGATCTATAGTATTTGAAAGGTTAAGTTTGGTAGTTAGGCCAGAAAGCGGTTCGTCTGTCGCCGATTCTATACTAGATCTATTGACTGGCACCAGGTTTGAAAAAGATTTCAGCTTGGACTTTATGATCGGTGTGAAGTTGATGTGACCGAAGGTACGCAGCATATTATTGTCCATTTTACCTGTCTTATTTTTGGCTTGTTGAATACTGTTGTTAATCTACCGTGACGAACACTCCTCACCTAGACGACAAGAACCTGGCTCAAGTTCATCAGACTCAAAATACTCCGAGGAACCTGCTAATTATCTGTTAGGGCACTTCTGTTGGCCGTTTGCCCTTTGGAGATATTTACCCTAGAACGCGGTCAAGAGGACTTCGGTGGAAAAAACAAGTCGCCGGTCTAGGATTACAAGCCAGAACCTGGTTTCGGACCACAAGCGGACAAAGAATGTAGTATTCCTGGGCGTCACTCCCATCAAAGGTTATGGAAAGTTTCCGCCAGCTGGTGGAGCTTCAATCAGGAGTTAAATTAAGCAGCTTGAATGGTTAGGCCCATATAAAGTGCATAAAATAAACTTCAGAGTCCGGTTCAAAGTGCCACGCATTATTCTGATAGCCGTCAGCTGAAGATTCTGGCGAGGATACCTAAGGCTACATAACTGAATTACCAGCGAATGTTAATTTAAGACAAGGAACCATATTAAAGCAGATTCGGAAACTGACTAACCGAGGGATTAACCTTAAAAACGCAGAAATACCTGGTGAGATTTGGTTTTTATGAGAGACTCAACTGAATCTCTCGTTCATGTTGTTCTACAACTGAATGTGCTGCACACAGGCCACCCCGTGATTCAGTTGGCACGATATTCGAGATATCGCAGTATATTTTCATAAAAAAAACTACTCGCAAATGAGTGTATTTCTCAAAAACAGTGCAATTTGGGTTGAAGTAGATCATAAGGTTGACGGAAACTTGGGGACTGCGCCTACCTGATGAGCCTCAAGAAGGGTGAAACCGGTCGTGGGCTGTCGAAGAGTTTTCAGCAACCTTGTGAGTAGTTTCCTTTATGAAAATACTCACAAGGTCCTTTCCGAAGACACTAAGTTTTTCAGAACTACCACAATAAAGAAGAGATTTCTGTTTTTGCATCTTAAGCACACCCAGTATTGAGACTGCCAAAGATATCCAACTCTTCTTTGGTTTCCAATGAAAACTAAGTCTAATGTAATTTTTGTGGACAATTTAAATGCACGAATAGGATGCCTGAGTCAAAATACTCCACACTATAAAAAGTCAATGGGGACAAGTTTTTCCGACAGAAGATGGTAGAACTAAGTCAAAGGTTTCAGATTTAAGGATTGCACTATTGGTCTCGGACGTGTGCGATCACCACTGGTGCTGTTTAGTCGTTTTCCTAACTAGCTGTTTCTCTGCTACGTTCACTATGTAGATTTACAACTGAACAGCTCACAACCTGAAATGAAACAAATATCTTTCCTCATTTTCATGCCTAATAACTTGAACCTGTTTAACCATGGCGATTCAACGGTCAACATCACAGAGACATAATGTAATCAAAAAATGTAATCAAAAAATCCGCATCGGGATGACCCAACCTCAGGAACCCAGTGTACAGAATTCTACGTATGATTTTACAAATAGAAAAACAATCTAGCGAACAAGGCTACATGTTTACATATGTACGCTTCTATTAATTAAAAAACTTGCTACAAGCAAATTCCAAAGCTAGCTTTTCGGAAAACAAGATCAATGTAGAAGCCTTGTGTGGAGCTGCAACAAACAATGAGCTAGTCACTGCTGATTGACTTTATTGTATCGTGAAGTAGCCCTGATAACTATTCTGATGACCATTCTGTTGTAGAACACTTGGAACCGATTGTGAGTTCATCGTTTTTGGAAAACATGTGATCTATTCTGATGATCGATTGAATTCCAAAATCATTTTTAATTTTTATATTGCTTCACTACCAAGATTCGTAAACTTCTACGGAGTTATTAGATTTGGTAAATGTTTGTAGAATAAATGCTCAAAAAAAGCCGCAAAAAAATTGAGAATCAAATCCAACCACGTGTAACCGTTATTTGGACACAAGTCGCTGTATCCAAACCAGGAGATAACTTACTAGATGGCCACGGAATTCCTGAACCATTGATCGAAGCGAAGTCGCCACCAGAAGATTTCGGTAAGGTGAGCGCAACATGTTGCAAAACGCATGGCTGAAGTCCCTGAAGAGTAGCTTGTGTTTGTTTCAAGGAAACAGTGAGCAGATGGTTTTCGTTCAGTCTAATTTTGAAGTAGTCTGCGTCTGACTGGTTCAAATTCACTTCATCCCAGTGTATTTGTAGTCCGTTCTCCACCGACTGGACGTTAAGCTTGCTAGGCAAAGTCAGATCTGTAGGTGAGCATGGTTAAAAGAAGGATGAATAAGATAGATAACCTAGAAATGATGCTTCTAAACTTTTTACTGGTAATAATACAGTCCCCCAAAGTTGCACTCGATTTCTGAAGGCGCATTCACCGGAGAAAATATGTTCGCTCGGACGTTAGCAAGTCGGTTCTTTCTGAGAGTAGTATGTCTTCTGCCTAGTCTACTCGCAAAATATACCTCTTCTGAGAACCTCCAGACGTAAGTTGACATAAAAAACAAGCCCCAATGAAAACACTGCCCTCCAAAAGTAAAACAGCACAAGCTGACAAAAAAGTACGTTTTGCTCGATTAACTGGAACATAGAATCCCGATGGGATCGATTGTTTGATTCAAAGACAAGACTAAGTTGACGGCGATAATGTTGCTTTTTCCGGCTGCGATGATGAAAATTAAATGATTCTTTGACGTAACTTGGCCACTCAATTTTACCTACATGAAATGCTGCGAAAACGGTCGATTTTGTGGTTCTGGTTTTGAAGCGCAAAGAAAGCACTTTTTGTGACAGACACCAGTGAAAAGGAAGGAGTTCTTCGCTGCAGAGTTGTTTACTAGAGGAACACCAAATGAACAGTTACAAATGTGTGGAGCTGCAACAAACAATGAGCTAGTCACTGCTGATTGACTTTATTGTATCGTGAAGTAGCCCTGATAACTATTCTGATGACCATTCTGTTGTAGAACACTTGGAACCGATTGTGAGTTCATCGTTTTTGGAAAACATGTGATCTATTCTGATGATCGATTGAATTCCAAAATCATTTTTAATTTTTATATTGCTTCACTACCAAGATTCGTAAACTTCTACGGAGTTATTAGATTTGGTAAATGTTTGTAGAATAAATGCTCAAAAAAAGCCGCAAAAAAATTGAGAATCAAATCCAACCACGTGTAACCGTTATTTGGACACAAGTCGCTGTATCCAAACCAGGAGATAACTTACTAGATGGCCACGGAATTCCTGAACCATTGATCGAAGCGAAGTCGCCACCAGAAGATTTCGGTAAGGTGAGCGCAACATGTTGCAAAACGCATGGCTGAAGTCCCTGAAGAGTAGCTTGTGTTTGTTTCAAGGAAACAGTGAGCAGATGGTTTTCGTTCAGTCTAATTTTGAAGTAGTCTGCGTCTGACTGGTTCAAATTCACTTCATCCCAGTGTATTTGTAGTCCGTTCTCCACCGACTGGACGTTAAGCTTGCTAGGCAAAGTCAGATCTGTAGGTGAGCATGGTTAAAAGAAGGATGAATAAGATAGATAACCTAGAAATGATGCTTCTAAACTTTTTACTGGTAATAATACAGTCCCCCAAAGTTGCACTCGATTTCTGAAGGCGCATTCACCGGAGAAAATATGTTCGCTCGGACGTTAGCAAGTCGGTTCTTTCTGAGAGTAGTATGTCTTCTGCCTAGTCTACTCGCAAAATATACCTCTTCTGAGAACCTCCAGACGTAAGTTGACATAAAAAACAAGCCCCAATGAAAACACTGCCCTCCAAAAGTAAAACAGCACAAGCTGACAAAAAAGTACGTTTTGCTCGATTAACTGGAACATAGAATCCCGATGGGATCGATTGTTTGATTCAAAGACAAGACTAAGTTGACGGCGATAATGTTGCTTTTTCCGGCTGCGATGATGAAAATTAAATGATTCTTTGACGTAACTTGGCCACTCAATTTTACCTACATGAAATGCTGCGAAAACGGTCGATTTTGTGGTTCTGGTTTTGAAGCGCAAAGAAAGCACTTTTTGTGACAGACACCAGTGAAAAGGAAGGAGTTCTTCGCTGCAGAGTTGTTTACTAGAGGAACACCAAATGAACAGTTACAAATTATTGGACAGGGGAGCAAAACCCTCATACGCATCTTGTTTAAAAAACTGATTATCCATTTCTTCCTTGAACGCGCCTACCTAAATACTCCTGGATATTCATTGACTGCTGAACAAATGCAAGCAAATGCTACAGAGTGACTCCACAAATTCTGTAATAGATCTCGCTTTTCAAGAGGCGTGAAGCGGACTTACGAGAAGACACTACTCGCGGGCCTCATCAGTAGTATCCACCGTTACACCGGTATCTTACAACGTTAAGCTTGACGTTTTCGCGCCCCAGTTTTGTGTGTAAATTCGCAAGGACAACGATGTCCCATGAAAGGGGGACTCTGCAGGTATGGGACTACTCAAGAGACTATGGAGCCCTAAGAGTGGACAACCAGTGACGAACCGATCTTTTTGATCCGCTGGTAATATCGGAACTTTTGTTCTGATTAAGTTGGTAGACACCCTTCCCTTGCCTCCGCAGGAAAGCATTCGCCACAGAACAGTGTGATGTCTCTGCTGAACCCAGAAGTGTCAAACAACAGTCCCATGATACGGACGGAGTCGCTTTTTATTTGCTGGGTTCATGGATTTCAGTTTATCTTTATTCACTATAGGCTTGTAGAATGACCAGTATAGAACTTTTTCACTTCTAAATTTAGATATAAAATGAGCACTTTATGTTTTGTAAAACTAAGTCATATCGGACTTCTCTGCCGCAAAAGAGCGTCATCCATATAATAGGGATTTTTGAGTTCCAACTCCATTCATATTTGCACATTTTCCATTGTTCCATCAACACCTATGGAAAAACTTACATGCGTTTTCCGTAAGTTGGATAATCGAACAAATTTAAGTTGCCTATTTATAAAAGACCATTCAAAAGTTTTCTGCAAACTCTTCTATAGCGCACGACCGATTTTATCCCTATTGTGACACAATCCGAAATCCTCCGTTAACCGTATGTTTTGCTTGAACCCATATTGTTCGAAAACCAAGAAGTACCTTAATTTGAAACTTAATTCGTTTTGTCAAGCAACTCAAGTTAGTTCGACCGAAACCCTCGTCCTTGATATTTTTTTAACCCGGAGACTGTGCCCATCTGATGGGCCCTGGGGAAAGCGAAATCTGTTGTGGGTTGTCTAAGAGTTTTTAACAATCTCATGAATAGCTTGTTCCCTCAAGAAAACATTGGCTGATATCGTGAATATCGTACAGCACATCCATTTGAAGAGCATCACAAACAAAAGATTCAGCTGAGTAACCCGTTACAACTAATTTGGTGTGGAGTTGAGTGTATTCCACTAATTAGTAGTTCTATCTTTATAGAGCCCTTGTAAGAGTTTACTACCAAAATTCGACCGCGTTATGTAGCCAGCCACATATTTCGATGAATTATATTGCTAAGAAATTAAATTACATGGGCTAATTAGAGTCCCGCTACTCTCGGCGGAAATGAAATAAAGTTTAGTAGAAATTTAGTGAAATTTTGTAAAAATAACCGTTTTCACATAGTGCATATATATATAGGCATAGGTATCTTCCAAACCCGTTATAATTCCGTCGCCTAATGTGAACAGGCGGAGGTAAGAACCCGTAGGTTCAGTTCATTGAGTGTTTTTCTATCCACTAAGGTAGCACTCGGCGAAAAATGAATCATCGTAA
Source organism: Opisthorchis viverrini (assembly GCF_000715545.1). Taxonomy (NCBI): domain Eukaryota; kingdom Metazoa; phylum Platyhelminthes; class Trematoda; order Opisthorchiida; family Opisthorchiidae; genus Opisthorchis; species Opisthorchis viverrini. The sequence continues at coordinate 1,976,326 of NW_008751692.1, forward strand.
TGGTGTTTGTTTCGTTTGACAAACCAAGCACTGTGTTTTCGAAACAATCATCATCATCATCATCATCATCATCATCACATCATCATCATCATCATCATCATCATCATCAACGACAGCATGACATCAGTGTTCAACACCAATGCTTCACTGCCGTACGCGACGGCCGATGTGGCATGAGAATATTGTTAGTTGTTTAGGTCACCAGGACGAACATACTTCGAAATTTCGGGGTAAAATACCCGCACGTTTTAGGCTGGATAAATATCGCTTGATTGTTCGTGGAGCTCCGGCAACAGATTTCGAATGCGAGTTGCTTCCTGCGGGCATAATTCCCTTCACTTTACAGACCCTTGGGTTCTCACTAACTGCGTACTATATCTGAAGATTGTCAGTAATGTACACATTCTGGCTGCTCCATTCTACACTGTAGGCCAATAAACTCTTTTGCACAAAATACATGGTTTCCTTGGGAAGTCATTAATTAGACACCCAGGTTTCACTCCACGCAATGAAAAAGAAACAGGCCTTGTTAGTCAGCAAACTGACTAATACTCTGTATGTCACAAGGTGATTTTGATGGATAGAAATCGGTTTACTTCGTTTTATCTTGGTTTTCGAAAATCAAGCTGCCAACCACTCGTGCAGCGACTGTTCCACTTAGACTTGAGTTATGTGCTGTACGTGTAAGGCTTTTTCGAATTTCAAAAAGCCTAACCATCCGAGGCATTTTGCCTGTTACCCATTATATCAGTCATTACCTAACGAGTCCTAATCAGCAAGAGTGAGATCTTCATATGCCGTTTTCGCGATTAAATTATGACGTATTTTCCATTTGTTTCCTTTCGGTCGCAGGTATTTTTCGAAGGCCAGTTTTTAGTAAGGTAAATAACCAAAGATGTTCCAGTGCACTTAACGGCACATCGCCTACTGTGACGATGCCCATCAAAGTAATTCTAAGTGGAAAACCTCATTTATGAACATTATTCTTACGGGAAATTTAAATTTGATAGACCACAGGACACTGGGCCTTGGCTTGAATGTCAATTAAAAATTTTAATTGCTCGTAAGCGAGGTTTACTCCCCCAGTCGCAGCTACGCCTGACTACGTGAAAGCTTGGGGATGCAGAGGGCAGCCGAAGCCTGGGTTGGAGAACCATATTTGAACACTCTTGGGATAAACCAATGGCAAGGCAGAAAACGAGGAATAACACGGGCTACGCTCGGCGGAAATGAAATAAAGTTTAGTAGAAATTTAGTGAAATTTTGTAAAAATAACCGTTTTCACATAGTGCATATATATATAGGCATAGGTATCTTCCAAACCCGTTATAATTCCGTCGCCTAATGTGAACAGGCGGAGGTAAGAACCCGTAGGTTCAGTTCATTGAGTGTTTTTCTATCCACTAAGGTAGCACTCGGCGAAAAATGAATCATCGTAATGGTGTTTGTTTCGTTTGACAAACCAAGCACTGTGTTTTCGAAACAATCATCATCATCATCATCATCATCATCATCATCATCATCAACGACAGCATGACATCAGTGTTCAACACCAATGCTTCACTGCCGTACGCGACGGCCGATGTGGCATGAGAATATTGTTAGTTGTTTAGGTCACCAGGACGAACATACTTCGAAATTTCGGGGTAAAATACCCGCACGTTTTAGGCTGGATAAATATCGCTTGATTGTTCGTGGAGCTCCGGCAACAGATTTCGAATGCGAGTTGCTTCCTGCGGGCATAATTCCCTTCACTTTACAGACCCTTGGGTTCTCACTAACTGCGTACTATATCTGAAGATTGTCAGTAATGTACACATTCTGGCTGCTCCATTCTACACTGTAGGCCAATAAACTCTTTTGCACAAAATACATGGTTTCCTTGGGAAGTCATTAATTAGACACCCAGGTTTCACTCCACGCAATGAAAAAGAAACAGGCCTTGTTAGTCAGCAAACTGACTAATACTCTGTATGTCACAAGGTGATTTTGATGGATAGAAATCGGTTTACTTCGTTTTATCTTGGTTTTCGAAAATCAAGCTGCCAACCACTCGTGCAGCGACTGTTCCACTTAGACTTGAGTTATGTGCTGTACGTGTAAGGCTTTTTCGAATTTCAAAAAGCCTAACCATCCGAGGCATTTTGCCTGTTACCCATTATATCAGTCATTACCTAACGAGTCCTAATCAGCAAGAGTGAGATCTTCATATGCCGTTTTCGCGATTAAATTATGACGTATTTTCCATTTGTTTCCTTTCGGTCGCAGGTATTTTTCGAAGGCCAGTTTTTAGTAAGGTAAATAACCAAAGATGTTCCAGTGCACTTAACGGCACATCGCCTACTGTGACGATGCCCATCAAAGTAATTCTAAGTGGAAAACCTCATTTATGAACATTATTCTTACGGGAAATTTAAATTTGATAGACCACAGGACACTGGGCCTTGGCTTGAATGTCAATTAAAAATTTTAATTGCTCGTAAGCGAGGTTTACTCCCCCAGTCGCAGCTACGCCTGACTACGTGAAAGCTTGGGGATGCAGAGGGCAGCCGAAGCCTGGGTTGGAGAACCATATTTGAACACTCTTGGGATAAACCAATGGCAAGGCAGAAAACGAGGAATAACACGGGCTAATCAGTCAGTCGAGCTGACACGTGCTGGTGTGCGGTCATCAGAAGAAGGAGTAGTCATCATCCGAATTCCACTTAACCTCACCCCAGCTAAACTGCGGTCATCAGAAGAAGGAGTAGTCATCATCCGAATTCCACTTAACCTCACCCCCCCCAGCTAAACTGTCGTAGCACTCACAACCCCACAAAGACCAACGAAATCTATCAGCGGCAACCGCCTGAATAATCAGTTGAAGCACACTGAATTGGAATATTAAGGAACCAAACGCCAAAAACCAAATGAGTTTGCAAATGAGTGGATTCCGCCTATCAGAGTCCCTAATCCACCAACGCAAGATTTTGACAACCATAATAACCGATAAGAGCAGCTAATTGATAGTCAACACCGATAATCTGAAGAGGACATACTGATTGGTTTCACGTCCATCTTACAACCTGGCCAACTTGGTGGCCTGCTTACTTGGTCTGATGAAGCTTTTGTGTCAAAAACGAAACGTTGCCCAATTAAAAAACCACTGACTGTCTACCAAGCCTTTCTGAAACGAAAAATACGGGTTAATTCGACTATTCACTGTGTGGAATTCTATGTTTTCCTCCGCCAGTGTGACTAAAAGTGTGTCACGCTCCTGATCTGTTGTCGTCTGCTCTGTTAGAAAGAGCAGAAACGTTGTTATAATGACCTTGTAGGTCAGCAGCAATCAACATTGAGAGTTTCTCCAATTGAGTAGTATCCCACTGACAACAGCAAAACCATTCACCTTTGGAAAAACATAATCCTCGTTTTTATTGGTATTCCATGAGGAGAGACTAACCCTTAAAAGGGACTGGAGTTAATAACTTAAGGCGATTTTTTACAGGGCAAAGCAGCCGCATTTTTATCTATTACGAATTAACTTGGAAACTGATACCACTTCACCTGGAAGTCTTTACTACAATCCAAACCAACCCATGTATTTCAGGTTCCGTTTCTTTTGAACCGGGTTTCAATGCTAAAAATTCTCCCTAATCTGCAAAGCATTTTTCAAGCAAAATGTTGACTTACTTTCAAAAGTTCGTTCTTGAACCCAGTCTGTTGGTTTTCCCTCTCCATCTTGAAACAATGACTTCAAGCGAACGGAGTATCTGTATGTTGCATTTTGTTTCAAATTCATTATCAAATGTGGCCCCGTGTGCGGCAACTTGGTCGAGATCAAGCTACTACCTCTTGGACTAACTACTTGTTGGTATGTCAGTATGAAATAGTATGGACAATTTTCCGGAATGCCGTTGGGTTGTGGCCAGCTGACTGTTTGGCTGAAGTGTGGCACCGAGTTCACAACATTCACCCCCGTCACCGGTTGAAAAGCTACAAGTGAATGAGAATCGGTTAGCTGCCAGCGTATGAAGCAAAAAAATTCAGCTCAGTAATATCATGGGCACTATACACGTAAAAACTATCTAACTTCAATAAAAGACCTGGTAATGTCATTTCATATTTTTCAGTTCCTATATTTAAACGATATTCGGTTCTGTTCTACCAGAGAAGTCCAGTTGGCAATGCTGTGGAATGTAGGTAGCTCGGGTGCGCTGCTTTGTTGTTGGTCTGTTCGCCGAGCTTGGTAGTTGGATTGTATCCAATCCAACTAAGAGAAGTCCAGTCATAGGTGAAGGGTTACCTTGCTCCGTGGCACCGCTGTTTGGGTTGGAGTCCCGTGTACATTTTGCAGTTGAAAGAGCACTATGTCACACTTTGTAATCACTTCTCTATCACATTCTCGGTTCCTTCTCTAGCCTGCACAACCCATCTTGTCACGGTGGTCACATGAGAATCACGTCTTGAGTACAACACCTTTCGCAGTCCGTGCATTCCGCTGTGCTCTATGAGCTGCTTCATAAACTCATGCATTAAGAAAGTACAATGTGTGAAGTTTTGTGGTGAGATCACTACCTGCCTCAAGCGCCTCGCTTTAAGTAGAAACGACATGCAAACGCAATTTGACCCAAGTAAAACTGACAGCATTTCCTCTTGAGTTATATCCATCAGTAAGATAAGGGACAGTGCACTAAAGAATTGTTTCTACTCCCTTTAGCGTTCACACAATTATAACATTTACACATTTACGCTTTTGTTGTGAGTGGTATTGAAAACTACATTAAACGGATGATCAAAAGATTCATGAATCAGGATATCAGCAATAAGTAAAGTTCACAAACAAACTGCCTTCACCCTTGCTTAAGGAGGTCCAAATAACGCCGCTTTTCGGTGAATTCATACGCCCAAATGACTATGTAATAGGTTGTGGAGAATTATTTGTTCGACCCTATGTTCATTCCCAGTTTGTCAGTGTTGCTTCGCCAGTGAGTATCTTTGAGAATAAGAGTGGGGTTTGTCATCAAATTGATGCTTTCTCCAAAATACCTTTTTGTCCTTAAGGGCTTTTGTTTAGTGAATTTGGCGGTATCAGGTGAAATGTGCACTTTTCGAGTCAGTTTGTGTCAAGTCATATTAAGAAAAGCTTTGTCTATGCCGTGGGTAGTGAAATTTCAGACTAGTTAGATTACTTTACTTCGGACTTCAAAATATCCATAGATTCAATTACTAACGAAAAGTCAGTAAGCAACTCCCTTCAGAATAAAGAGATAGTTTAGAAAGCGCGATATCCTATTACCCAGTTTGACCTGTTGAATGGTGCACCCCATAGATTCAAGTGGATCTCATTGAAAATTCAATAACAAAATAAGAGATTCATCTTGGTTCCACGTCAAAACTATTGCCATTTATAACGCATTCTTTGTTCACACTATGTGCAGCTTGATGTTTATCCATAAAATAAGACTGAATAAAAATTCGAGGTCCCTCAACCTGGTGAACTCCATGTTGGACGAAACCAATAGTAGGCTGGGATAGGTTTGACCAATTCCTAAGCACTGCATTCTCAATAAACCATCTCAAAAGCTCAAACCTAAGTCGACTTTCGTTGGGAAACGACCCGGGTCAGAAGTATGCCCGGATTTCACATAAGCACAATCTTATTCTGAATTTATTCTGATTTATTCGACACAGTGACTAAGTTGTAATTCCCTTTGCACGAAACCAACTACGCCGAGGTTATATGAATGTTTCAGCAATATTCAGAGGTAGTTAAATAGCAACGAAATAAAGCTCGGATACATGGTGATCAATAAATATGTTGTCTTTCTTTTACTGTCTTACCCGGTGATTTAGGTGTTCCACAAGATTGTTCAATCCATACAGTTTCTCCGTCTGTTTTGATGCCTTTCAGTTGCACGTGATATAGGTTACACGGAGTTAGTCCCGTAAAATTGTATGCTCGCGTTTCCGTTTCGTTGATGCTGATTGAAACTCGCTGAGTCAAGTCGTAAACCAGCAAGTCATATCCTTTTAGTCGAGGATGTTTCTTTGATGATGGATCCCAAGTGACTTGCAAACCGTTTTCCAGAGGTGTGACAACCAGCTTAAGGGGTACGAATTTCCGATGTCCTAAAGGCAAGAAGCACAATCAAAACTATTATGAAATAACTGATCATCTTGAGAAAACAGGGGTTGTATTCTGGACCAAGGCGAACTAAAACCACATAAAGCTAGCCTGTTAAAATAACCAGGGGTTTTAAAAATGAACAATCCTAAGGGCTGATTGTTTCTATCAGCCTACAAAGAATAGAGAGTGGTACTTCTGGGTTGTTGGTTTGATCGAAATAAAGCATATTCCCCTTTTCTTAATATCCACAGAGATTTTCTAATGAAAGATGAACAATTCCAGTAGTCGTACTGCACTACTCATAAGGTTGCTGAAAATTCATCGACAGCTCAACCTTCTTGGGGCTCATCAGGTAGGCGCAGTCCGCGAGTTTCCGTCAGCCTTTCGTTCTACTTGAATTCCAATGACACGAAATTAGCGCAATACACTCAACTGAAAGTTAATTTGGTCTTTTAAACAACCAAATCAGTTTGCAAATGAGTGTATTGCGCTGAGTTCAGTATTCCTTTCTCGCATCATTTTGTTGTACTTCGAGATCACTTATTCTCACTGTCGTGTGGATCTACCTTTTGTGTTTGACTGTCCAACAGCTTACATTAGAAATCCACCTTCATGCCGAGGCACATGATTTGTGCAGGCGGCAGTCCTCAGAAAAGGCTTTGATCCTTATTTTCATTGCGACAGAAGCATAAGACGTTGGATCTTCGTCAGGATCCAGGCAAGTAGAGGTTAGATCTGGCGTATCCGATTATCGGTAATTCAAAGATCTGATAAGAGAGTTGCCATCGCAGCATTTATTCAAGATACCAAATTATCAACCCCAGAAACGTGCTCATGTGAATTAAGCAAAATAAAGCCAAGTGTTCTGATGACGAATAGAAGAAAACGGAGTTTGCGTAGCACATCTTTTCTTACATTGTTTTCGAGAATAAATGTTTACAGGCTTTCAACATCGGACGAAAGTTCCCATTACTACAAGAAATCAGTTCCTCTTATTTGAATGACATCGTCCTATCCAATAACTTAAACTCTCTTGGGTTTCCTAGTGGAGACAGTATCATTGTTTATCAGTTGGACTGTGCTTTTGCATTCAACTCTTTAATCGTTCACCTCACCTCCTGAAGCCTGATCCCGCTGCCTGTACTTCTGCACTCACCGCCAGTCTCACGAGACATACTTAAGAGGCAGGTGGGAACTCATGGATATCAGAAAAGCAACACCTCTACAATACGATTCAGTATCAGGTAATTGGGCGAAAGAGGTACATTTCAACAACAGACAGCAAACTTATCGTCTCAGTCAGTACTTTATAGTTCTCGGATTTGATTTAGAAGTGTGGCTACTGAAATTTGGCAGCGTCAACACCCAACTGATTCATAATTTACGAAGGCTGTGGGAATTACTATAAAGACTGAAGGCCATACAGTTCAAATGAATCATTAAGTACTCAGTATTACGAAGCAAACAGTATTACAAAGCATTCGCGGAGCGTTTGTGCAAGTATGGAAGGTTGAGCATCCATTTTTTGGTTTACAGATGTTAGTACGCGCCATTTCGATGAGGTTCGATGCTTGTCTAACGACGTCAAGTGTGTTCTCCAGTAAACAGACGTGTAGGTTGCCTTTATCCGAGATATGTTTGATTGGATTATTCTATTTTAGATAATGAGTTCAAATGATTACCGTAACAGTCACCGGCGCACTGGAGCCGATAGTGCACCAAGATCGATGTCGTACAAATAGTTTCATCGCACAAACTGTGATGAACACGATTGATACTCTATTCGTTTGGCTATTCATTATTCTCTTGTTTAAATATTCCATATGCTGTACATATACGCCAATTCGAATATATACGTGCTGCTAGTAAAGCTGGCCTGAATTCTGAATTTCTAGTTCGTCTGGTTATTCCGATATGCGTGCGAAACTTAATTTTCACACAAACTTACTGGTATGAATCAAACGAAACTATCCAACTACTGTTTGTGCTCCTTGGGAGTGATTTCCTTTGGAAATCAGGACTTACGATTAAATTTGTAATCACTTGCAGTGACACGCCCCAGGCAAAAATCGCTTCGATTAAGGTCATTACAAAACTGTTTATAAAACAATTAAAACAGAATAATCGCTCTGTACGAAAGAAAATCCATGGCTTCTGGAAGCCCCCCCCCCCGAATAATCGTTGTATTCATTGTTCACTAGACCTTCCTGAAATGATAACTTCTTAATAGGTCCTGATTTCTGTCCAGTTCGTTGAATATCTTCGAATAGCAAACCTCGGTAGGTTAGTATGTACATCAAATCTTGACGATAAAATGGACTAAAACGCTCCATCCTCGAAAATGAAAAGTTATTATCTTCAATAAGTCTCCTGTCAGACACTCGGAGTTCACGCAGTCGCATACCGCACACGAATGGTGCCAAATTGTTGAGCCAGTGCCTCATTAATGTGGAATGCACGTTCTCCTCAACTGCAGGTGTAAGTTTTCTTTTCGACAGTCTCCAGCTGTGTCCATCTATTGTCAAACCTGGCTGTAAGGCACCAGTCAGACACTTAACTTCACTTTTTGTTGCAAGATCACTTTGGTCTGACGGAAAAACAAACGTCCTTCTTAAGAAAGAGTTCATTTGAAGTAGACGACTAAATAGTCACGAGTAATGTTGGGCAATGATGACTAGCGATGAGCACTGTTGCGATGCATACCGGATAATAAACTTACAAATGTTTATCTGTCATCACAAATACCTGAAAGAGGGTAGTTCCAAAATGACCAGAATCGGAACCTTCTACTGACAGCAACTGACTAAGGTTTAGAAACTCTTACTATGCCTGAATGTAGTCGTCTCATTCCTAAATCCGATTTCACACAAAGATCTACCGTGGCAATGTAGAGTTTGCAGTGCTATGGATGATAAATATAGACAGTGTAGTCAAATGTAGAATACATACACCTCTGTGATGAAAACAGTAGAGGGAATCTAGATTTTTAAACTCACAGCAGCGTAATCAGCCCCGGGTGACGGAATTTACGATGTTCACTGTACATAAAACTGAGAAATCTCTACATTTAAAGCATCTACACTGAACTCTTCCCAGGCAGGCTGGATAATTCTGTTAGCAAAATTAGTACGCGCATCTTCAAAACTTACGTTTCTGCAGCGTTGTTGCACAACTCCACCCTGAAAAACGGGTCTCCTTTCCTGCACGAACCGGAGTGATTCGAATCCAGTGAAATGAGCCTGCCTTCAACCCGGCCACGCGGACAGAGTTCCGGACAGTTTTTATTTCTTGAATTGCCTCCAAATGCTTGATGGTCACCGTGAAACCATCCACTGGCTCTTCACTTACGGGGTACAGTTCCCATCGGATCAAAAGTTCGCTTTGTGATGCATTCACCCTTATGTGAACGGGCAGTGTAGGAAGTTCATCTGAAAGCGTACAAGCACATGAACATGCTAGGTTTTCTGGATTTATATGAGACGGCACTGGTCGGATTTTCAATGTTTTGCACAGGTTCCTTCACGAAAATGGAGCGAGTCTGACAAAAGTGTGCCCCCCTTTCCCGGGCTAGATCACGTGGTTCACTCGGTTCCACCTCTGTGGCCAGTGAAATATTGAAGTAAATATGAATTTATTGAGTTGATGGAAAAGCTTGAAGATTGTGAGCAAACTCTGATGAGTTTTTCGAACGGTCGTGGTAAGTTTTAAGACCACACGTGATGAGATGTATATATGAAATATGCTGCGAGCATTCTATTTTGGGAACACACAATCCCGGTTTATCTGACATTCAAAATATTCCATATGTTATCAACGAGGAACATAACGAGTGGCTTGAGCGTATCCACAGCTATGCGAGTACGGAATTGCTCTGGTAGCTTGTGCCTTTCGGAATTTGAACTAAAGCGACTGTGCAATATAGGATGGAAATGGATCTATCTCACAGCGGGCATAACTCGTAGAAGCTAACGGGCAGTCCGCTTTTAACTGTTAGGAAAGTTCAAAGCATTGGAAACCAACGAAATATTGGTGAACAAGAGATTAGGGAGAAGAGCTTTAAGTTCAGTTCCGTATCGCGACATTCGTTCGGCCTTTCACAAGATTTGAACGCTGAGTCCTAGAAGGTAGAGACAGACCACAAGGTGGTTTTACTCAAGAATAGTAAATAATATCAAAACAGTTATTTTTGCCTAATTTTTAAGAAAGCTGAAAAGTTTCTAGCCCCTAGAGGAAAAGCCGAGACCTAATTAAATTTCATGGGATTTATCTTGGGGCCGCTTTGAAATAAACCAGCTAACGCGAGCACCACTTGTACTGCATTTTGCTGCAAGCCGTCCAATTACTCTGCATCCATAGACGACTTGGTCAAGGCTTATTTGAAAGAGCCATCAGTGGGAATTCCGCAAAATTAGAGCTTACCACTTTGCCTCGTCACAAGCCTTCTAGGTAAGTAAGGCCACTGGAAACTTCGTAACTTTGTTTAAAGTCAACCAATTGCGTCGGTCATCAAAGCAGTTTGAGCTCTTCCAAATACCTATGGTGTACTTCAAGTTAGTCAGTGTCCGTGGGGAGTATTCTCGACACCACCAACGTACTTAGTTGATGATCTATAAAATAATGTGGCACCTGAGAAACCCATGCTTACCAGTATTTTATGATTCACGCAAATAGCGTCTTTACAGTGTGAAAACTAGAGATGTTATACGACATTTTTCATCCACTGTGCTGTCCACGGTGATGATTACCAATAAGAGCCCCGTCCAATGGAAGTACTGTCAAAATGAATCACAGGCGAAAATTCCTGACACCTTGCGGACTAATATTCAGTGGGTGAGTTTTGCGGCGTTTGTGTTTCTGCACCCCGGTAGAGAATTCGACTCCCCGCTTGTAAGAACTGCCGCAAAAGGTTCAAGAGGTCAACAGTTGAATGAATCTTTCATTTATTTGCAAGGCCACATGACAGTGAGACGAGTCATCGGGAAAATTAGTTGAAGTCATTAAAGAGATCTCTCAAGTCAAATAACTTGCAGGCGAGTTCTTCAGGTACTGAAAGTGTTGTTCGATTTGGTGTGAGGTAAATCTGTTTTGGCCAACAGGCATCGTCATCATCTTCAGCCGTAAACCGCGTGCATATTGCACAGTGGTCATAGCTGCAAGCTTTTCGTTTGCCGATGATCAAGGAAATGGGGTTTGGATAACTACAGGATACTACAGATACAAGTGACATGTGTTTGCGGGAGCGACATTGGACTTTTCATTTGGGAAAAAGTAAAAGGAAAGTACGCACTGCAAAAAAAACAGGTTGAATGCATGTGCGCCAGTGAACGTGACTGAGCCGTTTCTGTTAATGTCTTTAACCCCTGACCTGTCCCGCCTTGGCTTCCCCAACCAGGAAGACCACAATGTCTAGAAGGGCTGAATTTGCTGTGAATGCCTTTCGGTTTGCTGCACATTCATTTCTCTCACCTCCCTTTGGACAGTTTCCAACTAACCAGTGGTTGTCCAAAAAGAGACTTTCCGAAAAAATTCGGTTGACTGGTATATGAATCACATGAATGGCAGGCGCAAACCAGATCGCCTATCGTAGGCGTTTTTTTGAAAACCCTCAACATGACTGATTCTGACCACCTGGACCGATACAGTTACTCAAGGTGGCGAATTTGTCTGCCACTCCGATCGGATTATCCGGAAGCGTGAATTTCGGGTTTGATTTCAACCAGTGTTCGAGCAGCTCTCAACAGCTCACTGTTGTAAGCCCACACCAAACAGGAAGCAGAATTATTTCAGGCGATTTATTACTGTCTACACTACTGTGACGTCAGATCCAAAAAGAGTTGTCCTTCTTGTATTCGACACCTGTGAGCAGAGACTCTGGAGGCATTTCGACCACATAGACTGGAGGTTAGCCTCCAATCACCACATCAACGGTTTAGTTGAAGAGGAAGGAGAAGATAGGACAACAATTTCTGACTCTATATGATGTAGTCAGCTCAGGCGAGGGCATCCCAAGACCTTCACACGTCTCAAGGGGTTGGTGCTCATTAAGAAGATAGGGAATTTATGGGAAATGGCTTTTCTTCAGAGACATTGACACAGTGCCTGATCGCCAAGTCAAGACGACCACTGTTGTCTACTGGAAGCAGTACCGATGTTCCAGGGTCTTTCGCGGGATCAACTCACGACCCACCCGTCCCGTTGATAGACGGGATGTCACCGGTCTGCTACTCTATATTCAGTCAATTTTTAGAGGATGAGACCAGAGATCACCATCGATTCTACAGATACCATGCTCATGCCATGGCGGTTTTCATAGTAGTCGCGTAGTTTTTGAATATAGGTATGAGTGTCGATGTGCCGCATTCTGCAGGTAGTCTCTCTTCATTTCATATGGCTTTGATGCACCAATACGAAACGCGAGCTTTTCTGTTCGTTATGCTCATAACAATGCAAACTTGGACTTGCTTCGTGAACTTGAATAAGGACAGAAAGATTGCAACAGAATGTCCACATTAAAAGCGGAGAGTGATTGTGAGGACAAATATAATTAGAATCGTTTTGTAACTTGGTATTACATGGTGAGTAACATATATCTATCACAGGTAGGTGACATTCTGATACGAATTCAGTGATGTATCCGGACCTTTTTGCTTTGCACGCAAACAGTTTTGTTTAGACAAGAGTCAAGTTTACTCTTGTTCTCAACTGAAAGAGGACTAGAAGAGAACGCCATCTGTAGTATTTTATTTCTTGCCAAGAATTATCAGGACGTATAACCGGATTATTATGCTAAACCTGCGTACCACCCGAAATCTTCTGAAGTGGGGAGAGTTGCTGCGAATCCATTCGGCGTCGGACGGCGTCTTCAGAATATCCGATAATATCGACCAGGCATATGCCTGTTCACCTGTTCAGACGTGACAATTCAGTTGCGCTTAGCGTGTTCTGGTAAAGTAGTGGTTAGACGCTCGCCTCGCACGTCAAACTTACACCGTTCCTTTCTCCATCCGAAAAGGATATTTACAGTTGGTGAGGTCAAACAAGAGCTATTTGGTATGGACTCACCAGACTACTTAGGCCAGGATAAGAAGCTAACTGCTCAACCGTGGTATGCGAATGCACATTTCAATCCATTCATCCCTCTAGTGTTCGAGAGGGTCCTCGTTTGCAGATGAAACAGCACGGTTGATACAATAGACTCATCGTTTGGTTTATTCGGCTTCCATATATGTGCTGCTTCACCTTAATTTTCATGAATGGTCACACGGCCCACATGAACAGAACAGCCACTGGTTGTGAAGTGCCAGGATTGAAACAGTCTTGGTGAAAGGCTCCAGTGAAAACCATTGTATTGTACGTCGGGAAGAAGTGCATGCGCATTTTCCTTAATTTGTTCATGAAAGCATGGTAGTCCAACAGCCACAACATTTGGCTCGTCTCATCTGATCTCTGACTCACTTTGTATATATTTTCACTGTTTTCACCAATTTCTCCTCTTCTCGTCGACGACAGATTTGTGGTAAGAAATTTGGGACGCGTTTCAACCCACCCCCCTCAGTCATCACCCTACTCAGAGTAGGCTCAGCCCTACTATAAAGCACAGTTCACTGATAACTTTACCATTTGAATAAACTTAACTGTAAAAGTCTTTTCACTATACTGTTCTCTTGGAAGGTCAGAGTTTCTCATTTGCTCAGGTGAAATAATAAGTATTGCAATGTGTGTGGCTCAAAAAGTCAGTTGGACTGGTACTATGGTTTGAATTCTGGAGCACCCTTGTTTACGCAGCGGACAACCAGATCAAACCACACTCAGAGGGCATATTGTCGGGAAAAAGTTGGTTTATTTACACTTCCCATTCACAAGTGATTCATTAGCAGTATTCTTTACCGAGAAGCCAAACCATCATATTGACATGAAGCAAAAGGCCTCTAGCCGTTATCTGAATTTTAGTTTCAGGTTATCTGCTAGTTTGTACCACTGGCCTCGCTGAACACCCAGTAGTGCGCTTGTGTCGGGTGTCATATAAGCCCTACAGAAAGTCCGACGAACCACGTGAAATTAATCCAGCTTTCCCGAATTTTTGGTGGTAAAGTTATACCTGAATCCTTTCTTCCATAGTTGACTGAAACTGCTCATGTCATAGATAAAACCTGGTCACAAACAGTACGTTCGAAACCACTAGTAACATCAGAGAATATGAGAATCAGGCGATGCAGCTCAGTTCTCTATCCAAAAGAGGTTGTTTCCTTCTGAACTAGTGCTCTCCTATTTTTTGTTTTTTTTTTCGTGTTTTTTTGAATACTTCATTTGACTGTGACTTCATTTAGTTGATTCTGTAACTCACTGACCTGTGCAACCTCCCCTTCAATTTAACCTTTGGACCCATGAGTGTGTCTAATCATGCGCGTGATTTGTCTAGTTTCGTGCAAAATTGTGATCATCTGTAAACAACCAGCAAAAATACGCTTTTTTCGATAACCTGGTTCCATCATGACATTCAGTGGGCTGCTGATGAAGGAAACAAAATCGATGGATGATAAACTCGCTATTGGCAGTCGTCTGAACTACTAGAAGACTGGAAATTCAACGTACTGATTCCTTTTTCCTTAGATTACTACACGGCATCTTCCTAACTAAAGTTCACTTACGTAAATCTCCTTTAGTCTAATACTAGTCATAGACTTCTTTTGGTTGACAGTGAGCTCATCTGAATGACTTGAATAAAGACACTACCACCTCAGTGATGAATATAGTGCTAGTGCGGTCATCAGATATATTCCCGAATGGTTTTCTGTCCTATCAGACTTCACATCCGATGGTTTAGAAACGACTGACTGCAGTCAAATTATCCACTTTGTAGGCAAAAATAGCTTGAAACTAAGTAAAATCTACCCCTGTCTCATGCCAATGAACTTAGTTCATTTCCTGAAGAAATACTGCAATTCAGGAAGAGATTTGGAGCAAGCTCCACTTGAAGAAGGGGCGCTGTGTGACTCCGTCAGCAACCTCCTGTTCCAGCGGGAATTGTTTTCTGTTTATATACCAGATTATATATCAAAAGGTTCCTGAATATATCTTATTAAGACGCCCACAGTTCTTGCTAGTCCTTCATATATATGCGTGCTTTTACTCATGTTGCAATAGGATGGCTACTTCTATATCATAAAATGCAAATCCATTATGCAATCAAAACTCATATCCTAGTTTTTTGTACAATGAGAAACATCCGTATTTTCCCCCTCCGATGAGCGGGCACCTTCCAACAAATCCGCAATCGATTGGTTTCTCTTTCAGAAAGAACGAACATCGAGTGACTATACCTGTTAAAGGCAAACTACTCCACTGATTGATATATATTTTGGGCGACTATATGGCCACCAAGTACGACCAGCACTAATAAACATCGTCTGCAAATTTGAATAGTTCATTAGATCACCACATATGAGGTAATACCATAGCTCCCACTAGGATTCAAATGCATTTTTCCAAGGTCATAGCTTACTTCCAAAGAGACGCCACGTCATGTGGGCGAAATTCCTATGATATCAGAGATCTCAATCTCAAAACGTCGATTTCCTGCTAGTACGTCGACTGGCTAGAGTTAATCTTTTGTTTGTATCCTACAGCCTTTCATGGGCTGTTCTTACACGCCCGATGCATTCGTTTTGATAAAGTATGGGTTTACTTATCCAAAAGCCTACAATGGATCTTTATTCCAAAAGTGTTCTTTTGCGGCCAAGGAGCACACTGTCGCCCTACTCTTACCGCTGGATGATAAAGCGCATTAGAGCAAAATGCTAGGAGTCAATAATCGGAAGCCTACAGTCAAAACTGGATACGATGTATTGCTACAAATCTAAAATGGAATATAATTTCAGTGCTGACACATAACGAAAGCATTCTTTTTACCATAATCTACTATAGACACAGTGTGTCTAAAACCAATGTATTAAAGGACTATTACCTAGTCACTTCAAGATAGCTTGATAACTTGATAACTTGTCCTTATCATTAAAAGTGGTGTCCGTATCAAAAGGATTCGTTTTCCTGCCGCTATCTTACTACATCCAAAACGCTGGTCACACAGGCATCCAGCTGCTTATGGAAGTCATCATGATACTCATCATGGTACTCTAGACAACGATTTATCATCACCAGTGAAAAGTAGAAATGTACAAAAATGGAAAAAATTCTCGCAAACCTTGGTGGTCCTGATTTGGTTGAGGTACAAATAAATTATAGTTTGATTTTTCACATGCACTTTCGAAAATACCTCTGAAGTGGTATACTGGTAGGATGCTTCTATGGACGCCAAGCAAAATGCAATACGAACCTCAGGGGATAGACCAACACATCCAAAGTCATTTCTATTCAATGGAACGGGTCCGGTGTTGATATGTAAAAATCCACCCTCGTGAGATACGGACACCTCATGACCCAATATGAGAAGTTTTACGGTATAGTGTTTTAAATAGCAAAATAACCATTGGTAATCTCACCGGAAATTATTTTCCGGTGGTATTAGTCACCTTTTATGGACTACCTAGAAGTTTATTCGAACAACTTAATCAAATTCGCAATTTCCTAGGCAGGATCGAACCCACACAAAAGGCAGCAAATCAACCGAAATGGCACACGAGCGTTTATGATGCTGAAACCAACAGGCTGGGACAGTTACTAAGTCCAAAAATCCATAAAATGAATTTCACGCCTGCAAGGATCATAAAATCTGTTCATCATCCTTAGTAAGGGTTGAATCGTTTTGAAAATCAAATTTTATCAAACGCAATAATACTAGTGTGATGTTTGAACGGTAATGAACAATAATGTCACCTTGATGGTTTTTTTGCACCATTGGTGACGGCGTTCTTTGTGGAGTAGCAATGGTTCTGTAACACAAAGTCGCAGAATTCAGTGTATTTTCACTCAAAACGATCAGCCAGAAGGCCAAACCCTAAACCTGCGCAGACAGGAAGTTGACTTACAGGTTTGAAGACAACAAACAACGCTCACAGAGAACAACCACAGAGCCAGGAGCTCGATGATAGTTCGCATCGCCTCAAAACGTGGTGGTCGTGTGTTCAAACGATGTCTAATACATTTAAATAGCGGCAACTAGGCTTTTTAATTGTTCTAATGGGCTATCACATAACAATCGGCATCGTACATAACGAGAAACGGCATGTTAGGAATGTTAGTTAGCAGCCATTGTGTGATGCATTCCGCCAATCGCTAGGATAGTAATGGTTGTCCATAACAACGAGCGGTACAGGTAGGCAGAACTAGAACTATACCTAGGCAGGTGGAGATTAATTCATCGGACTGATCTACATTGCCGATGCTCTTTGTTACAACCACAATTCGTTTCGATTTAAGTGGAACTGAATGTACGAAGAACGATGTCGTTACTTGTGGAAAGAAGTTGCACTAACCTTTATTTAAGTAAATAAGAGGTATCATTCTCGTGTCTGTCAATATTTGAAGTTGCTTCTCACAATAGTTTCATCGTCATCCTCGATATTTCGCGCTTTCATCAAGATTGTAACACTGTCACCAGTGTATGGAAAACCACAGAATCATAAAATTGCTTTGCGAACCAACTGCCAACTAAAAGTACGTTAAAATTCTCGCTCACAACCAAAAGCACACTATCCGGTTGTTTATCAGCAGAAACACTGAAGTTGCCCCCATGATGCAGATGAGTTTAATTATGTAATACATTTTGTTCAAGATAACTTTGAAAACAGCATGTTTTCGATTTTGTTGTGCTCATGTTTGAAGATGTGCTTCTTGGTGTAAAAGCTTCTGACATTGTCATAAAAGTTTGCGTACTGGTGAAAAGCCAAGATGTTCATTTAAACATCCACTGAACGAAAAACTGCATGGATTGCCGAGGTTCATCGCTGGTATGAGGAGAACGGACATCCGAATGAGATGGTAAAAAATGAAAGAGCGATGAGGTGTATTTCTGGGATCGTTTCCATCATCATTGGCAGCGACAAACCAGCGAGACATACTGCTGTTTGGTTGGCATACAACCATGAAAGAAGGCCACAGTAAAAAAGGTAACAGCAGAGACTTCTTGCAAATGAGCCCTGTGTCCTTAAGGAAATCTGTCAAGAATAAGGACAGCATCAAAATAAGCATGTCTGTGCATCATGCCAGAGTAAGGCGCCATCAATGGAATCAAACCAGCGTCATTTGCGAACTTCACACGGCGCACAGTGACAGGTGAATTTTAGCTAGACCGTCCCGCTAGAAAATACCAACGTTCGCACAACTGCGATCGGCCGTGTGCCATGTCCTCCAGGGTTTCCAACCCACTGAAAAAGGATTACGTGGACTCCAGCCACAAAGATCCCACAAAACAGTTTGATGGTAACCGCCATGTTCCATTCTGCCATCCGCGGACCTTTCGCCAACAACTACTCGGAGCAGAAGACGCATTCTTCGGTAGACGGTGGTCAGGTATACGTAAAACGCCCCAGATAACATCAACCTGGTAGGTTTAATGTGCTGCTCTAACTAATCGGATTCAATACCAAGTACCCACTTACGCATAGCTGCGATGAATACTGGCTGCAGCCAGCTTACTTTTGCTGTGCTACGCAGACGCTGTTGATCAAGCACTTGGAGACACCTGAGATCCTCGGATCGAAGGGGCGAAGTCCCACAAACGTAGACCGCTGTTACAGTTATTCTATGTACATGACCCTTTAGCGTCGATGAAATTCGCTCGTGATACCGTAAATGACGCTATCTGCACCTTGATTATCATGGACTAACTCTATCTGTTACAGTGCAGTCACGGCTTACACGGATGCCAAGATACGTGAAGCGACCGACAACTCAAGTTCTCCATTCTAGGGTTTCAGAGAAGCACAAGTAGACGGGACATCTTGAAAACTCCACTATGATGTCGCAAAACTAATGCAAAAATATGCGACCATCTCCGATATTACCGTTAAGGCATTTGCGCGGACAAATAACCGTCGAACAACAAAATTGTGGTCTGCATACTCCCAATCAATTCATCTCTCTTCACATTCGCAGTCCCTTGGAGTGTGCACTCAATCACGACACCGGTAGAAAACTGAAGAACCGTACTTGTTTTCAGGGCGCTTCTGGGTGGTTCTTTGTGCACCCTAACACGTCCGGTGGTGTGGGAATAAAAAGCAGGAAGAATGCTTTCCGAATTTCAAAGATATCTCTTCCGGCCGAAACATTTAGGACAGCTAGTCAATTAAAAGATGCGAAGGCTACCTGACAGTCGAGGAAAACCACGATTGTTAGTTGGTGGTATAAGAGGCGCTGCTCAAGCGCTTGACGCGAAAATATGATCAATGCATCCTCTGCCTGGTCGAAATCCTGCTTGGTGCTTTCGGAATTGCGTCTCACATGCCGAAGTTGGGCGTCACACTATTAGGGACGCCGGTAGTCTTGTTGCGAGTGAAGCTGATAGCCTAATATTATTCACCCGTGTGTGTGGTAATCGTTGCCCAGTTGTGCATTTTAACGGGATGTCAGTGGTGACAAACATTTGTTAACAGACGTTCATCTACACCACATTGCATTGAAAAACCATCTCCACCAAATTCGGACCTGAGAAGAACGTTCACGGTTACAACTGGGATGCGCTCGAAGTGTCACTGAGTTTCCAATAAAATCTATTTACGAAGTAGAGTGGTACCGCAAAAGGTTCGAGAGGTAAATGGTTATCAACTTGCGACTCAACATGTGGTAGGTGGAGAAGTTATTCCACGTGCAGTGACAAGTGAAACTGACTATGTACGGCAATTCGGCACAAACCCTTAAATATCGTCGCTCTACTCAGAGTAAAACAACAAGTCTCCAAAGAGTTGTCGGCAATCTTATTAGTGATGCTATGCCAAGGAAATCTGTGTATTCTCATTACTAGACACGTTCAAGTAGTGGCAGCAACGTGGAATAAAAATTCACCGCTCTGAATTATTGCATTCTTATCATTTTTTCTTCATCTATGGAAATGTGTTAACCCGGTTGGTGGACTCTCACATGATTGAAGAATTATCCCGCAAAAGTCTCGATTTGACTTAACCGATAAATTAGCCTTAGGATGATTAGTAAAATAATTCCCACCAACGGTTGAATGTAGTAAACCTGGAGGATAGGACCACTACACACGACAACGTAGTCATCAAATTCCAGGGATACCATTATTAAGGTTGCTTCGTGGGGATGGGTTTTCCTAGTAAAGTAAGTTTTATCGATTCTTCTTCCAGTTCGGCGGCTTCTTAGTACTGACCTAGATCAGGAGTACTGAAGACATTACACACGTCAACACTCATATGCAGGATGAAAAACCTGCAGTGTATGCTTCAGGAGAGACTGACAACTCAATCTTCGCTATATGAAAGTCGCTCAAAACGCCTCACAAAAAAAGCGCATAGTTCCGCTATTCCAGAACGTAAATCGTGCAATACGGTCTCACTGGGAAAGACCATTTTCGGAGGGATATATAGAACCTTGTTTCCTCGACGTTGTATCGTGATACCGCCTATCGGTTATGCCGAAATTGGGCTTGCCAGACTACGCGATAAGTAGAAGACAGAAGGTCAAGAACACGGCTGTATTGTCAGGTCAGGCCAAAAATACAGAGCTAGTGCGTAAATTTATAGGATGGCTGAATGGTCAAATATGGTCACTTGCTTTGTTCGCTCTTGACGTGACCAATTTCACACCCGATCCGCTGATCGCATGCTGCTAAGCCATGTTTGGTACGCTGCTCCCACGCACCTGCTATCCGTAACGTGTGGTGACAGATGGTGATCGTTCTGTACATGTAATTTTTGATGTCTGGCCGCGTCTTGACACTTCTCCCTGCTGGAGACATATCGCAGATTCTCCATGTGGAGTTCACCAGCAACCGTTTTGCTGGAATTATTCGTCACCCAGTGCTTCTTTGCAACGAAGATGGGTTGACGTCAATGTTTGATGCCGTCGACAGTGTCTTGCGAACACAAATCACTTAACAGAGTTGAGGTGAACTGCGTACAATTGTCCGTTACTACCGTGTGGTAACCCGGAACAACTGAATAGTTTCTACAATCCAGCAGTGGTAGTTTCGTTAGTGCTTTGCGCATTCAAAGGACTTCTGGCCACTTCGTGAAGGCGTCTACGATTATCAGGTAATACAGACCACCAAATAAACCTGCAAAGTTCATGTGTAGCCGTTGCCATGGTGCCTCAGGCATGGGTCAATCTTGTTGTTCACATCGTGGCGGATTCTTTGCAAATTGGATGCATTGAGGACAACTGTGACAGTACTGCCCCAAATCCCATGTCAGGTCAATAAATGTAGCTTCTGGCCAATGATTTAATTCGGCTAACTCCTGGGTGGCCGTTGTGGAACTGTTTGATTACTCTTTGTCGGGAAACCCTTGGTATAATCACTCTCTCAACAAAAATCAGGCGGCTTCCATAAATGAAGATCATTCTACCTCAAGCACATAGAGCCAACCATGAACGAGTCTGATAGGCATCCATGCATGCATAAATCGTCAATACTGTCCGTGATTTAACAAAACCCCACCGTTTTTTGTAATAATAAAATGAGATTGGCGTTCAGAGACGTTAGCCTTTTCGAACAATTTCTGGGAACGCGGCAGACGTGCGGATAAGTTACGAATTCATTTTCGGTCCCTTAGGTCCCCATCAACCTGCCTAGTATGTTAAACGAACCTACAAAAGATATCGTAACATTAGTATAGAAGTTATAATAATCAACTATTCCCGAGACGAAGCCTCCTTTGGACCGTCCAGTTCATCATTCATCGGTATCCAGATTTTGTGCCGCTGTACGGTATCCCTTCCTACGATGGAGGCTTGTCTTATCTGAATCTACCAGTTGCTTTCGTAATCCAGAAAATCAACCTCCTACTCGTTTATCTCTATCGGAAAGTCAAAGTGGGTGAAGCAGTATCGATTGCGAGCCCTGTTGGTTCACACGTTGCATCATCTAAAGAAGCACCACGTGGTAACTTTTGACCCGCTACCGCTACAAACCAGACCGAAACACACGGTGAGTCGCTTTTCAGGACGAATCAGCTTGTACTTTGGGAGGTGAAATTCTCTAATTCAAGCCATATAGACTTTATACTTCTCGAATCCTCCAAAAGCATCGCGGAGAGTCTGAAGCGACAAGCAGTGGAAATTCCTAACATTCCGTCCCATTTGCTATGCGCGGCGATCACCAACACAAGTGACTGACCGCAAGATGATTAATGAATAGTTGCACCATGATCATTCGGAATCAAGCTTCGTCGATTGCAAGGTATCTTCTAGCAAAGTCCATTTCGTTGACCTAGTGTGCGATTCACAGCTTTGGGACCATATTCACGTAAATCAGNCGATTCACAGCTTTGGGACCATATTCATCGTAAATCAGACGATAGGATGAAAAAAATTCGCTCGGTTTCTACACGACGAAATCAACCCGATTCACATAATTATGGCGAGCATGCACCAAAAAAACTCCACTATTAAGTTAATCAAACGGTATATATCAGACAGGGTGCGTTAGACAAAAGCTCAAGTCAGATTGGTATATTGGTTTATCGATCGAAGCGGACGATACTCGCGCCAGAGAGCTATTGGTTCTTGGTCTGTTCGCTGAGCCTGACGGTGGCAAAAATCTCACCTTCAATCATTGCGTACCGACCAACAACCAGGTAGCGCCAACCATTGGTTCTAGCAAGCAATCTATGGTATATCTGTGGAAAATTGTCGATCGACATACAACGGAAGCAACGAGTCGAAGCAATCAATCGAGTAAAAGATTGTCGCAATGAAGTGGTTACCCGTTCCTTTTTCGTGTCTCCAAACCATAATATCCACGTGGTGGATAAATAGCTCCGGTAAGCCGGAGATTGACGAAGTCATAGCAGATCAAAAACTTTCCCTGGAAAGCTTGGGTAATGCTTGCGAGCAAACGGTGATGACCATCAACTAAACGTGACACAGGATGGAGATGCTTGTGACAATGAGTAACACGCCCTGAGCGAATAAGTATAATGGTTGAATGGAGTCAGCAAACATGAGGGATACCAACCACACAAAAACGCCACATTGTTAATCCCAAGCTAACCAAACGAAGAAAGCTCCTTTACATTTCGACCCAACTTTTCTCATTTAGAAAACGTGGAACGCGTTCTCGCCTTGCAACGTGATACAAATACAAGCCAGTTTAACTGGTTTGATTATCTGAAATGTTTGTTCTATTCAACTTTCAAAAACTAGGATTGTATAATAAAATAGTGCCCCGATCCCCCTACTACGACACTCCGAGCATACAAACCATACCGGATCTGGATTCGAACCAGTTACATCTCGAAAACAGATCATAAATACCAGTTTCGAAATAGTCCTACAGCACTAAGTCTTAAAATACAGTTGTTAAAATGGACTGGATAGTTGAAATGGAGCGTCCCATCATCTGAAAGTAATTGATAATAATAATACCCTTTAGTTGTAGCATCCTTCCAGTGCATAACTCTCATGCCACAATAAGGAAGCGAGAGGGCTGATATACTGCCAGGTTACTCAAGTCTAGACAGGAGCAGTCAATATGTCCATTATTGGGCTTGAACCACAGACTTTCCAGCCAGTGAGTTCACGTCTCAATCACTGGGCTGTCTCGAGATCTAAATGCTGCCCATCTGAAAGGAACGGAATAGCAACCATCCGTGTTTAAGAAGCGCAATGATTCGTGGGTGGAAATCCTCGTGTGTAAACCCTCGTGTGAGTAAACCCTGAGAGAATGAACACCACTCGCCGATGGTACCCCATCACTCGGACTCCATCACTCGATTGACCACCTCCTCCCCAAAGTTGCAAAAACCAGAAAAGGTAGCACATTAGTTCTTATATACATATATAATTTCCGTTAAGAGCTTATCTTCAAGTCGTTACTCGGCGACGCTCGTAAGCTTTCGTACTCTTCGTCAGGCCTAGGGTACGTCGAGCGCGTGGACATTTGTTCTTGCGCTTTTCCAACTCTCGTAAGAGATCAGTTTCGGGCTGGAAGGAAGACAAACGCAGGAAACAAAAATATCGTCAATCAACGAAAACAACATAAGAATGACAGGTCTCCGTCAATGGCCACTTCGAGAACGCTGCGTTACATTAAGTAGGGTGGGTATTTTGGTGAAAAACGAATGTCGCTGCCTGGATACGGAAAACCCAGTCGTTTATTTGGTATACACGCTGTAGGCTTCGGCAACCAGAAGTGAGTACCCCTCTACGGTGACTACCCTGTAGGGTAACCTCATATGATCCGTATTCAAGAGTCTAATTTTATAACTTACACGGGTCGAATGCAAGTACTATGTTTCTAACATCGAGAGCTTGTTTCAAGCAACCCCCTTAAGACAGATTTAGTATTTTTCATCACTGAAGCGCCTGCATGCTGCAGCAACAACTTGGTGACTGAGAGGACACTGCGGAAGTTCCGCTGCACGTTGTAAAATCTCTAAGGAAATGTGTTGTATGAAACCTACTGAAATATACTGCAAACTGCTATTGGGATGTTCACATCATCTGATGTGCTACGGATGCATGATATGGAGCCAAAGTGAAATAAAAAATAACATTCCAGGTTCAGTCATCCAACGAATTACTAAACCTCGAGTGGGAGATGAGTTAACACAATCCAATCACGCTATCGATCGGAATTAGTAGCAAATGCAAACAACAACTAGAATGCTTAATGAATGTTGTTCTAACGAGCACGTCGTCCAACACTACAAGTGAGATCAGTGAGAATCATACTCAACTGCTCCTCCAAGAATGGTCTTGACCAGGATAGTGATGCGACTCTTTGGTGATTGGTGCCATTGGTTGGCTTGATAAGCTAGGCAGCCACATTATGATCGAGTTGACTAGGCCAGTGATTCAGTTGCTATTCCGACTTGGGGCAGCAACTTTTTTCAGTTCAATAGACGACTAAAAGGCGGATTGTTCAATTCGATCCGTTTCCGCAAGCACAGCTGCAGCAATACAACGGGTATTTCTCACTTTGTCCCGAAAGCAGTATAGCGATAATGAGACGGGCTTCGAAACCAAAACGATCCTTGACTTACAACGACTTTCCTTAGGCAGGAGACTAGTTCGTTGGGCATTTGGAACGGAATATCCCAGTCCACAAGCTGGTCACGTTTCCGGGTAGCTTTCTTCGCAGCAAGTCTAGCTTTTCGTGCGGAACAACCTTGGCTTTCTCTCCGTAGCTCTTTCAACAACTTTGGAATGCTGTAAAATATGGTGAGTACCAGCAATCGTGACAAACTTTTCTAACTCTACAGCCATGTTGACCTTTTTGCGCTTCCGACTTCTACGGCGCAATACAACCTCTTCCGTTTCTTTTGGCTGTACGATTCTTACGCCATCATCATCATTGGGAGCGGGAGTTTCCGTAGTTAGAGAATGGAAAAAGGTTCGGGCCTCTTCCATCTGATCGGTGGGATGCTGCAAAACATGTGAGGTAAGAAGAGATACAGTGAAATTACCCTTGCGTTTTCCGTGAAGCCTCGTAAGAACCGTTCGGTTTTCTGTTGGCGTTTGTGCTTTTTACACTCTTCTGCTCCCAGTGTGGATAATAACGCAAAGTGATCAACGACACTAGGATTGTATGACTGGCCTGCAGCCGGAAGAGACAAATTCGGTTGGCTTCGTTTCTGCAAACGACCAATAGCCGATGAGACGGTGTGTCAGTAGAAACCTACATGCTGCTTTGATTGAAGAACTTCTGTGAAAGGAACATAGTTACGGATTTATGTGTATAACACCTACCATCCTGCCACAAATCAGTAGCAGTACCAGATCGAGTCTTGGACTGGTAGCGTTTCATGCGCACACGGCCATCAGGTGCAGTAGAAATATCTGAAAACAATTTTGCTGCTTCTTTGTCCCCCCTAATGATAGGTTCTACAGGATTAGCGGATTAGTACCAAAATGCCAACATACTTTTGTGTCTTTTTATCTGTCCTAAAACAAAACCGTCATGAAGTCTTTCCAATAGCAACGACTAAATTCGAACAAAATGGGACTTACATCGTTTCTCGCTTCTTGGCCGCGTCAAGCTTGTCCTCTAACCCTGCACAACAATGTCGCCACTGCTTTTTCTTGTTTTTACCCAAATTTTTCATCGCTGAAGCTGTGAAGGCGGAAAAAACAGTAACGCAACTGGTGATGATGCAGGCACCTAATGTAGGTTAAAAAAGAGAGGAACAGGGAAATTCTATCGCAGGTTCTCGCAAGCAGTGACGCTAGAGGCCAGAACTATGTCAAAACTGGTCAGGATGGATGAGACAAAACCACATTCAGGTACAAGTTTTAGTAGGATTATTAGTTGAGGCCTCCACGGTCAGCGTGGGCAACAAGTGATAACATACCACATATCGGGCGTTCGGGAGGACGGGTGAGGCGGAGTTAGTTATGTGACGCGTATAACAGGAACTCTGGTTCAACCTCACCTGAGGATTTATATTTGAGAAAGGAGAAAACATGCAGGAGTTCGGAAGGACCATGCAATTCATTATAGCCATACAACCACGATAAATGGAGTTCTTAACAAAGAGCTGAAAATCATTGTTCTAATTTTCAGAAAGGAGCAGAAGGCGCGGGCACAACTAGAAAAGCTTATCAGGGTTATCCAGTCCTTCGGTGTGTAACTGGCGCCCACAAAATGTAAGTCGTGTTGCGGGGCGCCCATACTTCAAACATGCCTCTAAGAACCCAAAAAGTGATACGGGGGGTTGTGGTACGCTTATGCCAACCTCAGGAAAATTGTCCATTTGTAAAACCCCCTCTTCTCCCTTGACGGAGAAGCCGATGTCTCGCCTACGCCACAGGTGACGCAGGTTCACAAAAGCTGCTCTGGCCTTCCCAATCCGGATGGAAATATCATTTTCGCTAGACCAATGACACTGGTACAGCTGTCCAGGCAAACAAACTTGTCTCCTATCTCAATCGGCTCATCCGAAAGCACGAGGCTAGTGTTCGAGCCTATCCACTATTGCAGGTGTGAAGCGCATGCCATA
This sequence comes from Opisthorchis viverrini, assembly GCF_000715545.1. Classification (NCBI taxonomy): domain Eukaryota; kingdom Metazoa; phylum Platyhelminthes; class Trematoda; order Opisthorchiida; family Opisthorchiidae; genus Opisthorchis; species Opisthorchis viverrini. The sequence continues at coordinate 2,003,509 of NW_008751692.1, forward strand.
CCGTGAGGCAGAATAATTTGGATTCTTTGATATTATTGCATTACCACGGCTTCAGATCCAAAAGCAGCTATTTCATCTGCATACTCGATATCTGTGAGCGGATGCCCCTGTAGGACTTCGACCCCACAGGCATTAGAGGCTGATAGTGAGTCTTCCATGATGGTATCAATGACTAAGTCGAAGAGGAAAGGTGAAATAGGACAGCCCTGTCGGATACCACTGGATGTGGTGAACTCAGGAGAGAGCTTCCCGTAGACCTTTACACGGCCGCGGGATTTGGCGTACAGCGCCTTAATGAGGGTCAAGAATTTATGGGGGACACCGTTACTCCACGGACACTGCTATAGTGCTTGGCGGTCCACAGAGTCAAAGGCAGCTTTCAGATCAAGAAGCCCAATCATTGTTGGTTGCTGGAAGCAGTGTCACTGTTTCAGAATCTGTCGAAGGATGAAGATGCAATCGATGCAACCTCTTGCAGGACGGAACCCAGCTTGGTTTTCACGGATCTGCCTCTCCCTGTGTTCAGTCAACCTTCGAAGGATAAGGCCAGAGAGCACCTTCGATGCCACAAAAAAATCGTTCAGCTGTAGCATCCTTTCGGTGCCCAACTGCCATGCCACCAAAAGGTTGCAAGAGGGCTGGTTGCCCAGGTTGCCCAAGCCTAGACAGGGTTCGGTGCCACAGCTAACAGGCTGATACCACGGTGGTTTTCACATAGCATCTGCGTACCCTTTTGAAGATAGGGATAACTGTCACCATACCCCATTCTGCAGGCACTTTCTCTTCGTCCCATATAGCACCAACAAGATTTGTCAGACGGGTCACCAGGGATTTTCCGCCTTCTTCCAAGAGAGCTGGATACAGACCGTCCGGTCCTGGTGCCTTCTCACGTTTCGGTACGGCTATTTCGAAGGGCGATCAAGGTTTACATCCCATTCGCTCGTATGCATTATCTCCACCAGCTGTGTTGCAGGAGGCCAGCTGAGCTGCTCTTCGAAGTGTTCGGCCCACCTCTCCAGTCGATGTTTCTCCACTTATCGATTCGCAGACCGTTGCTTTCCTAGGGCCGATCGATCGTATCAGTTGATATAGGGCATGGCTGTTTCCCGTAGCAAAAGCCATCTCCATCTCCCGAGCTGTCGATGTCCATGTTATATATTTGCTCTGTTTTTCAAACGTTTCATCATTTGTTGCTAAATCACTTTCTTCCATTTTCAGCTCTCAGTGTCAAAGTTTTGGATGAATAAAGCCTAGCTTTCGGGCCCTCAGTCTTTTCTATTGTCATTCTGATTGTCGTTGCACTCCGACCCTCGTCGTACA
>NW_008751692.1:2005089-2020233 GCF_000715545.1 Opisthorchis viverrini
CTTTCAACAAAACTACGGCCGTTTGGGAAGATCTCATACGCCCGAAAAATTACCATCAAATGTTAAGACTTTACGTTAAAGGTTTCCTCCTTCGAACCACTGTTTCAGAAAAATTTTGTGTGTGCCTCTAGCCGTCGGCCAGGCTCGCTGGGCTTCTGCGGCGATTTTCAAATCATGCGCCTCGCCATCATTACTTTCATAGTTTACCTCACCTGGCATGTTTTATGACGCAAAGTGTAGAGTTGCTATTCTGCAATTGAGCGCACCGTGGTTCATCTATACATACTGAAATACTAACCACGCAGGCGATTTTTGTTTTTTGGCATCGACGGCCTAAAATTTGAGCCAATTAACTCGCGGGCCAACGGCGCGCAAGTCGGTTAGCCGGCGATGAGCCTGAATAAGTCGTGCGCGCAGTGTAAACAGATAGTCTATCCGTTAGAACAGTTAAAATGTCTTGATCAGGTCAGTCAAAATTCTGTGAATTTTCACACCGATTGATAATATCTCAGAAGCGTGTGGCACTTATAGTGTCAGATTTTCTTTTCAATGACCTGTCTTGTTTTACCCCAGCGCATTTTGTCCTTTTTGTGTTGAGTGTAACATCGTGCTGTGCTGATTCGTCGGGTATCGTGGCACATTTCGCAAAGGTCTGGCACCACCGCCTTCGTTGGTGTATTCGAGAGACTCCTCACTGATTTAGGCGAATATCACTATTACCACAAATTTTTTGGCTCGTCATTTTTTTTACCTGTGAGGAGTTTATGAAAGGCTCCGTAAGATTTTAATAATGAATAGAACGTTAATTTGGTTTATATGCTCTGCGACAGCGTTTTTAAGTGTTTGCTCCAGTCGCTCTCCGCCTCTGTGTAAGGTGTAACGTTTTTTTAAATATGAGTCCCGGCGACTTACACGGTCTCCACGTGCATGTGATGAGAGTGTTATTGACACAAATCAGTGATACCTACCGCGCCATTCGGCGACTATACAGTCGAAAATGAGGCACTTATCGTGCAGGTCCGATTTGCATGTGACGAACTAACAAGAAATTGTCTATGAGGTTGTGGTAATAGCATCTGCCCGCGGCAAAGGATGTCAAACAGTATTTAGCGTATCTGGTCGAATTTCGGTTGGATGCCCCATTTGACATCCCGTACACAAGATGTTTATCCTTTTGATTAGCGCTCGTGTACCTATGGTGACACGCCAGTGTATGCACTACACCACTGGTGCACAGTGGCGATCAGTTAGTTTTCATCTACGGAGTTACCATGCCAAACATGCTCAGTGTAGATTTACAAAAGTGGCTACTGACCGGGAGTCAGTCAGGTACAAGCGTCGCTCTGGTATGCGTTGGGCTGACTGCGACTGGAATATCCGTTTTCCAAATAGTTGAACTCCATTCAAACGGGTGCTTTTTACCCTGATGACAAATTCAGGGGGGATAAAATCCACTTGCGCTATAAGTCCGCAGTTCTGATGAGTGGAGCAGCTCCCACTAATTTTTGCCGCCTCTAGTCGTGATGATTGGCTCTTTTGGATAGATAGTCCTGTCCGGTGCTACAACCATAACAGGCAGTGATGATATTCGACATCAACTAGATGTACAGAGCCGGATGTCAATCACAAAAAGGTAAACCAGACTGCCTAAAACCATGTTCACATAGGGGTTAAATTCATGGCTTTAATTAGCGAAGAAAGGAAACCAAAGCGGTTGGCAACAATGAACTGGCCGAGCTTACGTCGCCAGGGTAGGCGGCGAACGACGGCCACCACAACTTACCCACATGAAAGCTTCAACGACAGAAATCAATTTGAACAGTGCAAAGGCTGGATGGTGAAGAATGTACACAGATAATAAACCGCCAGCTCTGTAGTCCATCGTCTAGCTACAGAAGTCAAAAACGTATGCACGAGTTCAGGCAACACAGATCTGAGTTGAAGAAAGTCCTCAGCAAGTATAAAAGCAGAAAGTAGGTCCTCACCGCTGAATAGTCTTACTTTTCACAAATTAAATGTCAATTCTACAGCCATTATGGCTGCGTTCCAAAAAATGACCCTGTTATTGGGGCGGGCGAAAACAAATTCTACCACAACGCGTCCATGAATTCACCGGGAGCTGCTCTGGTATGCATATAATACAACAAATTACTCAGGGTCACGCCAAATAAGACATGATCGGGCCACTACAGATTGAACGCGGTAGATAGCAACACAGCATGAGGAAATGCAAAACCAAGGACATGTACATATCACGGGAATGGTGCTTATGGTCTCCGGGAGACCGAAAATTGTAACGGTGAGACTAGAGGTGTGATACGAAGCTTGATACTCCCGAAACTATTAAAATTACTGTGACACCGATGGTGCTGTGCCATTTTAAAGGACAGTGGTCATAGAATCATGCTTGCAAGACTTTGCTGCATGGCAGAATATATACCGAACGACTTGCCCCCTCGGTTTTACAAAAGAGTGAACTTTGGGATAAATGAAATATATATATAAGATTCAAAACCGGTTCAATCTGTTCATGGTAGAAGGAGAGCCTTGAAAATGACCGGCGTGAATGTACATAAGCAAATTTTTGTACCCCGTTTTTGTCGCTCTGTGCCGCACAAATTACCGAGACAATGAAGGAGGATGATTTGAAGGAAACGAAATTCCGGGGAAATTAGCCGCAACTTACCAGGAGTGGATCAGATTTTTTGATAATCTTACTGCAGCAGGTTTTATGTACGCCTGAGTTGAAGGCTTTTTCCTTTGATCCTCTCCAATCTCAGGCTAATCCGCTATCTGTTGGGGACAAAACCGTTCCGATTCTTAAAGGTTCTCAAAAGCGAAAACTTCACCAATGTGTGCCCTTGGGGCCCTTTGGAATCAGAACAAGATATTTCCTGAAGAGAGTGGCGTGTAAGACATTTTATCGCCTCCAAATGCTCTCTGTTGCATGTAGAGGTTTTTGCCACTGCAGCTTGCTCAGTTAGCCAGTAGTTATCAGCACCCCGAAGACGGTCAAGAGATCAGTGGGTGCATTTCTACAAGCAAACAAGACGCTGGATATAATCCACTGTCTTCTTGTAAGTGTCAAGTCATGCACTGCCGACCAACCGACAAATTCTGGCGGAAGTGATATGGGGAGCTTGAAAATGTGATGCATACAATTTATACCTATTTTAGTGAAGCCTTCAAACGGGTGCAACATGTCACGATTTTCACTTGTGTTTCAACCTGCTGACATCAAAAGGTCCCTGCCTATGTTCAACAGTAGATAGTGAGCCAGCGTTATTGTCTCAGAAAAGACACTATCCAACGTCGATTTACCATTAGTATTCGTTCCCGGAATCAGGCTCAATTCTAGTTGTGTGTGGTTTCAGCGCCGGACTGCATTTGATCTAGCATCTTGCTATTCGCGGATGTTTGGAAACTGCTTTAGGCGGTGGATTCCGCTAACGCTGAGTACAGGCGGTGAGAGAACATTGGGAAGCTAGTGAACTTGTGCTAAGAACTGAAGTAAGAACTCCGGCTCGAGGTGGCAGGCCGGTCGCCTTATTTCTTCCGAAGGGCGTTCGAGGTTCACATTCCATTCGCCCGTATGCATTATCTCCACAGGCTGTATTGCGGGGGGCTGGTTGAACTATTCTCAAAGTGTACGACCCATCTCTCCAGTCGACGGGTTTACGATTGAATTAATGAGCCATCTTTTTTATTCATTGTTTCACTGACTGTTTCCTTAGGGCCAGCCAATCGTATCAGTTGATATAGAGCACTATTATTTCCCGTAGCAAAGGCCTTCTCCATCTCCCCAGCTTTCGATGTCCACCAGAGCTCTCGGTCTTTCCTTAGACTATTCACTATTTGGCGTTCGAGGGATTTGCGTGCGCCGTCGTACTCGTTGCCTGCTGGTATGGCTTTCCTGGCATCAATCATGAATAACGACCTCGACGACATCCAGTGGTCCCGTGGTCGAATTGGAGAAGTCGGGCAGGCAGCACTGAACGCCGCTAGTATAGCTCCTTTCACATTTTGCCACGCTTCATCCACATGTTCACTGCCACCACAGTATTGTTTTACTGTGGAGAGTTGTTGGGCTAGCTCAGATCGATACTGTTGAGCTATGGCAGTTCTTCGAAGATAGTGGATTGGCACGTTTCTTGCCGACTTGCGAGGGCCTGAAGGGAAACGAACTGTCAGGCGTGCGCGCACCATGGCGTGATCGGAATCAAGTGGTGTGCCCCAGAAGGAACGGCAGTCTTGAATTGTGGCTCTCTACCGGTGACTGATGGCCACGTGATCCAACTGGGTCCACGGTTGATTTGTAGTTGGTGGCCGCCAGGTTACGCGGTGCGAACACTTATGTTGAAAGCTTGTACTTACCAGAAACAGTGCGTGATCAGCATACAACTGAAGAAGTCTATCTCCGATGTCTCTGCGGCGAGCATCGACTCCGAATCGACCACCCAAATGTGGTTCCAAGGAGCCCAGACGACCTACTTGAGCATTCAAATCGCCTGCAAGTATCACGATGTCAGTGCATTTTGCTTGGCGAATGAGCCCGGATAGCTCTCGACAGAAAGTATCCTGCACTTAAGAACTGCAGTCCGTTGGGGCATAAGCCGACACTACAAACAGGCACCGCTTTTTAAGCCGAGAGACATTGAGGTTGATTGAACTGGTTAACCGAACAGTGCAAAGACGACTGTTCACTGGGATCCAATCCAGTAGAGCGCGTTCAGCTCTGGGGCTGAGTGCAACTCCCACGCCATATATTCCAGGAGTCATTGCTTCTGGGTCACCGGACACACGGAGGAAGAAATTTGGAAGAGCTGTGTTCTTCCTTGGCGTTCTGAGATGCACAACCACGCTCGGGTCATGTATGCGTGTTTCGGAGACACAGCATACATCACTTTTAAGGGAGTGCACGGTGTCAGCAAGCATTGCCTGCAAGCTTTGCCAATTTGACATAGAGTACGGACGGTAAAAGGTCCTCAATAGAAGGAATCTCGCGAATTTAGAAGGGTGCTATTTTGTGTATTGTTAATGGGCGGGGGCGAGATGACCCACGTGTTTAAGGCGCGAATTTACTGACCGCGCTTACAGTCGGGAGTAGTGAGTCTAGAATCAGCAATACGGGGGTTATGCCATGCTTCTATAATGATAACATCAAGAAGAAGGCACCGATTAGCCCTAATTGGCGGAGGCCGACCATGCCAATCCACATTCTCCGTTATTTTAATGGAACGAAGTGCTGTAGTGTCCTGTAGGCAGACTATAGGTGGTGAGATTGCGTTCTGTGTCCGCTAATTAGCAACCGTGTGGTGATACAGACGCTTGGTCTTTCCTCGGTCTTCATGGGTCTGGTGCGGGCTTATTTAGAGTGATTCGTATATCACACAATAGATGCATTTTAGCAGTGAGTGGGATTATTTTAAAATTTCGGAACTGGCTTTCGAGAGATGCGGCCAATTGCCGTCCGTGACATGAGGACGGATGTGGACCAGTGCTCCCAAGACCACCTTAAATTACTTCCTGTGGTTACTCCTAGTCAAAACCTAGAAACTCCCCATCTGGTTGCATTACTGATGGTTCTGCTGGATTTGGTATTGTTATAGGCACAGAGCTGAAAGGTCTCTTATTGAATGGATGCTTGTTAAAGTTGTCTCTTTGCGGCCCCTTCGGGCAACTCGTGTAAGACTGCCCCTTAAACGCACCAACACTCACTGCCTGTTCGTTGTTTATGCTTACGCTCTAGCACATTCTAGCCTTGATATACTTAAAGACAGTTTTTACGACGCTTCGAGTGCACTGGTGCGTTATGGTTGCTGGGGACGTGAACGCACAAGCAGGTAGACTTGGGGTTGCTGAGGATCAGTCAGATAGTCGTTGCGTATTCAGCCTGGTAGAGAGCACAATATCACTCACTAACCTGTCGGGAAAAAAGAGTATCTGCGCGGAATAAGAAGCTTGGTGGATCCAGAAAGCTAAAGAAATGAAGGAGGCGATAAAATCGGAGCGTGCTCAAGCTACTCCAGCTGATGAGCGAGATGGCCCAAGTGGTTAGAGCGAGAATTTACTGACCGGAAGGTCCGTGGTTCGAATCCGACCTCCGCCACTCGACTTCCTCTGTCTAGGCTTGGGCAACCTGGTAGTATCCCAGCCCTTGTGCTTCCTTCGGGTGGCATGGCAGCTAGGCACCGAAAGGGTGCTACAGCTGAACGCTTTCTTTCTTTTCTGATACGCGTAACGGGCCCAAAGAAGCCTCTAGTGGGCGGAACGGCTCGCTTATCTGAGACAAAGAAGATTTCCTGAATCGTTGGACTGAACACTTTCAACTGGTCAGCTGTAGTTACTCAGTTGGATTCTAAAAGGGCAATCAACCCTGGAAAGTTATTTGGAACCACCACCGACCCCGGAAATAAGCGAACTTTTTCCCTCGATGTTGGCGAACCGCTGGCCCTAATGTGCTCCCACCCGCTGTTTTCAATGATGGAGTTGAATGCAGATACCTGACTAACTTGTGTCTTCATCCGGGAGAAGCGAACCGTCCCAGCTAACAGTTGGGTCGATAGTGGTGCCCATTTTTAAAAAGGGTGCTCGCGGTATGGCAATCAGAGAGTAATTAGCTTAGGCCCGTCGTAGATGGGCGTTTTGTACCGCTTATTTTGCATTGTGAAAAGGGAACCCGAGAACAGCAAGCAGGATTTCGGTCTGGAAGGAGCTGTGTGGACCCCATCTTCTCAGTCCACCAATTGTATTGGAGGCCATGGAATACTGTGCTTATCTTGGGAATTGCAGTTTCTCTGACGTTAGTCTGACAGACAAAGTCGGCACATAAATCTCGAAGGCTAGAATTGCATTTGCCAATCCACATCAGAAAGGACTAACATCGGGTCCTAAGGGACGCATTTATCAGAGTACATTGCGAGTTTTATTGTTGTACGCCTGTGGGACTTGACTACTTCATGCGAAGGATCTGGAATGTTTCCAGGTCTTTGACTACCGATGTCTCAGAAAAATTAATCCAATCAGGTGGAACTGGTACGGGTTTTTGTTGAAGCAGACAGCAATTCCATAAAGATGTCCTTCCAGCACTGCAGGGTAAGGTGGCCGGGCCGTGCGTTACGCACGCCGAGTTACCGGCCGCAAAGACGTGTTCAGTTTCCCTACCTAATTTGAAGTGGTGGAAACCTACAAGTGGACAGAATTTGACACGGTAGGACGCAATGGAAGGTGTTACAAAATGTTCGGATGCTGTTTGTGCTGTTGGACCTCCCTGTGCTTCGCTGGAAACACTTAATGAAAAACGAAGGTCGTCGTTTTGAATCTCAATTGTGGGCGTGATTCCATTGACCATCAAAACTGTCGTAATATCCAGCGATGATGCGACATGGCAGAGGGGTACAAAAGAGATTACGAAACGTTTGGGTACAGTCGGTGCTACTTACCTTCCAGGATGGGGATCACGAGATTCCCACTGCTGCTGGTTGGAGACGCTGCAAGGTATGGTTGCCAACCTGTGTCAGTGGCGTTCGTGTTGTCAGTTTCTATGCAGTTTGCCTGCAAGACACCTGGTACTGTTTGAAGTTATGGCGGTCTCTTTGGGGATCAATTTCCATCCAACTGCGATGCAGTTGGAAGCGAGTACGGATAACTTCTGTGTCCGCAGGACCCTCAGATGCTAAGCAGAGTGTCTGCTTGTGAGATTCATCCACGGATGTTACCAGACAAGGGGGCGAGGTGGCTCAGTGGTTAGAGCGCGAATTCACTGAGCGGAAGGTCTGTGGTTCGAACCCGGCCTCTGCCTCTCGACTTCCCCTGTCTAGGCTCGAACAGCCTGGTAGTATCCCAGCCCTTGTGCTTCCTTCGGGTGGCATGGCAGCTAGGCACCAAAAGGGTGTTACAACGGAACTGTTTGTTACCGGACGAACCGCACAAAGCAACTGTCAACGGGTATCCAGTCAAGCAAGGACCGTTCAGCCAGGTGGCTTAAGCGGTGCCGACTTCTGTCTGAGCGGCTTCTGCATCGATGGAGGCGTGCAGTCGTATATTAATGGAGAGTGATGGAACAGTTGGGTCGATGACTCTGCATGAGTCCTTGATTGTGTCTCCCATTCGCAACACACTTCAATATCCAAAGTGTCCAGTGTGATAGTAAGATCAGTTTTCTGTCCTAGTCGAGTCAGAATGCGAAAGTCGAAAACAGCCAGATAGACCAGACGTCGAGCCTTGAAGACTGATTTTGAGATGCCTGAGACTGTCGGCGCCGGCTAACACGTAGGTGTTGCGGTCATGACTGATGCGAAATGAACGGGATCGTCAGTCCTGATGGATGGGCCTACAAGAAGATGTTAATGTAGTGGAACGAGGGGTAATCGCAGTATGTGAAAGAGGGAAGGGAAATGTCAGCAGTCTGTTTTCGCTTATTCACGCTGCTGTGTTCAGCGTGTAGGATGATCCGCTTGACGACACTACTCGATGACCTATGGGACACGGTAGTTTTGTCGGAAGCATAATTGTGCCCGTGCTGGATTACTGGTGGGTCACTCATAGGTAGACAAGAGGACGATTAGGGTCCTAGAACAGAACCTGTGGCTCCAAAGCTCGACTACAAAGCAGCTTTACTTGGTGGGAAATGCCAGTGCACATTTTTAAAATAAGGTCGCCACATATCTTCAACCTGTAATACACAGGGCCAGAAGACTGCGTTGATGAAGCCTCTAACCATTAGCCGACCTTGTATAAACGACTGCAAGTGTTACACGGACTTTTTAGTGTACCTCAGTGCATCGCAAAGTTGTGGTCACCATTGAGCGGATCAGTTTCTTTGTGAGCTCTCGGACGCAATTGCATTGATCAGTTTAGGGCGAATAGACCATGAGAGCCTTCCGGAAATTTCCAAACATGATATTTTACGTAAGGAATAGGGTATGCACCCTGGATTAATAGAAATTGGGACATTGGTGAAACCTGAATGATTTGGAAGGATTATGTTTTGCAGTCTTTGCAGTGCTATACTAGTGCTGAATGAAGAACGCTTGTGCCATATCATGCGGATTTGGGATTCTTGTGATTTAGGGTTTTTTTCGCTAGAGATACTGTCTCCTCAAACCATGTCGCAACCACTGAAACGGTAGGTGGCACATTTTGCACCGGACGGTCTCGCGAGAGTTCATATTATCGTGTACGCCAGTGCGCTAGTAAGTGTGAGCTACTCCTATTCAGCTTTCATCAGTGATATCCGAAACGTTTGAAACCTCGATACAAGGTCAGACCAGGCCACCATTAGCTTGTGCATTTCTGGATTCTTCATGTTTTTTGCTGAGTGTACACCTCACGACATGTGTGAATCTAAAAATTGCTCCTTGCACTAACCAATAATGCTTGTAGCAACAAGTTATTCATTCTTCCTCTACGTGTTTCCCGATTTTGTTCACCGTTTCCTTCTAGGTTTGGCATCGCAAGTGTTTCCGTTGCGAGAAGTGTGGAATGGCTTTAAATATGCAAAACTATCGGGGTTACGACAAGAAACCTTATTGTTCTGCGTAAGTATCCTCTTCTATATTTTGCGCTTATCTTCCAATAGCGTTTTTATCCCTCCGAATCTCTGGCGGACCAAGCCCAAACTGTCTATATTATCCCGTAACCTTCTTTTGTCTAGTTCTGACTAACTTGTCAGTAAATTTTAATAGCTCTCTTTATTTATTAAGGTTGAACAATCTGTCTGCCCACATCCTCATCCTTAGGCTGACGCTCACGTCCTGGCCTCTTGGATTTCTCTTACCTTAGGAAAACAGGCTTTGTACCAACTGTGTCATTCTCTAAGATGTTTATTAAATTGCTCGGTGTACTTATTTTTGTTTAGTTCATTAGTTTTGGCCATATCACTATGATCGGGTGAATGCCTTACGTGTTGATCTATCGAACGTATTCAGTTTTTGAAACAGTCCAAGTGGAATGTACCGTTCTACTATTTTGTCGTCCTTGGTATTCTTCTGATTCATGTCCAATCTTAAAAAAAGGTCTTTTTGGATAAAGCTCCCATTCACATTGATGGGCATCACTCAGTATCAGTGACTGGATGGCACATACGCTCACTGCGGTAGCTAGAGAACCAACGCCCCTTTTGTGAGCTGAAAGCATTGCCGATTCGGTTAACCGGTCATGCTGCAGCATTCCTCCATGGTGCATCTAAATTACAGGAAGTCGTCAGTCATTCGCACGGTCATGCTCTGCTGATGCGTGCATACAATCAATCGGTTGTTGGAGCGTTACATGCCTCCTTTGAACGTCTGCTCTTCTCCTCCGCTTGAAGCCAACTTTACACTCTACTGATACGCACAGTGGAGTATTGTTGAGCAGTGGGATTACCGCTTAACCTCTTCAGCCGGTAATTCGTGCAACTGCCATGCTGAGAGCTCGGCGAGTCCTCTGATGTGTTTATTTCTCAGTTCTAGCGAGCCATTGTCAGCTGTGTCATAATGTGTGAGGCCCTTTTGCGCGGTCCGTTCCATTCCACGGCTGAATACGCCACTTCTCAGCAGTAGAGCTCTGTTACTTCTCTGCAGCTTTGCTTTGACAGTTGTAAACGGGAAACTATTGTAAACTGTACTCAATTGTTATCCGAAGATGCGGCACCCTTGTTTTTTGGTGCAAGAAGAACATTGTTAATTGGAGGGTGATTATGCTCGGGGAGTCTTCTGCTTCTGGCGCGAAACCCAAAAGAAGAAATTTCTAGTCTCACTGTAATCATACCTCTTACGCGGGTATTGCATATTCGGAGGTTGCTTATTAGAGGCGGGGCGGAAATGCTGTAGTGCATTTCGTAGATGGATGGCTTCCTTTCATGTTGCGCCTTCTTTACCCATCACGATGGAGGGTTTTGCTTTCAGAACACTCTGTCAAGTCACATTTCCACACCAATGAATGCCACTCTTTAAGTTACCCAGAAATCCTTCATTGAGCCGCCCGCTATCGAACAATACTTCTATGCACATTGTATGGACGCCACCCACTCCTCATAAGGTTGCTGAAAGCTATTCAACGACCGGTCTCGCCCTTTTTGAGGCGCATCAGGTAGGTGCAGTCTCCGAGTCTTCCTCAGCCTTATATTCTACTTCAGGTGAGTCTCCTTTGAAAACCCAACCGGTATGCGAACTGGTGTATTTCGTTACTTTTACGCACGGTTTTTGCTTTGTCGCCTGAGCCAGGTAGTTTGAATTTGGTTGTCAGCTTAGGGGACACCATAACTGTGTGGTGAGTCAACAGTGCGTTGGTCTTTAGCACTGAGTTCGTACGCATCTTCGATAGCGAGACTTTTGTGCTGTATTTTTTCAATGCATGATCATCCGCTTCTAGCCTTTTGCACGAATTCGCCAAAACCGGTTGAGTGCTTTATCTGGTTATACATAGTGACATTTCGCGCCGTGTTTTTACTGAATTTGATCTACGAAGATATCCATCTAGGTAGATTCTCGAGGTTTTCAATCTCAGGTTATTTTGTCTGGACCAGCTGTACTACACATTTTTATCCTGTGCACCACTGATGTACGTGATGCCTTCTGTCTTTCAGCCATTATCCTCAACCGAAACGATTCACGGTGATCGCTGACACGCCTGAAATGCAACGAGTCGCTCAGAACACACGTGTCCTAAGTGATGTGAGTTCGGCAAATCCCACTAAGTGGAAGTCAATAATCTACTGTCCTAATACTCTTCTCATTGGTCTCTTCTATGCTGATATACTGAAATGCGTTTTATTCTGTGCGGTTTGATGGTCATCTTTGTCACTGACGGGAACAACCACTTTAAGTACCTGCAGTTTAGCAAACCCTTAGGTGATCATTTTGGTGTTTTGGGGTTTGTGTTGACTCCGTATGTGGGCAAATACAAACACCGATAACTTTGAACCACAACACAGTAGAGTTAAAAATAACAGTCCGGTTGTTCAGGGTTGACTTCCTCATGGTACCGGCTACTACGCCGTATATTCTTAGTCGGGGCACAGCATATGAAGTACTGGGTTCATTCTGAATATTAGCATTCGTATTCATCTCATTTCCTTTGGGGACCTCTGTTTTCCGTGGTCCTTTTGGGTGAGTCGGCCCACCGACCCTATACGTTGAATAGGTTACATGTACCTCTAGTTTTGTGACAGTTCATTCACCTGGCGTTTCCTCACCAACAGTCCAAAGAACGTAGTTTCTGAAGAGAGCTGAACATTGGTTTGCAAATTGCGTCTCGTAGAATGCTCCAACGCCGCGTAAGCACAGGTCAGACTGCTGAGTAAACGTTCAGTCGTGGGGTCAATTTGAGATCACCGATGTCTGGTGTATTCAGCTGGAAAGTGACTGACGACGCCGGCCGCCAGTGGTTACTGTGATGTACCATTTACATGTCAGCTAACGATAGCTCTAGCTTGATGAGTGGTGCATCCCGCCAGCACGAGTTGGTCAACTGGTGGACCAGCAATCTAGATTTCTGAGTCACCTTATTGTCGTGTCATTCAAGCAAGGCGATCCGAGCAGGATGTTGTGTTTGAGATTTGGGACACGCCCGTGGGTGTTGTGTTGGGAAATCGACTTCCTCGTTTGTTATTCTCATGCACCCAGATACTGTTTTCGCTTTCCTTCCTGTTTACACTCACTATTCACCAAGCCGTTTGTCATGACAAATAGGGCATGCAAGTAGGTTACGAATTAACCTTGTATGTGTTCTATCCAGCGTAAAGTACCAGTTTGTCGCCTGATGTGACCTTCACAGGGCGAATCTGGTGTTAAACTATCGGACGGCTGTCGTCAGTTTTCCGTGTTTCAAATAGGTAGCCCTACAAAATCTTGATACAGCCCTTCCCTTAATCATGCGATTTGCGAGAGATTCATTCGTTTGAGTCTCCCGTTAACATTGAATGAGGACGCAAGTGAATGATTCGTTCAACTTTTTATTGTTGGTGGGACCTATGAACTGTGCTGCATGATCTCCGTGTAGGTTGGTATAAATAGCGATGGTGAGGTAGTTTTCGCTATGAACGTCACGTCCTGGTGTCTCGGCTCATTTCGAAAATATGCAGTACAGACGAGTGAGCGAATTTTTATGACTAATCTCAACGGTCCACTTTCGTCGGGCAGATCATGGTCGCTGGCACAGTGCAGTATCATTATTCACCCACTAGATACCGGCGAGCGAATTGGTGGCTCATCACTGTTGAGTAAACTTGCTTGAGTAAACTCAAGTTTACTCTCATGATTCTAATTGATGGGGCGATTCAGGTGTCGCGGCAGGACAGCGAGGAACAGGTCGAACAGACGGAAGATGAACGTGGTTGATTAGACCGGTGCACCGACATGGCTGGGACGAGCGTCGAGCAAAATCTATGCCGGATGTGAAGGTCGTGGCAAGCTAGACAAAAGCAGTCGAAGTGGACAAGCGGACGAAGTTCTAGTGAATGAGAGGAATTTCTAAGTCGTCAGATGATATCCAATAACGACAATAATTCGATCCGTCGGAATCCCGATTTAACGTCGGGATATCAGGGCTGTAGCAGCTGGAACTACTGTGGCACATGTTTTTTAGCTGAGAAACTGGACTCAACTATCTCAAATTCCAGGCAAAACCGACCACGGCACATTTTGTTCCGATCTTAGTGTGACATGATGGAAGAAGCCGGAAAGATTGGGCTGCTAACCAGTGAAAATCAGACGCTCGAAGTGTTTCAACTTACCTTATGAATAGTGCATTACGTGTACACGAATATTCTCGGCTTCTGATGTGACAACTCTCTTGAACTCCATCACAGTTAGATGTGTTCAAAAGGCTTTCAGTGGCCAATTGGTTCTTACTTGCAATATGCCAATACACTCAGATGCGCACAACTTACATCGAGGTGCCACAGGTGAGGGCCCTTTTCTACCTCGTGTTTGTCTTTCCAATTGCTGTGCACCAATCAAAGGTCAGGAGTCAATTTGTCGAATGGAGTGTGTGTTTATTCATGCTCGCCGAGATGCGCAGTTTGATTTTTTTATCGTTTCGACTACGAAAACAGGGTTTTGGTTGTTTGTCTTAAATTCAAATCCAGCAGATCAATGGACGTGGTTTTCAGCGATACAAGGTAGTTGTGGAAGTATTTTTTTTCCACAAAAACGACTGTGGGACGACGCGGCATCGGACGGGTTGTGCCTTCCTTCAGGCCTGGCACACTTGTGGTCAATGAGAATAGAATTCTTACCATTTTAGCCTCATGCTTAACAAAGTGCTTTTTGGAGTCTTATCCGAGCCTTGTGAACTTTAAAACCAATCAACTGCATACTGGTTAGAGCTCTTGCGTAGGATACACCTATTCGAGTCTTTGTTAGCATTTGTCCTGTCGTTAAACTAGGACCGTTATCATTTTTTACAGCCCCAACCGGAATCACAATATTTTTGTCCTTTTTCTACCTGTTTTCAGGCCACATACAGACAAGATTTCTATCGCACCAAAGGTCATTCTCTACAAACAATTCAGTCTCCTCAGCTGCCACCCCTCTCACAATCGTCAGACACAGTAAGTCTTCGGTGGTGTTTGCTCCTACCCGGTGTTCGCGTGTGGTCGCCACACAGCGTCCCAAGGGCAGCCGTGCGTGTGCCTCATGTTGCCACGCCCCGTCCATTTTCCTGGGTTCTATTCCACCAGTGTTTCACATCCAATGATTCGATTTTAAGCGCTACTATTCACAAATTGGGGATGAACTTTCCACCAGTTGGATTCGAGTTTGAGCTCAACTGCCGTGTCTGTTGGAGTAATCAGGTGTAAATTACCGTCCTGGGCGGCCACCACGTGAAAATGTATTATTCAGCCTCTCCTTAAGATCGGATGGTCTCCCCCCGCATCACATAACAGGTTGGCGGAGACGTCGTTTTTCTTTCTTGTTATTATCGGTATGGTATTTGTCATCCAGAAATGTATGTTCAAAGAGGTCCATGGAGGCGGTATGTATTTAGGTGGCCAGTTGATGAAGTCACGTGACCCCGATCTTTAACCAACCAACCACCGGGAAGCTTTCGACTGATATTGTCATATCTCAAGGGTATTGTACGATCCTGTGTTAAGGCCGTGATCTCAAAGCAAGGAATAAGTTACTTAGCCTAAACGCACGATCTAGGTGTCCTATCTGA
>NW_008751692.1:2020475-2041482 GCF_000715545.1 Opisthorchis viverrini
CAACACAGGATGGCACACGAAGGGCGGCGAGCTATCGGACAACTTAAGCGGGAAAATTGTTCAGTTCAAAGTGGAACAAAATTTCAACAAGTCCATGGATAAATGTAAACAAATCGTCTATAGAAATGGTTGAGGTAGAGTCGGCTTTGTATAAAATAGACCGGTTCAGTCTTGAAACTTGAGCAGTCACGGAAGGGTGATGAACTAGCCTGAGGAATAGGGAAACAAGTAATTACGTCACGTAATTAACAGGTATTTTGTCAAGTATGTACAGGGAGTGGCCCGAACTTGACGGGAGGAACACCCTCTATCGACCGCATGGAAAAATAATGATGAATGAACCTCAAATTTCCACAATACACTGAAGCTGGAGCATCACTTTTGTTACGCTCTTCTATACTGACTTCAATGTAACAGACAATCCAGCACCCACTGGTATGCCATTAAGAAGACATCACCCTATGAGCGCCAATGGGAGTTCTTCCGGAGACTCTTGTTTATGACCAGGCTTGTGCGCCGCTTTAAGGGCTTCGATATGGAACTTCTGTTCACTGAGGGGAAGGGGGTTATGCGAAAGTGTGTGCTTTCACTTCACCGCATTCACCGACTGCCTTGCTAGCCTTTCGTTGACTTGCGTTGAGGGACGTTTGATCAATCCTGTGATGCAGTTTTCGAATATGTAGGCCGTCTTGCCCACGGAAATGATGTTTTGCATAAGTCCTCGAGTTCTGCTATTTCTCTTCATCCTACACAGTTGTATGGCAAGCATCAGTTACTGCCGTCCGGGATGATAGTGGCTACACGGTCGTAATGGTGGTCTCGGCAACTGATAGTCTATTTCGAGCTTCTCTATTCTGCCTATCTGTAGAGACCGAGGTCATGGTTGTAAAATCTTGAGCGTCTGTAAAGTGACCCGCTGTAAAAATACCCGTTTGTTTAAACAATGAAAAGTAGTTCTGTAGGAAGTTCTACCCCAGGAAGAGACCAACTAGCAAACGGGATTGCTTGTGACTAGATCTTTGATGTGGCTCCTTTGAGAGAGTAGGCATGCAATTCTATCACTTTAATGCTGGGACATTTTGGGAGAGGTTGCTTTTCATAGATCTTTCAAGTCACTTTCCTGGAGCAAGAGAGTGCTGTGGAGTTGTCCCAACCTTAAAACTCACCAAACGCGATTTCATTTCATACTTGCTATCCTCTTGGAGGGACTTGACTGTTTGAATAACTCACAATCGACCAACCTCTTGTGGTCTTCGAACGATGCTTCTTACAGAAGGATATATGCAGACGAAAATCGCGTTATTCACTCAGAAAAACAGTATTCTCTTCGTGTCATGGTTCAGACCCTTATTTGGTGTAGAGGTGCATAAAAACACAGCGCAGGAATTTCGCACCCTGGTCTCTCTTTGGAACAGTGTTTTGCGCAATGCAGCGGTCTTTGTCTTGCCTTTAAAGTCATTCTCACGGAACCGAAGTGAACGGGTCTTGAGTGGGTGTTTGTTTTCTCTTTGGGAGAAATATGAATCTAACGTTTTGTACTGTTTATGCACAGAGGCTTGTGTCAACAAACTATTTGTGCTGACGTTCGTTTTCATTTTGCTTACCCCTCGATCATTCCGCTTGGTTCGAGAGTCAATTTTGAGATGTGCACTACCCAAAATTTGACGTCATCCTCTCTTCACTTGTGTGCTCAAATTGCTCAGGTGTTGGGATGCACGTGAACCGTTATGCTAGATTTTCCTGGTCGAATTCTATTACGCTTCATATGGAAGTCTTCACTCTTTTGGGGAAATTCAAGAAAGAATAGCTTGGAAATATGTTTCAAATAGAACATAAGGTTGGCGGAAACTCGGGGACTGAGCGAGCCTCAAGAAGGGCGAAACCGGTTATGGGCTGTTGAAGAACTTACAGCAACAAGCCAGCAAACAACGTGGAGTTTTTTCGTTTATCAATCCTATTCTTTTGCAAACCAACTAGATGTCCATAAAAGAGGATAAATCTTGCGTTGCACGAATTACCATTCAACCCAAGACATTCGTACCCTGCGGAGAATGGCAAGCCACATGAATCGGTAACCATGGCAACTCAGCATAATATTATGTTGCATGAGGATGCTAATAGGTTGGCTATGGATCCTAAACAAGATCGTAAAACTGGACGAAACGCATAGCTGAAGCGTCAGCTGGTTTGCCAGTTGACAGAAGAATCGTTCGGCCGTAACACCCTTTCAGTGCCTAGCTTCCATGCCAACTGAAGGAAACACGATAGCTGCAATACTGTCAGTTTGCCCGAGAGGGAGTCGAGAGGGTAAGGCAATCGGAACAACCCACACAGGATCAGGTAGCTCGTGGATTGAGGTAGACGAACGAGTTTTGACCAAATTTGAAAATTAGTTCAATTGTTAAATCGACAGAAAGGGTAAAGCCATTTTCAGATATTGGTCTCCAGAACCGAATAGGGGTCGCTCAGTTCTGATCGCGTATCCAGTTTTCGGTGCTTGGGTTTATGCATTTTTGACTGACCATTGTTTTCTTTGATTTATTTCCACTAGCGACCGTACCAGCACCATCATAACGATTACGCGCTCGATCAGGACCGAAATTCAACTCAGTCTGCGCCACGAATGAGTAAGTTCCCTGTCGGGTTTCCTCCTTTCTTAATCCTTTTTGGTTATGGCCTTCGCCGTACTTTTCCGCTTTCAATGATGATTCCCACCTGAAACAGTAGTGTATACCTGCCCGACTCAGGCGAGGCTGGTACGCATGGGCGATGGGGAAATCGTGCGGCGAATCGGATATCACTTTGAAGACATCTGGTTTCGGTGTCCACATAAACCATTTTATTAAACTCAGATAGCGTGGGTCATCCGAAACCAAGCATCGAATCGTTTGTGAGCGTACTTGTATGGGGGAACAAATACTGCCTATCCGTGAATCTTCTCGGTAGACTACTCTAAAATGGCCTATTTGTTGCTGACTGCTGCAGTTTTGTTCTGTTAGTTCAAGGCTTCTCAATATGTTGGAGAAAAGAAATTTCCTATTCGCTTTGCAGCTGCGACTGCGATTTCGTTCGTATTGCTTCTTTCACGCGGATCACCAATACGTGTGAATTGGGTGCAAAGCTGACTCCTATTCGTAGACGCGAAATATGCGCCAAGTGGTTTAGATAGAGACGAAAAGGAAGCAAAATGGCGTGGGTGACTCCAGGCAAATCGCTGGCTGTCGTGTATTTCAACTTTGTAATTTCACATTATTTTGTCCTAAGTAATTACTAATGCAAGAGGGGTATTTGTTAACAGTTCCCAACCGCGACCCTAGTACCTCGGTCTCCTACCCCACTGTCTCTTTCTCGCTAGAATCCGCTCCTGAAGCGCAAAAATTCACCGAACTGTACAAATTTGCTGTTTTACCGATGCGTGAGCATAACCCTACTTGAAATCTAAGTCAATCTGAGGCCGGTTTAGGGGTGGGGGGAGTGGGGAGGGCAACGAAGTGTAAACTGTTCTTCAATAAAGTAGTACTTGAGACGTGTTCCGGTTGACACTCCGACTTCCCGTTACCCATAGTGCATGTTGCGCCTTTATACCACTCACTTCGAACAATGTGAACTGCAAAACACCTCGTAAGGGAGTTGTAGAACACCTGCGTAACCCAAACTATTTGCGCTCACCTTCCGAGTATCCGTATGTTCCTAACACACAGGCGTTAATAGATATGGTTCTCTAAGCTGCTTATGAAGCACGAATAGTCTGTTTGCACACCGTGTCCGTCCATTAAAGGTGTGTCATATCAGGCCCATCTTCCAGCGTCCGGTAACACTGAATTTCATCCTGTCAGTGAAGCCGGTCCATGCTGACAAGCCCAGAAGCACTGTACAGCTGTTTCATCGGAATCATCAGCGGTGCACATCTCACGAAACAATGTTTCCAACGCGCAATCTTCCGGCCAGTGGTTAAACGCTTAACCGTTCGTCCACGGGTGGCTGATCAGCGTTGGACATACCACCCCTCATCCTTCAATCACAGAAACCATATCATGAGGTCATATTGACTGACTCATCGAGTGACGACCTCTCACATCACGCATCCGGTGAAAATATCCCCCCTGCTGCTTATTGTCTTATTTTAGGGGGAAGAGATTCGGTAATATTCAATGATATTCGGTTGATGTAGTCGGACTGTTGATTGCCACTCAGGAAAGTAAATCATTCGTATTTTGTGACCCACGAAGCTCTGTTCTGTGCCTCTGTTAGCGTTCCTTAACTTACATACTGCCGCGACTTCTTCCATTTTCGGAATATCCACCTTTGCATTATGACTCTTCTTCTACGTGGGGTGCATCGGGCGTTATGTTAATGGCGTGGAGAGTTCTGGACTTCCCAAATGAGATTTCGTTGTTTTAGGTGAAGTCAGTCTGTACGGAAATGCCATCTGTGCACGTACGGCTGTTTCATCATTGCAGGAAATCATCGGCAGTGTGCAACTCACTAATCCTCAGAGAGATTCGAACCCGCGACTTCCTGGCTAGTGGTCGGTCGTTTGGCCACCAGCGGTGATCAGCAGTTTGACTCGTAATTGGACAGGGTTAATTGGCATACCTTCCTCAGTCACACGATTCACACGATCACGTGTTGACTGACTGATCGAGTGACACCCGAGAAAGATGAATTCTTTTTGTCTGAGGAATCGTGACTCCAGGAGCCAGTCGTTATGTAACCACGAGATGTGAATTCCCTGACTGAAAGATTAGTGACGCTATATCCTGTCTGGGTGTGAGCTGATCGCACTGCTCATCAGCCGTACGGTGCCCGGAGGAGCCCGAATCTCTCTGGAGGTTTATTTGCACACAGTTAATAATTCAGATTAGGATGGAACACTGCTTCTCTGTCTTTGATCGTCGCGGGTAAAAATGGTAAATAAACCTTTTCTCGTTGCTGATTGAGATAGAGCCAACAGACGGCCTCTTGTTTCTCCCTAGGATGCGACACGATCATTGGCACGGTGTGCGAGGACGTCGCTGCTCCATATAGTTTCTGTAGTTTGTGTTCATAACACAGAGAGAGCATTGGCCTGGAGTTTTGCTTTTGTTGCATTTCATAAGGGGTGCCTACCTCTGTTTATGGTCAACCTTTCACTTCGACGATTGTCATAACTGCTAACTCTCCGTATTTCTTGGAAAGCGAGTCGTCCTTGTGACCTCACTGGTCAGCCTATTTTCGGTTTCCTTCTCAATAGGCGTCCAGACAGGATGATTCCATAGTTGATTTCGGCACATCTTGGTCCGTCAGTACTATTAGTTTTGTCATGGTATCTGGAACAAGTATTTTTCCAATGGATAAATGTGCCTTTTGGTTGGGCTATTAAGAAACCACGTAGGTATAGATTGACGGTTGGAGGAATGCTAGTGTATTCATTTTATCCTTGTTCGTTCTCGTGCTTCGTTTTTCCGTTGAGATCTCGGGGTTGGCAGGATAGCCGCTGCTGCATATACCGCCACTCTAGCTCCAAGTATATGATAATCGCTTGGGAACGATTGTGGAAAAGCTGTCCGGAATCAGTGGGAATCGGCAGCCCATTGTGCGCTTGATTCCATGCGGTTAGAAGTGGATGGTTTTTTTAGGGTGCTTCAATTGAACACATCACCTACAGCGCGAGGGTCATCGGGTAACGACCCAGAAAGATCAGCGATTTGGTTCTGCCTTAGACTCTGAGAAGACTGGGTTATCTGGACACATTCCGGATGTACATCACGGTGCTCTACTTAATCCAGATTACCTGGAAGCCTTGTGCACGCAGAAAGCTAACCGAACTATAGAACGAATTGATATATCTAATCTGTTCTGCCTAAGGAAGCCGGTTTGATAACCTCGAAAGTGATTCACAGCCCCGATTTCACAATCTCGGTGGCTCCAGTTTCGCTTCATATCGTGTATGAAGTCTGTTGACATCAAAGCACCACAGGTCAACACGCATCGAAGCGATCTCAATTGTTTCCTCCGTCAGGAATAAACTAATCTAAATAAACAATCGTGTTTGGTGCTGAGTGGAATGCCGGTGCAATACTTTTGTTCGAGCGAAAGCTGACGAAGATGTAGCACCTATTTCAGCCAGCAGTGCTTTGATCACCCTAAGAACTACACGTTAGAGTTCAGCGTAGTTATTCGAGCGTGTCTGAAGAGCGCGTTCGTTCCAGGTATGATAGGTGGAATCCCGCACCGAAACCGCTTTATTGGTCGCCCTTAAGCACTGCTACTGCCAAGAAGCCTATCCAGAAGATCGGGCCACTTGCCGTCCAGCACCAAGTCATGGGCTGATTGGCCATAAGTGGGGATCCGACAGAGAATCCCTGTCCAGTATCCACTGACTGCCGGTTGCCTATGGTTGTGCGTCTGTAGGGCGTCGGAATTTTCAGACAGTCATCATCGCGTGCGCTGTGCATGTGCTTTTGACCTGTTATTGGTCGCCTTAAGCGCTGCTACTGCCAAGAAGCCTATCCAGAAGATCGGGCCACTTGCCGTCCAGCACCAAGTCAAGGTCTGATTGGCCATAAGTGGGGATCCGACAGAGAATCCCTGTCCAGTATCCACTGACTGCCGGTTGCCTATGGTTGTGCGTCTGTAGGGCGTCGGAATTTTCAGACAGTCATCATCGCGTGCGCTGTGCATGTGCTTTTGACCTGGTTTTGGGTGTTTATTACTCGTGCACCTTTGGTGGTTTTTTGACCAAAAACGCTGGTCTGGCGGGTTAAGACCGAAAACTAAGCAGAAGCAGTAGGGTTATTATAGTTGTCACAGCCTCTCACTAATAACTTGGCGGATAGAAAGGAACTATCCATAGGTTACTTGATGCTGAGTTGTTCAGGTTGCTTGTTGAACTGGTAAATTGAACAGCTATGTCATGAAAGGAATAATTTTGATGCAAAAACGGCACTGTTTGCCTGACTGATATGTATTCGTCAGTGCCAATAGCTATTGGGGGGTATCCCAAGGTTCTTATCCATAGAGGCCGAATGAGTTTACTTGTTAAATCTTCCATGCTTCTCTTTCAGGTTATAGACAGTCCGCCCTTCGACCGTTTTCACACAACGTAGCAGGGCAAAGTGGGTTCCGCAGACCAGAGGGCCACCTAACCTTCGAACGACATCACCCAACTAATGAGTATTGTTCACACACACACACACACACACACACACACACTCAACATAGCTTCTCCCGAAAGCGGTGAACGGGCGTGCCGCTTGTCCGGTACGCACGCGCGTCGTCATCGTTCGATTCCAAACTCACAGTTCACCTGATGCGGCATTCCATGAAGTGGTCGTTCTATTGTGTGCACAAGCAGTCATGCCCCCGCTTTACACTAAAATGAATAATTTGTTTTCAGCTTGTCTGCGAGGTCAGCGCTTGAGACTCCGAGATCACATAATCGGGCATTGACTGATTTAACCGCCCGCAAATCATTCCGGTGTTTAATGTCGGCATCTCCGTCGGCGACTTATGCTAATAGTGCGGGTGGGTGCTTTGTTACTGTGTGTGACCTAGCGAAAACTCACGTGACTCGCTCTCGAATGCGTCCTTTTCAGCATACACACGCACTCAAGTCGGAATGACTAACGTAATCATCTGACGGCCATATGGCGCCGGAGACAGCGCGCTTTTTGTTGTGTGAAATTTCGCAATTGGGTGTGCTTCTGTCTCACCCTCAGATGCACCTCAGGTTTTCACTGGCTGCTCAAAGCTAGTACTGGCTACCATCGGACAACAAACGTCGATATCGTTATGTCTTTATGACCAAGGTTGCAAGCGAAACGTCAGCGTAGCACTGCATCTGTCCTAATCCACATGCCTCGGCTGGATATCGTATGCGACCCTATTGGGACAATGCAATGCATTCGATCGGTCGCCTCCGAAAAGTTGTCAGTCAGAATGTCCAAACTTTTAGGTTTAGTGAACACTAATAACACCCTTTTGCGTGCCACGCGAAGAGATCGCGGAGATGCTGAAATACTACTGGTAGGGTCCGAACCACTGACGTTCCTAAATGATTACTTCGGGCCAGTGTTTCTTTGATGGCTAGTCGGAGGCTGTTACGGACAAACTATAATTGGCTCAGGAGGAAGAACAATTCACGCAACAAAGGGACTCTCCATCTGCGAAGCTGCCATTCGCGGAGCCAGTCAACACGATGTGGATTCCACCATTGAAAGTGACGATACATCCTGTCTAAGCGCAAGTTAGCCACACCACTAATCGATGGCTTGTGGCCGAACGGCCTAGTGTTCAAACTACCAGCGGCGACGTCGCGGGCTTGAAATTTGCCAGAGTTTTATGAGATTCATACCCAATAATAAAGGTGAAACGGTGTCTGTACAACGTTTCCGGGCTGTTCAGCCTAGATTGGCCTCACAAGACATAAAACTCACTTGAAAATCTTCAAATGTCCTCATTACCAACTGATAGAGAGAACGAGATGGGAAAATGTTACGAACTTGTTTTTGGAGGTGTTTACTATCGGGTGGCATGGGTGGGGGAGATGGCTCAGTGGTTAGAGGGCGAATTTACTGACCGGAAAGTCCGTGGCTTGAACCCGACCTCTGCCTCTCGACTTCTGTCTAGCCTTGGGTAACCTGACGGAATTCTAGTCCTCTTGCTTTCTTCAGGTGGCCTAACAGTTAGGCGCCGAAAGGGTGCTACAATTTTGATTAGGATGG
Organism: Opisthorchis viverrini; assembly: GCF_000715545.1. Taxonomy (NCBI): domain Eukaryota; kingdom Metazoa; phylum Platyhelminthes; class Trematoda; order Opisthorchiida; family Opisthorchiidae; genus Opisthorchis; species Opisthorchis viverrini. The sequence continues at coordinate 2,029,181 of NW_008751692.1, forward strand.
GTTTCATTTTTGTCGAAGCATCTTATCTGGATGATTATCATGGCTTTAACACGCGACAATCTGCGTAGCCGTATTTTCTATGTTAGCGAATTCGTGGATAGGAGTGTGTAAGAAGATGCTATTCCGTTTTTGGGTTGTCGATGCCACTTATTATGCGGATGCGGACTCTTAAGAGCGATGGAACAAAGTCACTCATCATGGGCTTGGTTCTTGAATCCAAGGCATACTAATGGTTTGGAATTGACCACCAGACCTAACAGCCTCCGTTCTATGGCCTTCTTCCCACTTTTTCCTATTTGGAAGTAGTCAACAGGTCCTCACTGTGGAGGAGACAATACAAGATATAGCTGCCAACCGATGTCAGTGGCGTCCTTGTTGTCAGTTTCTATCCAGATCGCCTGAGTGAGTGTCTGGAGGTATAGGCACCTCGGAACGATTGTGGTAGGCTAGCACTAAGTCCCTTCCCCGTCCACCTTTACTCTTTTCTTTACAATAAGGCTTTCAAATAAATGATGGTTGTACGGCAATGAAGCATCGGTGTTGAACACCGATGTCATGCTGTCGATGATGATGTAGTCAACAGCTTGATGTTGATAGGGAACGCTGCCAGGGTGAACGACTTTTGTGGATAAAATATCTAGAGGTACGATCACGTGCCTGAACTTAGTCCACATCGCTTTCGACGGGGTAATTCACGCTCGAGAGCTGTGCAAAGCAATGGGAGCTCCAATGTCCTCACGGAGGATTTCGAAAAGATGTAGTCCAACATTCATCGAAAATGTCTCGATGCTGTGCAGTTAACTAGTTTGTCGTGTATTAGGCGGAATAAAAACATGTGAGTCTATAATTCCCTTTGGTCGGTTAAGCAACTTTGGCAGCAAGACGGTTTTCTTTCGTTTCTCTAACTGTGCACTAAAAATAGGCATCATGGAGCGTAAAATAAGTGAAATAAGTAAAACAATCCAGTTCATCATTCTAGCGCCAAATTACGCTGATGATGCTTATCATGGTCTTTTGTTTGCATAAAACTCGGCACGGCATTCTTGAGTAGTTATGGTAGTAGATGTGCTTTGCGATTAATGAGGGCGCGTTACCGAGCCTGAGTTTGTCTGCCTGCATCAGCTAATCAATCGGTTGTTGCAAGGCAGTCGATCACCAAGCCTGTGGAGGCCATCGGCCACCAGTGATATCGGAACTATCACTTGAAACTGTCAGCGTTTAGTAGTCAGTCAGTGTCGAACGAGTCTATCCACGCAGGGGGCTTTGATGTACGTCATCAATTTAACTTAGAGGTAAAATAGTGGTTGCTTTGTCTCCTTTCGTCAGCCATTTTATCTCCTTGTTTTTGTGGCATCAATTGGCTCTTTCTAGCACGCCAGTAACCAGGTCGAAACGAAACACTAACATTCGGCAAACTTCTTCTTGCTGTTAGATGTGATATTGTCAGTCAATTTCACGAGTACCTTAAATCTCCGTATTAGTTTTACTATGGAGGTAGGACCATTTCTGGCGCGCTAGAATACAGTATAAAGCATTACTGTTCACTGTTAATAGACTGACGCTAGTGCCCTATGGAGCTATTCGCGTGCCCATTCTAGGGCAGCATTCACTCAGTAGTCCTGTCTTTTCAGCAGTTTGTGGGGCGAGGTCTTTATCCATAAGAGCATTTGGTTGAGCAATAGACTGCGAGATGATATCTGTCCAATCACTGTGCTCACTGATACATCAATTAAGGGGAGTACTGTTACAAGTAGCCAGACCTTATTCGGGGTAGATGCATCTGAATGGTCCTAACCGTGGCTAAAATAAAACCAGCATTACAAAATGAAAGCACTATGGGTCTTGCGCTGGTAAAATCGAGGGATAAATCCTCGGTAATTGAAATCAGAGACTACGTTTATAAAATTAAATGCAATGATTGAATCAAGGCCTACATAGAGTAGTCAGCCTGAGTCCGGAGAAGTCTAAGCAGGCAATTAAGAATGGACCGGTCAAAGGCTCAGCAATAGCCGCTCATAGACTTGGCCTGAAAAATAATAGAGCCACAGAGTCTCTCATGGCCGGGACCAAGCACAATCCACCGTTAGTAGAATGGAATGGATACGAATGTGGAGGGTGGTTTTAGATCAACCGAATTGACGCGTGACTGTATGCTGCTCTTCATGAAATCGTTAGTAGAATTGGTTTGGATTTAGTAGATTAAGCCTAAACCTACCCAGATCTCTACTCCGTATGTGTTGGTTATCCTTCAAATATTGCACTCGGCGAGTTGCTTCTGATTGCCTTCTGGAGAAACATCGATACCGGTCTGTCTTGTCATACTCCCTGTGGTGACGGGGAGAGTCTGCGATAACGGTAGCAGACAACCACGGCCCGTTTCCTACCTACAAACAACAAAAAATCATTCACGTGTAGCACCCTTTCGGTGCCTAGCTGCCATGCCACACGAAGGAGGCACGAGGGCTGGGACACTGCCAGGTTTCCCAAGCCTAGACAGGGGAAGTCGAGAGTAAGAGGTCGGGTTCGAACCACGGACCTTCCGGTCAGTAAATTCACTCTCTAACCACTTGGTACATCTCGCCCCGAACAAGAGACCACGCCCTAATAAAGACCAGGTGCGTTTTTGGTGGAATAATGTGTACGACTTCCTGTTACTTCATCGAAGCTGCCGACAACGTCTGTTCACGAAACCTGATTCTCCGTACACGTTTTGTCTGGCTGCGTGAATTGCGAGTAGTCACAGAGCGCATTGTTCTTCTGAGCCTCAGCAGGCACGGACCAGCGTTTGGGCTGAACTCACTCGATATCGACAGCATGTGGCTTGTTTATCTGTCCTGGTAATATACCCACACATCTGTTTCTAGTGTTCAGTTCATCGTGTTGTTCTCACTTTCCAGCGCAGTCTCTTACCGTCCATTTTCTAGTCGAATGACAACACCCAATATGTGAGAGTTCTTCGTAACATCATTGTTCATGTTCGTGGAGAAATGCGATATGTGTTGTCATCACAATTCTGTGTTCCTCGGTAACTCGATACCCATGATTACCTCACATTCCACAATAATCCTTATTTAGGTCGTTTCAAGGAGGTTGGGTAAACAATCGGTGGATTTATTGCCGGGCTATGTTTCGCTTTTGACACAAAACCTTCGTCAGGCCAACTGAGTAAGTAAGCAGGCTGATTGGGGATTTAAGGCAGTCAGAGAACCAATCCGTGAGATTTCTTATGACTAGCCGACTTGATCAGTGCTGGGCGTCAGTCTGATGTTCCTGTCTATTGGTTAGTGGGGATGACTAAATTTTACGATATATTGTTTGGAGGGGAGTTGTCTTCACGTTGAACCCGGATTTTCCGGCCTAGCTTCTTCTGTCTAGGACGCCTCAATAGAATATCTCTCATGGATTGTCGGTCGTTATTTGCTTTCTCAGTGTGTTCCCAACACTCGAACACCTCCATCAGCTGTGCTGTGTGGAGAAAACCAGTTTTGCTTAGTGGAACACGCGAACTCCTCGACATTTACTCGTACATAATGGTTCGTGATTCGTTTTAATGAACCAATTGTTCATTTATAACAAGTATTCATTTTCCGCCCCGTTTCATTCTCCTCGCAGACTCTACCGGTCAGCCATTCCGATCTTGGTCTACGACTTCGCCGTCAGTCAGTCGGTCGAGTTACGTGGGCAATGGGCACCACCAACCCTCGATGGGCAACGGATCATACACGTCAAACGGATACACAGGGACGTACTACTCGGGGCAGTGTAAGTTCACCGTCTGTTTACGTGAATATGGATAGACAAAGTTTGGTGCCGGTATGCAGTCGTGACCAGAAGAGCCGGCTGAAAACTCAACAGAAACCGACTGAATTTAGCAGTTAAGCAAGCAGGTTCTGGTAGACACCATTACTCAATTTTCGACTGGTGGACATTTGAGCTCTCGGGTTAGATCGCGAATGTACTGACCGGAAGGTCCGTGGTTCGAATCCGACCTCTGCATCTCGACTTCTCCGGTCTAGGCATGGGCAACCTGGCATCATCCAAGCCCGCGTGCTTCCTTTGGGAAGCATAGCAGCTAGGTGCCGAAGAGCTGGACGTTTATCTTTTTTTTCACGTGGGATTTCAGGATCTAGATACTCAACGCAGGCCGTCGTGACTGTCTTGCAAGTTCGATGCACGAACATGAAGTTGGGTCCCCTACCTGAGGGAGGAGTCCCAAACAGAGTCAAAGCAGGAGGGGATCATATGCAAGTTTGGTGCCGTTCGATCTTGCCATTTCTAAAGGAGATGAATTTGTCGAATGTCGACTTGTCCGGTGGAAAACGTAAACGAAAATTTAAAAAAAAATGGCTGAAAAACGAAAAACTCATTTGCATAAAGTTTTGGGGACGTTCTTCGATGTATTCCTTGGTATTTCTGGACGTCATCTGAGTCAACCAAAAGACACTTTCGTGTAAAGTAATAGTTTCTAACTCAATTCGCAGTTAACTGCGAATGATTCAGACTGCGGAAAGATGCTGATCACAACTGTCGTTATTAGTACACACCGTCACATTTACTTATTAAAACATGGATGATGTTCCCCAATAACGTGTGAGCCTTGTTCCATTTCACAGATGGAATCCAACAGGGAAGACGTCCCGACATCAGTACTGAGTTCACCGAACCATCAGACAAGTGAGTTTTGGTGTTTCTCTCAAGCAGTACAACAGTGGCAAATTGGATAACTGTGTTGATGCTTCGTAAGAAAAACAAGCTTGTTTTAGTGATTCGATTGGACACATTGAGAGGGCATAGTAGCCGGCCGAGTTCTGAATGGAACGTGTTGAAGCAATATGTGCATTAAGTTGGACTAAGGTGTAATCCAAGCGTATCGCCTGCCCTAGCTAAACTGTCTCCCTGATTTGTACACTCTGGAAATAAACCAGACCTGAGGTGTTAGAGCAACCAAACGGTGGATCTGTGATAGTAGCTCAGGTAGTATAGACGATTGTTGGTTAGTTGGTTGAGTTGCGATCAAATTGCCCAGCTCAGCAAACAAACCAAAGATCATCGCAGTTCAGAGACCAATGCGGAAACGCCACTGTGCGACCAATCACTGTAACAGTCCCATCAATATGACCCTGTGATCATCTCCGAAAAGATTTTACTATGGAAAAAAACTTTGGCTGGTGATTTGGTTTTCTGGCTTTTGTCGTTGGTTGAAAATCGGATTCAAAGTATCGATCGTCACGGAGCGCTTGATCGTCTTGAGCTTTCACCGGGTAACGCCAATTGGCAAGCCCCCACCCGTACGTGGAGGAACGTGTTTGCACCTCAGCTGCTTCCTTTTCGAACTTTTCGAACGCACTTTCGTTGATACTTCCACGTTTATACATTGTGTCCGGTGATTGTCGATACGCCATCTGTCCGGTGACGACCATAATGTTTAGTGGCAATCATCCCAATGCGCAGCAACCAACGTCGCGGTACACACGACCCGTGATTTCGGAGCCGGACCATTCCGTGATGTTCAAGAATGGCTTGCTATGGACAGTCCTTGGCCAATCACTTGGTAATCACCGTATGCGCTCCCTTGACTAGGACAAGAATACAACCACTCAGTTCACGCATCACCACCCCGTGAGCTTACGGAAGCTTTTGAATTCCAACACTTACAGAACTTCGTGGTGCATCTCTTTTGCATCCCTTCTGATTGATACTCCGATCGTGTTCACGCATTGTGAAGACAAATCTAGTGTTCACGGTGCCTTGAACAAACCGGGCTTGTCTAGTAACGGAGCCCAATAAGTGAGTGGCGGCTCTGAGTCTTTCACATGGGCATTTGGTACAACCGTGTGACACAGTGCCAGAACAGTGATAAAATGTCTCGCTAAGGGACCGTTCGCTTCCAATCATCCCAACCGTACCCTGACTTTCATTGAGTACCCAGATCAGACTCATTCAAATCCGAGTTGAACAACAAAGACTTGCCAAAGCCAATGAGTTCAAGGCTGACTTGCGAATCGACAAGTTCGATAATACATCATATATGCGGTAAGCGGCGAATGAGTTATTTATCGAGCGCTCGGTTCTATACCCTCTAGGTTCATCCCATCGGGTCCAAACGGGACTGACAAAGAAGGTGAACAAAGTGAAGGAAAACAACACGCTGAGGAGAAATAGAGTATGTTTATTTGATGTTGAGCGATGGGAGTAAAGCTGAGCATGAGCTTTGATTCTTCCCCAATGTAAAACCGAATACCCGTTTAGTGTTCTTGAAAGATGCGTCACCTCTCACTAATTGATTGGGTTCTACCGGGTACCGTACTCCAGCAGACACTCGGAGTACACCAGCACTCGTTCACTCCTCGTTTCAAGTCTTCTATCATCTACTTTTTTGCAGAAACGGTGGTGGTAGTGGTGGTCCTAGTGTTGTAAGTCTTCCAGTGAATGACACATCAGCGCTGTTTAAAAAAAAACTAGCATTAGTTGACTGATTTGTTGATGTGTACACCTCGGGATTGGGAGCGCTGCCTCGAAGGCTACAATTTCCTTTTCACTGTCAAGTTGTTCCTAACGCATCGGTAAATAGATATACACAGGCACAGTCAACAGTGGAAGTAAAAGAGAAAACAGACGAGCAGCGACATTGTCAGCCTTTGCCTAAATGGCAATCTTTGATTTTCAGATTTGATTGTTTTGCCTCTGGCGTTGTTTATTAATTTTTCCATTCGCTTCGCTATTGCAGTCATTTCCAGCCTCCAACCGAAGTGGGCTACAACACTCAAACATCAGACTATCGCTCTTCAAATCCCAATACGGTATGTTGTTTCGCCTTTCTTGTGGGTACCTTTTATTCATGGTTCATTGATCTAAGCATGAATTCTCGGTTGGTTTCATACCTCCATACATGTCTTCACAGTCGGTTGTGAAACATCGACTGGGGAAGTGATTGTGTTGTCCACTGGAACAGACAACATGCATCTCAGATACAAATTCAAACGATCATCATTACTTAGTGCATGTGCTTTTGTCATGACAGGAGAGGAGAGGAGTTCATTAGTCCGGTTCTTAAAGAACTCAACATGAAACGAACAACTTCTTCTGGAAATACACTCATTTGCACATCCATTTGGTCATGTCCGTAGGTTTTCTCCAGATGCTACTCAAGGTCCAATGGAGGCACGATCCCGTGGCACTTACTCCTTTCTGGAGCCCATTCCGGTCGCGTGTGTACCTTTAAAAGGAGACTTGACTGAATCCCACCTGAATCTTCCATTTGTGGTATTCTTCAACATTTTTGTATTCTCCAGAGGCTGCCTGATGTTTCAGGGGATACGACATTCGAGATACAGTTTCCTGAGTGAACCTCACTCACGAGGTTGCTGAAGGCTCTTCGACAGTCCATGACCGGATAGCCATTAATTGGAATCAGTTTCCTGGTGAACCTCACTCACGAGGTTGCTGAAGGCTCTTCGACAGTCCATGACCGGATAGCCATTAATTGGAATATGTCGCAAAAAGACCGCATCACCTTTCATTTGGTATGATATTCCAGATATCACCGTATATTTTCTTGCGGTAGACTACTCGAACGGCTGCTGGGAATAGTTCGACAGCCCACGATGGTTTCACCCTTCTTGATCCTTATCAGCTATGCACGGCCGGAATTCGTGTGCAAATTATCACTTTCGTGAACTTGGTATAATTCGAGTTCAAGGCGAACGTGAGGTTGACAGAAACTGCAGAGCTATGTCTACCTGACGCGTCGCAAGAAGGAGAAACCGGTCGTGGGTTGCTAGAGAGTTTTAAGCAGTCGCATGACTAGCGTCCCTTCAAGAAAACAAATCATTCTACCTGTTTTATTAGCAGGTTAGCGTGGATGTCATCAGTTTGATGAGTGATAAGCGAGAGATAAAGTGGATAACGAGTGTCAAGTGGGAATGCAGAAATGAATCCGATTGTGAGTTGGTTGTTTTCAGAAGAATGATGAGCGAATTATGCGAGGTTTGAGAAGGAACATCGCTTGGATCGAAACTTGTCCATTGGCTGGATTTTTCCCTTTGCCGTAGTCGTACCGGATGAGAGTTTGTCTTCGTCCAAAGATTCTCATGGTTCCAAATGGACGTAGGAGTGCAGCGATCAAGTAACTAGGTCACCCCATGAGGGAACTATTAAAGGGCGCGGAATTTTATCTATCCTTCTTGGATGGTTAGTCCAAATAATCGGAAAAACATCGTAAGGGGCGCCACTAATGTGGACGACTTCGGTCTAACGACTGTGCTTGTCAAGTGATACAAGAGGTCATTGAACTGTTGATATTCCGAATGGATGGTGCCTCAGACTACTGTTGATCACCGTAACGGGAATAAAGACGCCGAAACTATTGCACTCATCTCGCGGACAGCCTATGACCTAGCAACGAAGCACCAAAGCACTAACCAACAAAATCCGATCAGCTGACAACTGCCGCATCCCTGGATGGAGGCCTGGATCGCAGCTCATCAATGTCAAGTGACATGGCGCATTCATAGCATCAATGCACCCCCCGTATCAAAGCCATCTTCTTTACTGCATAGCTGCCTGGCTTCCCGTTTCTTAATACAACTGGATGGATTAGAGAAACTGTAATTTTTAAAGGAAACTACTCAAAGGTTGCTGAAAACTCTTTGACAGCCCATGACCGGTTACACTCTTGGGACTTATCGGGTAAACACAGTCCCCGAGTTTCCGTCAACCTTATGTTCCACTTGAACCCAAACTGCACGAAATTAGCGAGGTACACTCATTTGCCTGTCAGTTTGGTTTTCACGGGAGACTCAGCTGAATCTCTCGTTTGTGCTATGCTTCAACTGACTTTAGGTCAACGATGCAAACTTATCAGAGATCCACTCATCGCATTGATGGACGTTAATAACGGAATTCAGTACCGTAACATGCTTATCCTGGTCGGTTATAAAATTGTGAGCACCATTCTAAGAGTTTTCTTTCGCTTGTCGTCTCGGTTTATTTGTCTGCTTCGGCCCAGTGGATCTGCGTGCCGACCAATCCAGTCACGGGTCTAATTAGTAATGGTCAAGAGTTACGCCCATGATTATGGCCTTAGGTGATCATGAGAGATGCAGATCACGGATGCAGTAATAACATATTTTGGTGCCATTATTATCTTACTTTCGGCGTGGTCGGTTAATACTATTTTAAGCAAGCATGTGATCTGACCTCATCCGATATTTCTTTCTGTACTTCATGCGTATTGGTGGCACACATACGTTCAAGAAAACCACCCCTTAACTCAAGAAACTTGTCGGGGTATATTTCCAAAGCTGTAAAATCTGTATGCACGGATCTGGCTAAGCTGCTGACCAGTTTGGATGTCCATCAGATCTGTGCAATGGGCCGTTGTAGTGCTTTTCAAAGGAATGAGCCGTATTCGAAGCTTAGAAGCTGACACAGCGACCGTTTGGTTGTTTTCGATGTATTCTGAATCGCTTCCTATTCGCCAACTGTAGCTTTTGAGTAGAGACAACCTGTGTGAATGAGGCATACGAGCAAGCGCACCTCGGTAGATCAGTCAATGATTACTCGTAAAGTTTGTGGGGGGGGGTATTCTGTTAGCCGACAATCGTGCTGTTTGAGAACACATTCGCAAGTGTGTTCCGCATTAACTTCTGCTAGAAAGGTGTGCATCCACGACAACTCCGATTGTGTATGCTGCCAGACGATTGCAGCGGGGCCTATAGGAGAAGTCGGGTGCCACAGCATTCTTCCGTACTCTGAAACTTTCGGAGAAGTTTGGAACTGTTATTGTAATGGTTCTTGTAAAAAGAGAAATAGCCTCACCCCACTCCCGTGTAACGCACTGTATAACTACACGTTGAAGATGACGACAATGGCGGTCAGATGCACCCCTTCGGACGATCGATTTTCCGAGATGCTTGCAAATTGCTTCACCTAAATGGTACCCGAGTGGTTGTGGACAGAGGTAAATGCTGGACGTCAAAGCATACACTGGTGAATCCCTTCTCTGTATTATCCACGACGCGCAACTATCTGTAAAAACTACGAACGTATGGACATCTTCAAGGAAACTCAACGTCTCCGCTCGGTCAGTTCCACGTGCGACACTATGGTTGACATCTGCAAACCATCGTTATCCATCCACACTTCAAGTTTTAACTCGATAGGTTACCTGAAGTTCTACCCAATACTCTGCTGGACAGATTGCCTTCAGGAGAATCACCTTCATCCGTTTCGTTGAAACAGGAGAAAGACGCAAGTTACGAGATGTCAGTAGTTCGTTTGCCTCCATCAATCGTCGATACACAGTAGGTATTCATAAGATAGACAGATGATAGAAGAATAGTGAATAAAGCTAGACCACCACTCAAGCCAGATGACATGGTACACAAAGGGAATGTTTTCATCTGTTTGCTACTTACAGATGACCCTGAAAGAGCAGACACCTATCGTAAGAATAAGACAGGTCTGAATGTAATCCGTGTTGCAACTCATTTTAGCCACTAAGATGGTCGTACTGCAGGCTAGTTAGTCGACCTAGTCCAGCCCATCTACCTGGCTCGTTACTTGATCGCGACACGTGCCCACCGGTGGAATTGATCGACCCCCGATAGAGCTCAGTGAGCACCTTCAAAAACGTGTTATATGTCAGCCACGGTTGATCACACGGATTCCGGAAATCCGGTATGGAATCGGGGCACTCTTGGTCTTGTTGCGCCCTTCCAACTTGTGTTTGCTGAAACGTTTAGTGAAGCCATACAGGTCGATGGTAAACGACCGAAATTAGTAATCGGGAACTCCCGCCATCCGTGGAATTATCCCCCCCTGCAAAATAGTATGCCGTTTATTGCCGATCCCGACACTGGCAAACACTTTTGAAGCGCTGACATCTTGCAAGATCCACATTTCACTATTACGCTTGTAACCTCAGGTATAAGGCTCCCAGCAGAATCGTTTTCCAAGTTCCTAAATTCATTTTGACGGAGGGTGGTGAAAAACGCCCATATAGACCTTCAGAAGGATTGTTCAAGGTAGATGCTGTTCTTGCGAAACATTTTGTTGTCAGTGGCTTGTTCCGATAGTCTGAGTTAAGTGTACCAAATGCAAATTGACTGATGCTTCCTTACCTTCGGAACATACAATCCGTGGGTGTTCTGTTAAGTTGGATTTCCGCAGTAACAGTCGGATATGCGCCGTTCATCAACCGTTTATGCTTTCTATAGGGCACTGCTCTCCGAAGATAGCTCATACCAGCTGGCTGAGCGCCCAGTATCCTGTCTTCAGAAACTGGAATCGCCATGACACCTAAGCGGTTTATAGTCCTGTGACAAATATCCCCGTGTGGCATCATCACCGCTTCGTTAGAGTCATTACATTACAAGCATGCGCTCACCGCCGCATCGGTTTGAGTTGAATGAGAGAAGTGACACGCACTGTTTTGGTGCGTAATAGGTAGTGTTGGGTTGGTCTGAGGTGAGTGGAATTAGCGGGGCATCAAGAAGTCTGATCGCGAATGCTTTACAGTTGTACTGGTAAACCGAGAATCGACGTGGGCAAGCAGGGATGCTGAATTACGACTCTTCTGAGCAGCAGATGCATCTGCGATCTTGTGATGTGACACCGCCCTGGTTATTCACACTCAAATCTAAAAGACACTCGGCTTTCCTTACCTTTCCTCATCTCCGGTTCTTTTCAGGATGAGATTCACTGTCGCCCATTGGCTGCAGTGGTGTGGAAGTCGAGTGCCTTTGCATGGCGTTACCATTGCTCTTAATCCGAACTGAGATTGTTTGAAAGGAGCACGACCTGGTGAAATTGGAGTTCAAACATACTGTGTTTCGGATACACTGCAACCCATGTTGGTGTGACGTTTATCTAGACTTGAGCATCTGATTACCTTTCGGTGTAGTGCACAGAGTTATTGTGACTCAGGACTGAAATAACAATAAGGTTCCTGTTTCGCTAGAAAACTCGTTCCAGTCCAGTGTCAACCAGCAGTGAGGTCCTGTGCTCGTTGGGGGGACGGGACGGATATAACCACATGAAAAGGGCATTGAGGCGGTACGTTACCGGTGAAATAAGTAGTGGCGATCATCATCATCGACAGCATGACATCAGTGTTCAACACCGACGCTTCACTGCCGTACAACCATGACTTATTTGAAAGCTTTATTGTAAAGAAAAGAATAAAGGTGGATGGGGAAGGGACTTAGTGCTAGCTTAACACAATCATTCCGAGGTGCCTACACCTCCAGACATTCATTCAGGCAATCTGGACAGAAACTGACAACAAGAACGCCACTGAC
>NW_008751692.1:2041914-2056227 GCF_000715545.1 Opisthorchis viverrini
CCGAATACGTCTCAGTTCCGCTGCTCGAATAAGCCAAGTCTCACAGCCATACAACAAGACAGCCCTTACTGTAGCTTGATACACACTTCAGATTCAGGGACCGCGACGCAAAATGGTATAAAAAATCAAGCTAGGTGCTCACTATGTTTCCTCTGATACCTCTCAGATGATGTTACTATTTACGTTCTCCGGGGCGAAACTTGTGGGAAGAGAGTAGCTCTAATCAACTTTGAATGATACAGGCGGGCTAATCCTTGAGTATTCAGGTAGTTACGTCCATCAGTGTACTTGTAGTGGTCACGAAAACTCAGATTCTATCCAGCAAACAGAGTGAGCCTTGGGCGCGTTCATTTAGTCGATGCATCCTTCTCACCCTGTTGCGACTAGCTCCCTAAGAAGGTCGGAATCGAAAGTGCAGTATGCAGGGATTGTGCTTTGCTTTTCAAATCCAAGCGAACTACAATCTCCAGCATTCTACCGCCTGTTACGTGTTGCTGTCGCGTTCAGACTTCGGCACACAATCTAATGTGAGTTGGTGTGTATAACGGGTCCGGATTGTTGGTATGTCGGAAGTGGATGTCGCAGCTGAGAAGCCTGATTTTCTAACTCTTATCAACTTCCGTATGTATATGTACCTGGTTTGAGTCCACCGATCCAGACATTCCAAACCGATCGAAACCGGACCACGTGAATAGTTGCTCAGTGGTATTCGACAGGCCTAGCCTGTCGTAGCCTGATTATTGTTTGAAGCGCATATCTAATTAGACGCTGCTTATTTCTTTTCTCCTAATATTCACCTCGTGTTCCCTGCATGCCGATATTTTAGTCAGATAAAGCGTGATTGAGTACGCAGTCGTGTGATCGAAAAGTCATCTTGTTGACCTCACGATTAGTTGGCCACTGTCGGCCCCCATACAGTTATATGAGTTGAATTGATAAGTTTGGTTGCCCAATATTTATGTTTCTATTCGTGTGCCACATTTTCTGACTGCTTTCGCTCCGCATACGACCTTATGGTGAGTTTCCAACAGTGCCGTGCGAAGCAAATACATTGCGGTGCGGCAGTACGTCGATCTCGTTGACGGGCTCAGCTATGCCTGTAGGTGGCCAACATTATCCACGGAGACTCTGAGCAGCGAATATTATCTGAAGAGCACAGCCTCTCGGTCCTTCACGGTGGGTATAAGAACATGAAGGTCTACTTTTACTGAAATGCTCAGGCACTTCTCGCCAAATATCGCCGCCTTACAGCCTGGATTGGTTGAGCACACTGACTTTTCTGTTGTCTAGATGTGGGCGTCGTTACCGCCTCAGTTCACCTTCGAGCACGAATCTCTTAGTCCAGTTTGGTCTCATTTTATGTCATTGTATAAAACTATCTGCAGTTGACAAAGAAACTATGCACAAACACCATGTTTGCTTGACGATCGCTGAAACCTACTCGATGGCCCACGACCGGTTCCGTCCCTCTCGCAGGTAAGATTGTGTTTGCTTGACGATCGCTGAAACCCACTCGATGGCCCACCGGTTCCGTCCCTCTCGCAGGTAAGATTATACTGCAATGTCTCAAATATCGTACCGACTGAGACATGAGGCTGTGTTTTGTGCAGCACACTGAGTTGAGCTCATTTTGCAAACGAGTGTATTTCACTAAAATAAGTTAGTTGACCATTTGGAATGTGCAGAGCATGTCAGAAGCACTGCTTGTGACAATGCTGTGTTGGTCAACTTTCACATACTTCAGATCAGCGGTCACGAATGTCAGCGGGGCGGGTCGGAATATAGTAGCTCGAGTTTGGCCAGGAGCAGAGGTGTGCTGGCGTGTAGCTTCAAGATTCGTTTAGTACTGCAGTCCAAATTTCTCAACAAAAATCGTGACACCACCTAGCATTGCTCACTCAAAGGCTGATTTGATTTTGGAACGTCACCCCACTGGCACGTGTGAACAATCTGGTCGGAGCCCACCTGCACCAATCTCTTATTTTCCCGTTCGTGTTCTCTGCATCTGCTGTTGCCATTGATATGACCTGCTTCGAATCAGGCACCGTGTCCTCCATGAATTTAGGCATGGATAAAAGTTCACCAGTTTTTTTTCGGTGCTAATATGACTCATATTTACTTCCAGTACCTTATACACAGTTGTAGCTTGTTCAGATGCGGCGCGCTGCAGCATTCTTTTTACCTCCGAGCAGCTTCTCTGGATTTAGTTTCGTTTAAATCTGCCACGCGTCTTGGGAGAGGTTGGTTCGGCTTCTTTGCGATGCATCATCCTCCCTTCCTTCGAGATATCAATCTATCAAGCTAGGTTTGTTCATACCCTCTTTCAGATTTGGGCAGCAATGCATCCCCTGTCATCCTCAGAGAAACCGACTGATTCAAGCGGATGAGCATCGCTCATACGAATAACTGCGGGTCCTTTCCTGTCTACTTCAACAACACGATTGCTTAGCTAGAAACAGTGCGAAATTCGTCTAATTGATTCTCTCACGCAGGACCCGTTATCCTGCGTTGCTAGTTGCCAGTTGTCTCTTTATAAACGTCAACTGTTGTTCGCCTTTTGTCGAAATATTGGCAATGTGAGTGAGTTCGGTGGTCGTAGCTCAGGCGCCTACGTGTGGCTTTCGTTCCCTTAGTCTCCTTATCCTCAGCGGTCGAAACTGTGACGGTTGGATCCATTGGACTTTGGCGCACGGTTCGTAGCTAAATAATTCAGCTAGCAATTAATGTTGACGGACGAATCAACAGACGTTCATCTGAATCTCCAGTTTTTTCTTAAAAATGGTATTCAACTGAACATGCTGCACATAGGTCGATTCAGCTGGAACGACTTTATGGACAGCGTTGAAACAGGTTTGGATAGCATATCGTCCCAAAGTAACTACGGGCGGCAAATTCAGTTGAAGACCATTCAAAAGCAAGGGATTCAGGTCAATTCCTCAACATCAGCTTAGTTTGTAATTGATTGCTCATCGCTACACGTGTACGCATTGCTGTCCAAGAAACAAGCCGACCTGACGGGAGTTTGAGCAATGGCCCCACCTGATGAGCCTGAAGAAATACGAAAACGGTAGCCTTTACCGGTCTCCTAAATAGTATGGGTAGTGTTGGAATAAGTTGCGGTATTTCAGCAAAGGAAATCCATAACACCGCATCAATTTATTTGAATAAGGCCTTATGATAGAAATTGGGGAAGGAGGGGGACGTAAGGCTAACCGACAATAAACATCTGAAGTGTCTACACCTGGAACTCGACAGCCGGTTAGAAACTGACAGCCTGAACCGCCATGTAGCATCTCCGAAAATGTCACCATACGCAATTTACCGGTAAAAACGAACTTGGAGTTGATAACAAAACGGGCTTAGAGGCACAACACCCGGCCTACTGTATATTACCAATGGATGACATAGGATGAAAGCTTTTTCAGCTGGTACAGGCAAGATTCCGTCGCGAGCGCACTGGGAGGGTGCATTTGAACCGTCAGTCAGAAGCAGGTGGCCACTGGATATGATTAATGCATGCCAGATTTTCGTGCGGACAATACCTGCACGCTTGCACAGACCGACTGGCGGTTCGCCACCGTAACTCTCCCCGGGTTCTGATACCATAGCGTTGAACGCGTTAATGATCAACGAGATACATCAGTGTTTAGGCACATTGTCAGACATGGCCCAGTCGCGCCTGCAATCGTGCTTGTGCATCCAAACTATTGACATCAGTGCATAGCTCCCCTCCCAATCTCCCCAGTGACAACCCTGTGTTTGCGCCTAAATTGTCAGCTACCGCCTCCAGTGCGCGGCTGTCTACCCAATCTCCACAAATCATCGATGAACAAAATTGTGACCGACTGTGGAAGTTTCAAGACGAGGACTGCTATTCACACCACAGCGGCTGATAGCCGAGGCGGTGGGAATTACTAAGCATCACAGCGTGAATAGAATCGAGGGTGTGGAGCTAGCGAGCGTATGGAAAGCGGTCTTAGATAAGCCGAGTTGACACGTGATGGTGTGGTTGTCAATCCACTTAGGATCATTAGAAAAAAAACGGGGGAGGGGTGAGGGTGGAAACCCCTACCGACTAAAGATCACAGCATCCCTCTGCACAACTTTCTTAGCACTAGCTCACCCACATAGACTGACAGAAGGTTCAAACGAAGTTCAAGAGGACCCATCGAAATGAACCGAGCCGGAAGAACTAGACCCTAGGCTGAACCCAAACGCATGTAGGTTTCCCCACGGACCCAACACTTGTTCAACCACTCTGACACACTAAAGTCCTTCGGCCGACACCTAACAGAGATTTAGCTTGACTTAGCTGATTGGTTCTCCTTCCGCCTTAAACCTCGATCAACCTCGGAACCTAGTCACTTGACCTGACGAAGCTTTTGTGTCAAAAGCGAAACGTTGCCCAGCAAAAAATCTACCGATTGTCACCAAATGTTTTCGAAAACTGTGACAGTTTTAACCGCTGTACGACAATCCTCACACAGCTGATGATAACGTCTAACGGAGCTCGTCTGATGGGCACGGAGAGGACGAATACAGGTCCCTGTGCTTAGCAGTTATAAAAGCGGAACATTTGGCTACGTGATCCCTGGTTAACGACTGGAACAGAATGCTTATCTAGCATTCTCAGTTACCCCGTCAGGGTTCCGAATCTGGTGTTTGTTCTCTCCTGGTTTGTCGCATCAGCCACCGTGGTGAAGAAGGACTCTAAACTCTGCCCGGCCATTGTGTATCAGTAGTCAGTCTCCACAATTTGACTTATCTCGAGAGTTGGCCAAACTGTATAAATTTACTACGCCCTTTCAGGTTTTCGTTTCTACTGTGACCTTAAGTTGGGTCGTGCTCATTTGAATTGATTTGCCTTTCTTCTCTCTAAAATTACTCCTCTTATTCTCGTTGGTAGAAATATCGTGCAATGTACGACTACGAAGCCAGAGAAGATGACGAAGTGACGTTCATCGAAGGAGATATCATTCTGAACGGCGATCCCATCACAGAAGGCTGGATGTACGGCACGGTCCAACGAACTGGTCAATTTGGCATGTTGCCCTCCAACTATGTTGAACCTATCTGAATGTATCTCAAACTGTAGTCCTTTGCGCACGGAACTGGTAGCCCCGACTTTCTAGCATTCCACCTCGCTACTCCTTGTTTCTCAAAGTCGTTGTTCTGGACTGAGCAGCTGAAGGTTACTCAGGTCTTGCGGCTCTGTTTCCACTCCTTTTCTGCACCTTTTCACCCGAATGCCTTCTGCTCAACTACAGAGTACTACTGTTTCATATTACAAGCCTCATCGTCCGCACCGGCCGATTCCTTCGCCCTCAATTTGGCTTCCTTTCATTCCAGGTAACTCAATGCATTCTGTTTCTTTTTAGATGAAACTCGACTTCTCCGGCTTTTTTTCCTTTCATCAGTTGTTTTTTTAAGCCTACGCATGTTGTCATCTGGACGCATGCAATTTGAAGAGACGCTGGAAAAATGCAACAGCATGTCTTTGTTGAATTCAATGTAGAATCGTTTTACACCGTTGTATTGAGTTTTCCTCCATCAGTCAGGGAAACAGTCGCCTCTGCTGGGAGTTCAACTGTCACGTTTCGGACAAACGGGACCCATCATGCAAGTGGTGTTTTGAGTATCAGAGAGGAAAATACTGCACAAGTGACGCGGTCATTCTGGCGAAGAATCTTCCCTTGGGGAACTAGTCATCACCGGATCACGTGAAGCAGATCACATCACTGGAAGACAAATTATGCCACAACCTGGTGATCAGCCTCTTGTATTTGGGTGGTATCCAACCCGGACTCGCTAGGTAGTCGCGTATTGTCGATTGTTTGCAGAAACTCAAGCAATTACAGAGTGATTCTCTGTTTATGAGGATGTACATATCATCATCAACAGTATGACATCGGTGTTCAACACCGATGCTTCACTGTCGTACAACCATGATTTATTTGAAGGTCTTGTTGTAAAGAAAACAGTAACTATGGGCGGGGAAGGGACTTAGTGCTAGCTTACCACAATCATTCCGAGGTGCCTACACCTCCAGACACTCAGGCGATCTGGATAGAAACTGACAACAAGAACGCCACTGACATTGGTTGGCAGCCATATCTTGTAGTGTCTCCAACCAGGCACAGTGAGGACGACGCGGTCCCCATCCTGGAAGGCGAGTAGCACCGACAGCACCCAAGTTTTTCGTGGTCTCCTTCATAATCCTCTGCCAAGTCAAGGGTTGACCAGCTCTCTGTTTACGCCACTCTGGGTTGGGCATGGAAAACAGTACTCTTTTCGGCAAACGATGGTTCGGCATACGCAACACATGTCCCAACCAACGCAGCTTCGGGATGTATATAGGATAACAGTGGAACGGCCATGTGCTCCTTTGGGATTCTCGGCCCTGCCGAAAGCCAAGTGGGACTTCATTTCCGGGTAGGATAATCGTCTGAAATGCTGCGTTATTTCCCGATGACTTCCGCAGTGAGGCATACATTGTGTGCCATTCGGGTTCGCTATTAATGAACCAAATGGTTGCGCTAAGTGCATGCATCGAACAACTTCCAGGCTCGTGGCCAAGTGAATATCGTCATCGGATGCCAACTGTGAACGACTTGTGGTAACTTTAGCTAACAGAGTTTTGTCACCAGTAAATGCAAGGATTGGAGGTTTGTTCATTTGACACGGGAGAGCTATTGACGCTGTCGTGTACAGTCAGTGATGATTGCAAGCACGCGTTGAAAGGATGATTGCACCATTCGCGTTTCAATCCACGCACAACAACAACTAGGTCGGCGCAAACGGTGACAAATAAACTTAAGCTACATATTAAGTCAGCCTTGCAACGTCTGCTGCGAATGTCACGGGAACATAAAGAAGCCATTTTTTCTTCAATTTCAATGTTTGGTGATTCGGAATACCGCGCATCCAAGGCAGGGTGCTCGGGACAGCTCCGTAGCTAAAGCGCGAACTTACTGACGGAAGGTCCGTGGTTCAAACCCAAATCAGACATCTGAACTGCTTCTGTATAGGCCCAGGAGCTCCCATGCTTGCTTCGAGCGGCGTCGCAGTCATGAACCGAAAGAGTACAATACGTGACAGATTATTTATTGTTATTAAGGCGGTGTACCGGATTTCGTGCGGTGAAGCGGACGCCCCGGTGTATCTTCTTTCGACTCTTGTTCATGAGATACAGGGTTTAGAATGTGTTTATTCGAAATTTGGCTAACTACAGAAACTGGTTCAGGAAATCGTGTGCTGTTTGCCCGCCGTCATTTTGAGCTGATTTGTATAGGTCGAACAGAACGGCCAGTTTGTGAGCACATCTCACAGTAGAGGTATGGGCAGAGCAATGAGTCCGTATACCCAAATCTGGATCGGGTTGATCGATTGCAAGGCACCTGATCACAATAAATCATGTGATCGACCCCAGTGCTGCGTTTAATATCCTGCCTCGCGATCGTCACCAAGCAGTTTTGGCATTCGCTGAGCGGTCAGATTTGAGCTCAACAGCTCCACTTACCATGGTCATAGTTCATAATCTTTATGAACATTGGTCGGTCACTGTTCCTACTAAGACGCCGTTATACATACTTCTTTATGCAAGCGATTAGAAAACGTAGTTGAGAGATTTTAACATTTCATAACGCAGAATGTACTTTTGTTAGATAGTGAAAGATTAGCTGATGTCCAGTCTTCCGTAAGCACTCCACGAAACCTCAGGGTGTACGAACGAAGATGGGTGGCACAACACACGAGTCCGTTTAGTTTGGGACACCACAAAACATTAGAAAACTGCTATTTGGGGAACGTTGGTTGTACGGATGGCCGTTGTTGTGGTCTCTCAGTCGACAGAACAGCGGGATCAGTCAACGGTTTACCGCTATGGTGAACATGGTCAACGAGGGCATGTGCGTGAATGTCTCATGGCTAACTGTAGTCCCAGCTAGTGTTTTAATGACTACTAATTGAAACGCCAGGAAACATCCGACCTACCTTTAAACGATGCTTCTGGTGTAGCCACTGAGCTTAAAGTTCGTGTCTGTATTGCAGGTGGATAATGAGGATATTAGGACAACAGTGTAGCCAACCGGGGTCCAAACGGGAAGCAAAAACGTAAGGGCCTTGTTGAATGAAGTGGTACCAGTCATGCTGCGTCTAGTGATTTTGTCGTCCAAGACAGCTATCACACAAAACTCAAGTGAAACCCTATTTCATTCTCCCATCGCAACTACCAACGATGTGAGAAACTACGTGGACAAAATGCTATCCGGAACAGCATGTGCAGACAGGACGGGCTAATTTGAAGTCGACAAGATGGGTATTGGTTGGTCATCAGAGACCGTGAACAAGATCAATTCTAGAACTTGTTTTTGAAATGTCGGAACACCACAAACATATGTATCGCTTGAGCCGGTGGGTTCCATCGATCAGGTTATGGCTAAATGCCAGAACATGGTTCGTGGCTTTTGGAGGTCGTGTCCGAAATCCACATGATTCACAATCTAAACTGAGGCTTCGTTTCAGAAGGGCTTGGTAAACAATTGGTAGTTCTTTTGTTTACCGAGCCATTCTGAAGTTGTTATATCTGCTGATTCGCCGGCCTGTGGTATCTGCTGCTGACCCGCTCCAGTGCCTAGTGTCGGAGAGAAAAAGGCTCACGGAAGGGAACACAATAGCTATATTCCAACAAAGTGGTTGCGAGAGCGCGAGTGCGAAAAGTACAACGACCTCAAGCTTTTTTATTGGAAGGACACCGTCTGAACTTGGTCCAATGCTGACGCACACGGTCTAGCTTTGGTACGAGGCAGCGACGTGCTGCATATTGCGGAGGCGTTGTCTGACCTTGAACAACCCTGACTCGCGCTGTCTGGGTTTGATACAAGGCTGTGACGCGCTGCATATTGAGGGGACGTTGTCTGTCTGGTCAACATCTAGCGGAGCTGAGAGTCTCCGTAGATTCCGGGCTTTCAGGAAGCTGACCTTCCTGATACCTCCCCCTTTTGAACGTCCAACATAAGATTTTCGACGCGGATCAAGTTGTAAAGGTTCCACCCTTTTTCTGATGCGACCGGTACGGCGTCTTGGTTGTGGCAATGGATCTGTTTTGAGCGGTACATGCGTAGCACTGGCTGTAGGTGCTGGTCTTGGGAGATCAAAGGTTTTAAGCAGTAGGTTGAGATCTAGTAACTGTTCTTCCGCCTTTGGAATCTGGCACTCAGTCGGCCGTAACTGATTGACATGTCGTCTCCATATCAATGATCCCACTTGGAAGCTGTAAATCACCTGACCGATTCTTTTGAGGACGAATCCAACAGTCCATCTTCGGTTCCTGGGGCGATAGTCTCTCACAAGCACACGGTTGCCAGCCCGGAATGTTGGCTTCCCCCTTGTCGGTGATCGAAAACATGTAAGTGTTGGTAGGATAACGTCATGGGCAGGTTTCAACCGTCTGTTCATCATAACCTCTGCTGGAGAGCGACCGTCCGGAGACTGTGGATTAGGAATTGCTCTATAGTTCAGCAGAAACGTATCCAGCACTTCTGTCGTGGTCCCCTCCCCTTCTGCTTTTGTCAACACACGTTTAAAGGTGTCAACGAACCGTTCAGCTTGACCGTTGGATTGGGGATGGAATGGTGGAGAAGTAACATGTGTGATGCCGTGTCTTCGAACGAATTCGCTAAACTGATGGGATGTAAACTGAGTACCATTGTCGGACACAATAGTTTCCGGGATACCGAATATTGAAAACAAATGTCGCAGTTTAGTGATGGTTGCCATCGTTGTTGTCTCCGACATAATAAAGACTTCAGGCCACTTACTGAATGCATCGACAACGATGAGGAAGCTTTGTCCGTTAATTGGTCCGGCAAAATCCACATGGATGCGCGACCATGGTTTTTCTGGCTGTGGCCAAGGCTGAGGTGACTGTCGGTTGGGTAACTTCTGGGCAGCTGCGCAACGGAAACAACTCCGACATAACTGCTCAATGTGCTCATCCATATCGGGCCAGTAGACATAGCTGCGAGCAAGAGCCTTCATTCGGCTTATCCCTGGATGTCCACTGTGGAACTGTGCTAGGATCCGTTGACGAAGTTCGGTGGGAATGACAATTCGGTCACCAAAGAGAAGACAGCCATTGACAACAGATAATGAACTCCGTCGCTGAAA
This sequence comes from Opisthorchis viverrini, assembly GCF_000715545.1. Lineage (NCBI taxonomy): Eukaryota > Metazoa > Platyhelminthes > Trematoda > Opisthorchiida > Opisthorchiidae > Opisthorchis > Opisthorchis viverrini. The sequence goes on from NW_008751692.1 coordinate 2,052,082, forward strand.
AAGTTTCCGGAGTTCCCCTGGTGGACTGGTTGTTGGCCAGCTTGATTGGTGGTACTCCATTGCCTTTTGTAATATGCTGTCATTTTTGGTGGCATCTCGCACCGCGTCAAAAGTCACGGGTAGTTGGTTCATGGTCTCCAACACCACAGCACGGACTTCCGGTTCTGATTGGCTCCGTTTGCTTCGTGACCTCCGGGGTTGACTGCGTCTTTGGCTAGCTTTCCGCGTCCGGCACTGGCTTTCCTTGTGCCCACGTCGATTGCACACTGAACATTTGTGCTTTTTGTATGGACACAATCGCACAAAATGCCATTCGCCGCATTGCCAGCATGCTGAAGGAGGCATTGCTCCATTCGACTGTGTCACCACAGGAGGTTGCTTCGATGTCGTCTTGGCGATGTTGAAAGCAGGGTTGCATAAGGGCTTCTCCAACATGGCGCTGGCACTCATGAGTAATAGACTGCAGCGTTATCTCGGGAGTTTGTTCAATCTTGCTCAATAGTCTCCCCCTGATATCACTGTCTGAATTCGACTGAAGACCACATATGAAAATAAGGCACTTGAACTGGTCTTCTGTCATGGTAGATAACTTGAATTGTTCGCATTCAAGGTTGACTCTACCGGCATAAGTGATGTAATCCTCAGATTCCGTTTTCACCAGTTTCATACATTGGTAGTGAATATTAAACAAGGACGAATGCTCACCGAAAATCATTGAAAGTTGCTGCACGGTTTTGTCAAAACTGAGATCTCGCGTGTTCTTAGGCAGGATAAAGTTGGAATATCGTGTGTGTTCCGTTGTGCCAAGCTTTCTGAGCAATAAGCGTACTCTCCAGGCATCATCTTTGTGCTTCAGTTCGACTTGGAAAACATCTTCGTAACGTCTGAACCACGAATCGAAGGTTAGGCCGGCATCGGGGTCATAACCTAATTCAGTGATGCTGTTGGCAGTCGAGTTGACTGAATTTGTATCTGGAGCGGAATTTGGTGTTTGGATTTTAAGTTGCTGCGTCAATGTTTCCACCAAACGTAATTGTGCCGCTTCAAACTGGTTTTGTTGTTGCAGCAGAATTTCTTTCAACGCTTCAGCAGTTATTGTCATGATTCTGTGGGTTCGGGCGTCGCCAATCTGTTATATCTGCTGATTCGCCGGCCTGTGGTATCTGCTGCTGACCCGCTCCAGTGCCTAGTGTCGGAGAGAAAAAGGCTCACGGAAGGGAACACAATAGCTATATTCCAACAAAGTGGTTGCGAGAGCGCGAGTGCGAAAAGTACAACGGCCTCAAGCTTTTTTATTGGAAGGACACCGTCTGAACTTGGTCCAATGCTGACGCACACGGTCTAGCTTTGGTACGAGGCAGCGACGTGCTGCATATTGCGGAGGCGTTGTCTGACCTTGAACAACCCTGACTCGCGCTGTCTGGGTTTGATACAAGGCTGTGACGCGCTGCATATTGAGGGGACGTTGTCTGTCTGGTCAACATCTAGCGGAGCTGAGTCTCCGTAGATTCCGGGCTTTCAGTGGTTGCTTTCAGGAAGCTGACATTCCTGATAGAATTGATGACTCATCAATCGGTGCCAAACTTTTTCCATCTGATTCAAACCCGAGGCTCTATTGTCTGGCCACACGTGTGGCCATTTCAGGAGTCATGATTCGTCGAGTTCACCTGATGCTTAGTCTACTGTCTCCCATATTAGTAGGTAAATTTTCAACGCAAAGCTACGGTGGCAGGCCGAACTATTGAAACGTATGGTACCTGGCCAGTTGACATTTTCAAACAATCCAGCCAGTGATAAGAGCGAAACTCGAGTCCAGTGCTTACCTCGTTTGGTGTGGACTCACCAGAATAACTACCACAGGACAAGAGGACAGCGGAATTCAAGAGTCTATAGCACTACCTGATTGGGAAGTCCTGACAGGCGGGTCAATCGATCGTCACAACCAGGAGTTATTGGGTCAGGTGTGTCCAACGTGCGCTGGTGAAGTAATGGTAGCACGCTCGCCTCGCATGTTAGATGTCCGGAGTTCAATCTCTAGCAAGGCCATTGGACATGCACTGCTGATGAGCCCTAATCAGAGCGAAACTCGAGTCCAGTGCTTCCCCCCTTTGGTATGGACTCACTAGGAGGACGACTGTTCAAACGAGTGATGCGAACATGAACAAAACATTTCCCACAAACCGCAAATTTAACTCCATTGAGTGGCCGCTAATTTATAAACGATGGTCTTGGAAAGCAGTGAGATGTCTATAGTAGGGTCCTGGGAAGAGCCTGGGGACGTGATTCGGTGGGCAGTAGCCCGAAAGAAAAGAGTCAGGTTGCGTATCGCCTGCTGAGTCTGACGAGAGCGAAACCACGTTTTGGGATCCGACCATAACCAGTTCATGTGAGAAACGCAGTTGATTCCGAAGATATGCTGCTCCAGGCATTTAGTTCATCCGTAGAGAAGTCCCAGCATCCTTGTGTTAGCCAGGAGTTCCTTAAATTCTCAACCCACTGCGCACAGTAATAAATAAACTACCACGCCGTTACACATAACCATATATCTTAGGACAACTTATGTCGTGGTGCTAATTGCTGCAAGGAGTTGCTTCCAATAGAGCACCCCCGAATAGCGGTCACTCTTCATGCATACATACACTGTTACTCCAAAGAACAGCCATTCTGTTAAGAAATTCTCTGGCCCGTTCGAAAATTGTATCCCAAAGTTTTTACTCAGGTGAATTAATTCATAGTTCGGATGTTTTACTTAATATTGAAGTAGGGTTATTTTGGGAGGACATTGACAAATACTTCAACGAATCAAGAGTGAGGGTTCGGGATTTTAGATATTTTCAAATGTCAGGGCACAAAGGAAAGACGTCTCAGATGGATGAGGTGATCGTTCAGTGTGAGATACCGATACGGGAGCTGCTCACCAGAGCACAGAACCTTGTAGCGTTAAGGTCCGACTAATGAGCGATGTGTTTGGGCAATCAAGTGCGGTAATACGAGAAACGTGTGCACGTCTTCCAGCATCAAAGACCACCAGTGCTGCCAGCTCACCATGAACTCCGTCGGCCATTACCCACAAGTTCCCATCATACAGAGACACTCCGCACTAACCAAGAGAAATCGCTGTCCCCTAGAAATAGGTACACTCCTCTCCGCTCCTGTGAGATTAGCAAACTGAGGGGCTGCTTCATAACGACGGCCACTCCGAAAGTTCCTGTGGGGAAAGATATCGTCCAAAGACTCAGACGACAGATTATTGCGTCGAGGCTTAGTGTATTTTTGATAAATTTGGCATTTAAACAAGAAAACAGTGTAGCCAGTAAGAGGCTGTAGGTGTCATGACAGGATTTCATCTGTACTACGCAAAACTTATAGGCAATTTCGAGCTCCATGAAGACCATCGGCACAAGTTGGTCGAACTCACCGTGAAGGATTAAGATCTAATCAGTCAACCAGTGACAGCGCTCCCCTAAAACACGCCCAAAGTACTACTGATACTTCAAAATCAAAATCCAAACAAACAACAAAGACCGGGTTTCCAAAGTGTCAAGTATGACAACGACTACTTAAGTTGTCTGGCAAACTGGGAGACGAAAGTTAGAAAGGGAGAAATCTGAAAGCCCCAAAAAGTGACCCTCCACTGCTTTCAATGCACTGAAACACTCATTGGACGTTCGCCACATGTTCTCGGGGATGACGCACTCTGAGGCAGCATCAACCGCCACACTGGCCATCTATTCAAGACACCCACTCGCTAGAACGCGAGACTATGAAGTGAAACACAGCGAAAGTGACTTTCCGGACAAATATACCTGTCACGAATACTCATACATCATAATCGGTAGAAACTAACACCGTTCTATTTGCATTTGAATCACTTCTTCCCCGACTATCCTGGACAAACGAGGCCCTTGATCACCGAAACGTCAACTGCACTGGACCTGAATAGCTGTGCCTTTCAAATGCATCAATTGAATTGAATATGCGTCATCATCATCGACAGCATGACACCTGAATAGGCCTTTCAAATGCATCAATTGAATTGAATATGCGTCATCATCATCGACAGCATGACATCAGTGTTCAACACCGATGCTTCCTTCACGTACAACCATGACTTATTTGAAAGCCTTATTGTAAAGAAAAGAATAA
>NW_008751692.1:2059586-2066620 GCF_000715545.1 Opisthorchis viverrini
TGGTTGTACGTGGGCTGGGATACTGCCAGGGCGCCCACACCTAGACAGGAGGACGATTAGGGTCCTCAACCAAAGCCTTTGGCTCAAAAGCCTAACCGCAAGGCAGCGGTGTTTGGCGGGAAATGCAAATGCATTACCATTTCTACGAAACAAGTCGCCACATGTTCCAACCCCCAACCTGGATGACCAACCTGGTATGAGAGACTCTGTGAGTGTCGCGGGACACTCTCCAGTATAGCTCAATGGATCGCTGAGGTGCGCAAACCGTCACACCACGGTAAGGTCCAGTCTCTTCGTGACGGAGAATATGCGTACTGAATAGCAGAACCATCATAGCCACTGGTTAAGGTGCGAGCTTATTGACTAGATGGTTCGCGGCCCGAACGTCACTCTGGCATATTAACTGTTTCTGTCTGGGCTTGGCAGCCTGTCTATAGTCATCCCCCGGGTGGCACACCGGCTATGCAGCGAAGGGGTATTGCAGCCGAACATTGCCCCAACTACTAATTCAGCAGTGTGGCATCATCACCGTTTTGTCAGAGTCATTACATTACAAAAGCATTGACACTCAACTTGCAAACATTAGGGACATAGCGAATAGTGACTGATATTCTGGTATCCCGGTTGAGCATCCCAGTGTGTGGTACAACTCCAGGGCCACAGGCATCGAGATTTACGATTCGTGCTCTATGAATCTCGTCGGACAGCGCGCACAAATCGATGTTGTCAGAGGTGCAGATGAAGTCCGTAGAACTACACTCAATACCGTGCATGTAATGAGTGTACAACTTGTCCGTCACCACATTCAAACTTCGAGGTTGTAAAAGTGCGGAGCCAATGTACCGGCTGGCGTAAGAAGTCGACTGGGAATCCTGTGGAATATGGAAATGACGCCCAAAGACATACCTCATTCGCATCATTGTCATCCAAGGGTCGATAGAAATCTAATATTCCGTAAGATCCCAAATTGAGAGTTGCCACAACTGGAAAGTATAAAGGTCCATCATGATGGGGCTGCCAAGATGGAAGGAAGCAAATTCAAGCATCACGACTGAGTCAATAGCTAAGATGAAATGCACCAGTATAGAAAACGGTATTACACGACAGGCATCAACATAGAGAATAAATCTGCGTCCATAAGTTGTGTGTCAATTAACACAGAAAAGTTTGCGGATCAGGTAGACCCTCCAGCAAATCGGCCCTTTCTGTCTAAGCTCTTCTGAACTTACAACGTATCTAGTGGACCACGACACGTCGAAATGTCACTGCAGCTGAGGTTTTCAACTTTTCCTTTCCTTGAAAAAAACAAGCCCTTGGTCGGTCCCTTCAGGCGGTCTTCAAGAGAAGCGAAACTGAGACAGCACGGCTTCCAGTGACAAACAAAGGCAGAAGACAATCAATACAGAGAGCAAAAATGACACACGTCGTTTTGGAATGTCTCATTTGTCGGAAGAAAAGCCAGCTAAGTGCTTTCTGACCGAACTAACCTAATAAATATGTGTAGAAGAAAGTCGCCCAAGTTAAATACTGGTGTGGGTTATCGTAACACCACTAGTCCGACTCGTAACGTGGTCAGTTCCTTCCGTTGACGAATACACTTTAAAATCCATCCAGAAACGAACCGATGGTGATGAATGTTTCTTCTCCCAGCCCTACCGTTGACCATTAATCATTCAGCGTTCCCAGAGAAGATGAGTTACTGAGCATCATCATCACTATCAGCTGTAAGAACTGCGTACTTGTCGTACAGTGGTTATAGGTGCCACTATGTAGTTCACCGATGATGTGGGGAGGCGGGAGTGATTTAATTGACACGTAAATACAGGATTGTCAGTGGGCTTTTCATTGACGAGATTGGGAGGGGAGCTACGCATTGAAGGGAATAGCGTAGATGCATGAGTACCATTGAGTGCGCGACTGGGCCACGTCTGACAATGTCTTTAACCAGTGATGTCTTGGGGTTACCATCCAGAGAGACGGCAATAACCAATGCAGCTGAGTTTGCCGGTAATATCCTTCATACCTCTGGCTCGCTTCCGCCCCTCCCTTAGTTGTGCGAAAAGAACCCTTCGAGGAGGTCGGTCGACTGGGTCTGAGTGGATTCGGGAGTCGTTTCCTTTGTGTCGAAAAGACGGAGGCTTTCAACAACAGGTGTGCAGCTTGTACGCGCGAGTTCATAAAAAGCAACTAGCCGAATTCAGATACAGCAACCGGACTGATAGGTTTTCGTCTAAAGCCCACAGTCCCTTATTAGCAAAAGGCACTAAACGTCTTCCCCTCTTCTAACGTGATTCTGCTGGTCGGTCGATACCAAAAGACGAATGGCATTCGAGTTTATTGACACGGTCTTGGGATGTGTGAGTGTGATATGCGAGATGCCTGTGCTAGAATTCTAACCGATGAAACCGATCGAATGTTTTCGGTTAACCTTCTTCTGATCAGTGGACGAACACTTTCTATCTGGATGAGAATTTGCCCCTGAACAATGTAAGATGCCCAAACATGAGAAATGTGTAATTTGCCCAGTCCTGTCGGAACTTCACAGTCGGGCAATACAATGGACTTATTAGACCTGGCAAAAATTTCTGGACGATTTTGAGCAACCGGAGGAACTATTAGATTAGCAATCATCACTTGATTCACTATTCCATGTCCACATATACCGCTCAGGCCTAACAGAAGGGAGTTGGAAACAACAGTGAAGTGAGTCGATAAGCCTCAGAAACAGTTGCCAAAAAAATCGTTCAGCTGTAGCACCCTTTCGGTGCTTAACTGCCATGCCATCCGAAGGAAGCCAGGTTGTCCAAGCCTAGACAGGGGAAGTCGAGAGGCAGAGATCGGGTTCGAACCACAGATCATCCGGCAAATAAATTCCCTCTAACCACTGCGCTATCACGCCCTTGCCAGCAATTCAGAGAAAAAAGGGACACATTACTTTGAGCCCATTGGCACAAGGTCTGGTGGCGAAATATGGAGACATGTTTTGTTTTCAAGTTTCTATCCGCTGGTTACTGATGCGAACAACCTATATCGGTGCTATGAGCAGTTTGACCGGCAATGTCCCAAGGAAGAATCGGAAGCTGAGGATAATGAATGAGGCGGAATAGGATAACGTCGTAATTACTCACCGATATGCCTTGGCCAGGCTTGTATTCGTTAATCAATACGTGGTTTGCACAGTGAGAGCCAAACACCCCAAGGGCAGACACACGGTCGACAAATTTGGTCAGCCACTGCGAGACAGCTTTGCACGGGTAGCGGAAATACCTACTGGAGGAATTGGCTCAGATAACATTCCTTTCGGGTGTGGTATCCCGCCCCAGTTTTGCAGCCGACGTCCGCTGAGAGTAACCCACTTCGGAATCGGTGAAGCATAGATAAAATCACATAGGTCTCGTTCTTCTGTTGCGCTCAGAAAATCTGGTATGTAGTATAACCGGGAAGGGAAGTTCGCCACCGTATACTGCGACAAGTCAGCAAGCATATTGGAGGAAAATAAACTAAAAAAGAAGGTTTAAAATACGAATAAACGCTCGTCTCAGTTGCATTGAATCCACAAAACGGTAGAACAATATTTTCAATTCTCAAGTTATCAGCTGTAGACCTCGTACCATGGGTACACCGGTTCCAGCTGCTATAGTTTTGATCACCGGAAAGTGGGAGATACAACCAATCATTGAGGGCGATGGCACCTACAGTTAGTTTGGAAACTGGGCAGCTACATGCTGAAAGCGATAGCTTTGACGCATGAGTCCAACTGACTGCACGATTGGGCCATTTCTGCCAGTATCACAAACAAATGATGAGTTGAATCCCGGGGGCCCCATCCAGAGAATCACCAGCAGTCGACCCGACTAAGCTTACAGTTTAGGGTTTTCATTATTCGTTGTCAAGTAGATCATTGTCCGCCTCTCGGTCGCTTCCAGTCAACACAGGGCTGGGCAAAAATGGCTTCGCGAAGCAGACAGTCTTCTGATATGTGGAGTGCATGTCCTAGTCGGCGTAACTCATGTGTCGCACTTAATTCGTTCTCCCTAAAACCATCAGAAACCGAAAAAAACGTTCAGCTGTAGCACTCTTCCAGTACCTAGCTGCCGGGCCACCCGAAGGAAGCACGAGGGCTGGGATACTACCAGGTTGTCCAAGCCTAGACAGGGGAAGTAGAGAGGCGGAGGTGGGATTCGAACCACGGACCTTCCGGTCAGTGAATTCGCGCTCTTACCACTTGGACCGTTTCGCCCCGCGAGACGTACCTCAGCACTGCTAACCCGATGTTTCCAATGCTTCTGAAACATCGGTGGTCAAAACTGACAACCTTCGTATGCCCCATGCGTGTAGAGGCCACGTTTCTGATCAACGAAGCAGTATGGATCGCACTGCCGCAGTCTGAACTCTGCCCTTGACAGATAAACTGACGTTGTGTCAGTGCCATGAGTGTTGGAGGTACGCAGAAGCTGCCCTGGCCTTCCCGATTCGAGACGTAATCTCACCTCCAGACAGACAATCGGAACTTGCACAACTGCCCAGGTAAACCAACTTATCCACCACGTCGATTGGCTCACCTGCTAGAATGAGATTTGAGTTTGATCCTACCTAGTCTTGTAGCAGGTGTGAGGCACATGCTGCCAAACCACGTGACGGAACTAGTTAGGTTAATTAAAACAGTTTGCACTTTTGAAACATTTGAACAGAGGATAGCGATACGAAAATCTGCAAAATAAGCTTTCATAAGTAGAAAACGTCTGGAAATGGTAACGGCGCGTTTCTGAGAAGCCACGGCGCTCAAAACGCTCCACTTTAGCGATGCTTTGGAACGAGGGTGCCTGAAACGGTTTGAGAACCAGCACAAGCACGCAGTATATTACAACGGTTGAGGCATTGAACATTCATAGGGCTTTTAGATAAAACACTATGGAGTTCTCTCTTCACGGATCCCCCGAATCGAACTCCTGGACCGCCCATGCATCTCAAATCAGTTTTCTTATCGTTTGGCAGCATCTGTTATTCAGAAAGGTGGAACACTACTCCTAGTGTTCAAAGCTCTGGGCAATAAGCGTGTGAGCACGGGGGGCTCATAAAAAATCATCTGAAAGCGATTTGATCAGGGTCACAGTGGCGGCGTGAAGAACTACAGGAAAACTGCTATTCGGCGCAGAACTCAGGAACTGGGGTACTTGAATCTCAGAGTAGGGTGTTCTAAAAACATTTTTGGATCCAAATCAACCCGTGGCGTTTTAATTACTTCCTGTGTATCAATTAATTACCTACTTATGACACCCCAACATTGGCCGCCCTCAACCTACCCTCTGACTGTTTACCACATGATTAGGCTTCCTTAAGTTATATGCTTGCTAGCACCGCTCTGGTGCCGCTATGGCCGAGAAGCCCATCCCACGCAAGATTGGCCAAGAATTCGGGACGCTTGCCTGTCCGGCATTAAGGCGAGAACTGATTGCTCGAAAGTCTGGGCCCAACAGACAACCTAACCAAACGCCGGTTGCAAATGGCGCATCCAGAACGCGTCAGAATTTCCAGAAAGTCATAGCCACCTACGCTATATATATGAAGCGCTGTACAACTGTTCCTGACTTCGTTTTGGGCGTTTATATACCTTGTGCACCTTTGGTGGTTGTTTTTGACGTGAACGCCAGCTTGGGAGGCTCAGACCGAGAACTAAGCTCAGGGAAATACCGTTACACACCACTACATAAATCGAATTAACCGATAAGGACACCACTCCCGTCTTTCACCAGGCGACTGTCAGACCCTGCTACCCCATCATTTCTACCTCCACTCCGTCCAAAGATGTGCGTCGCAGTCAAAAGCCTCAGTACTCTACCCATCACTCCTCAAGACCGGTCGATCATCATCACCAAAGACAGCAACATCAATGTTGACACTGATGCTTCACTGCCGTACAACCATTAGGTTCGTTCAATTACTTTTAAAGCCCTAGAGCGAAAAGATTAAGAGAAAGGGTGGGTCAAACATTCTGAGGTGCTTACACCTCCAAGCGCTCAATCAGACAATCTGGAAAGAAGCTGACACGAAGGTCAATGGCATCGATTGGCCGCAATTTCTTGCGACGCCTCCAACCAAGAACAAGTGGGATCACGGGGACCCCATCCTGGAAGGCGCACAACACCGACAACACCCAAACTTTTCGTGATCTCTTTCATCTTCTGCCAGGCCATGCGGCGACCGCCGCTATTTGCGCCATTCTGAAGGAGGCACGGAAAACGACACTCGTCTCGGTAGGTGGTGCTTCGGCGTGTGTAGCACATGACCGAGCCTTCGTAGTTGGTGATGCTGAATGTTTTCCTCGACTGAGGTACCTGCCGCACAACCGAATACCCGTCTTCTAATCACGTCGTTACTAACAACGCTGACGCTGGTCGATGGAGCACTCAGACCGCTCAAAAGTCGATAATATTCTGAACAGTTCGCGTTCAAGCTTGTGTATTGTCACTAACTCACTCTTCCAAGGAACTTTAACTCTACAACAGCGACGTCGGTGATTCCCTAGTGTTTCATTGTTCACCATGATCCTGATATTCCTGATACCATTCACCTGCATTGCTAATCCCTCCACTACAACAGCTTCACTCATACCCTTTGTGACCCTGGCCATTAGCCCGAAGTTCAAGGCCGCGAGGCCCTGGCGAACTGCTCAGTATTCGCACAATGGGATTGCTTCACGGATTTGCAGACTGATACAACGGATCGAGGCTTTTGCCTGAGTTTCCCGGGTTGCTTTTGTTCTTGTCGNGGACTTGAGGCGGCAACCATTCTCGTGGCGGCCCGCTGGACACGCTCAATGAGGGTGACGTCTTTCGTACGTCCTGTGTAGACAACTTGGGTTGGGTACTCCAGGAGCAGACTGACGTAGGCCCCATAGAGTACTTGGAAGTCCATGCGAGTAATACGGGAGAAGGTGCGTCGGGTTATCCGTAAAATGGTGAATGCCTTATGGGTCGATTTCTCATGGTGTAGTGAGAAGGACTGACTCGTTTATCAATCGGCTCCGGCCTAAG
>NW_008751692.1:2068407-2080221 GCF_000715545.1 Opisthorchis viverrini
TTCTGAGCCCAAATGGCATACGAACGAATTCATATAGACCGAATGGAGTGGTGGTAGCAGTTTTGGGAATATCGTCGGGAGCGACAGGTACCTGGCGGTATGCTCTGATAAGGTCTAATTTACTGAAGACGGATTTGCCGTGAAGAGTAAGGGCAAAATCGTGCAGATGCGGAATTGGGTATTTGTCCGGGATAGTGACACGATTGAGTGCGCGATAATCGCCACATGGTCTCCGATCTCCCTCGGACTTTTCGGGGACCATATGTAGTGGAGATGATCAAAGGCTGCATGACGGTCGTATGATACCCAGTTGAAGCAAATGTTGGAATTCGGTCTTGGCTATGGCAAGCTTTTCCGGAGCTAACCGTCGTGGGCGGGATGCGGTGGGTGGGCCTTTTGTCGAGATATGGTGAAAAACATCATATTTTACGGAAGTCTCCTTGGAAGAAGGCTTCAGGATCTCTGTAAATTGATGAAGCAGCGCTGTGTAACGGTTATCCGGCAAAGCTGGGCGGATTCCAATAGAATTAATGGATGAAGCTTTGCCATTTATAGAGAGAGTCGTCGAAATGTCAAGCAACTGCCGTCTGTGGAGGTCAACCGTGAGACCAAATGACGTGGGGAAGTCCAGACCAATAATCGGTCTTTTAACGTCGGCCACTGTGAAAACCCAAGGGATCTGATGGCGAAGACATAGACCATAGGCCTTAATGCTCGTACCGTTGATTGCCTGCAGAGTATATGCCACCGGCTGTAGGTCATGCTTGCGTGTAGGAGGAATTAAGCTAACCTCAGCACTAGTATCGATAAGGAAATTCAAGGACTTGGAGCGGTCATATACGAAGAACAGGCGACAGGTAGGGGAGCCGGTTGCAGTGGTCGTCATCACTGACCGGCCATGGCGTTTCCCGAATTCGAAGGCTTCGTGGAGAAAGTGCAAGGTCTGGTGCGTCGGAGAGCGCGGTCGTCGAAGCGACGGTGGTAGTAGCACCAGCCAGGTTGTTCACTGTGCTTGGGAGTACGACTGTGGGATAGAGAGACCTAGATCTAGGTCAATGTTGTTGAGGGCGACCAACTAGTTTGGTGTCTTCGTTCACCTGGAGGGATAACTCAGAAAATTGAGCATTCATTGCATTGAACCCGACCTCCAGGTTAGATTGCGAAGTGAATTGTTGCTGAACGTTAGAGACCACGAATTGTCTGCAGGTTTCATGGACGCGGTCAGCCACCTCGGNTAGCTTCGCTAAGGAAGAATCCTGTTCGATGACAGAAATGACTTTAGGGACTCCAATGGGCAGGCTTTGTTGACAAAGATCTTTCAAAACCGTGTCGTTGACCGGATGTTTACCTTGCAGGTGCATCATGTGGCGGAGATGTTGTGACGGTGTTTTATCACCGACGTCAACACAGGAGAGAAGCTTCCGCAGATTCTGTTCATCGCTGGAAGCGGTACGAGAAATGATAGCTGCTTTGAGAGCATCGTACAGATCGGTGGACGGTCGGGTGTACATTAAATCACAGACTTCTCGGGCAACAAAGTCTGGTAAGCATCCTACCACATAATTGTATCTGCTGCTCCGCGAGATAATGCGACGCGATTCGAAAATGGCCTCAAGTTGAGCGAACCATAGCGTCGGGTCACGTGCACCGAATTCAGTCAACTTAACGCAAAACAACGTTGTCTATTTCGGGCGTCTGTGTCTGCTCAGAAGCCTTGCTGATGTGGAAAATAAATATATAAAAGCAAGGGAGTACTGCAGAGAAAAAATAAGGAATGATTCGGGCTCACAAATTATGTAGCGGACTAGGACCTAAAAAGCGTGTTAGGATAAATTGACAAGCAAAGTAACCAATACAAAATCACAAAATCACAATAGGAAAAGAATGAGTAGTCAAATGCGGACTCACGAATGTGTAGATCCAATGGTCCACTACACCGATCCAAATGCAGTAACTGGCTGTGAGAGGAAATATTCACTTGTCGAAATCTCCCACTGACGGTTCCGCGTGAGTGATATATTCCACGGTAGGAAAATTATTCACGGCTAAAAAATGTCACAGGGATTTATTGTGACGTTCAACAGTTGACATAAACACAGAGATTTAGTCCCACCGGTCCAGCAGTCAACAAACAGTTCAACGGAGCTTAAATACACTCGTTCAACAAGAAGTCAGCAGGTCGCACCGGAAAATTGTTTATTCGTAATATTAAAACAAACGTGATGATACAGTGTGAACGACAGTTACAAAGTGTGGTTCAAGTTCAGGAAGAATGGTAAATGTGACAACGGATTACAGACACTGCAGTNAAGTGTGGCTCAAGTTCAGGAAGAATGGTAAATGTGACAACGGATTACAGGCACTACATGGTCGCCAGCGCGAGGATTCGCATAAATAAGTGTGTAATAGTGCTTTAAACCGGGTTCAAGAAGGAGTGTGAACAACCGTCGGAGGAAGGTCATTCCACGTACGTACTATTCGAAATGAGAAAAATGTTGTCTAATGAATGTGTGGTCTGATCTTGAAAATTTTATTACTATGTCCCCGTCGTGTGTTTGCTGGGTCAACGTTAAAAACCTGTTTGCTAAGCCGTGCTCAAACCGTTGCTGTTTGTAGCTCTTTCTGCACCGTCTTTTTGGCAACCAGGTTTGCTGCTAATCAAAGATCTGCGGCAATCCTTCGCCTTCCTGGATTCTTGGGTGTTTTGGCGCGGTTTGACCGGAAAGATGTCTCTGTGAGGCCCTGGGCGTTGGCTGGCGGTACCAAGAAGTAATGATTTTGGTGGTGTTCCCAAGAGGCTCTTTTTGCGGAGGACTGTTCCTTGAACCCAACCAGCAGTTTTCTAAGCGGGCGAATTTTATGTGGCTTGTTTGACTGCAGTCGCTCTTCTATCGTGTTTGTGGGGACACCCGATCCGCCGGCGATCAGTGTGACCAACTGGATGGGCGAGGGATTTTCCGGACGGCTGTAGTCAGGATTGTGGTTTTGGCTATCGGGGTCCTGGGCGACGGTTGTGTGCACAAGCAGAGAGGCCGCTTTTGACGCAGTGGAGTTAGAGACTGGCTTCGCTGCTTGTCCCCGCACATCTGACTCCGTCCAGTTCATAGGCTGTGGCCTTGGTGTGTGGCGTTTTGTGCAGCGCTCGTTTACTAAGTTCCTGTTTCCGGTGTCATCCACACTACTTTATCGTCTTCGCTGCTTATCACTTGGGCTGGATCCATTATGGCTAATGCGCATCAGGTTGAATCTAAGTTCCTGCATCGCTCAGTCTACCGGGGGGCTTACATAGCTGACGGCGGCCCTGAATTTTCTTCCCGTACTCCCTATAATATCCGTAACTCAGGATGTTTACTCTCAACGTCGACATGTCGAACTGTCTTTAGACAAAACTTTTTCCTTTGCCTTATTCTAAACTATGGAACAAGCTCCCCTCCCGCATCCGTACTATCTCCCCTCACGTTGGCTTTAGAAAGGCCACGGATTCTTACCTTTCCGTCCAGGGAGCTGAGCGCCTTTTCGCGCCTCAGCTTACACTAGATACTTTTTTGAAATAGGCCCTAAGCCCTTCTTACCTGCGCACTCACCCCGACTGTCCTGTTACTATGTACTAGAACTTACACTTACTAGACTGAAACCCTTAGCATTAATCTGCAATTGCTAAAACCACCCTCTTTGGTGTTCTTATTTATAACCTGCCACTCTATCTCTCTCATATCCCTTCTCCGACCTTCAGCTTTTGTACCCAGCCCAATTATTCCTAGCCCTTCAAGCCTGGTCCCATCCCTGAGTAACTCTGTCAGCTCTATTTAATGTTTGTTGCTTTACTTTGGCTGGATTTAGATAACCGCAGCCAAACTAAAGCCTCAGTTCCACGGTGTTCCGAACCATTCTGCATCCCCTGAATACGCGCAGCGCACACATCAAATGGTTGGTCTGAAGATGCGCAATGAATGAAATACTTGTTTGGCCCCACAGCCCAATCATTCACACATGCACATAGCACTGGTGCACCTCCACTTGACAGAGTGGTTCACACCAATCCTTCGTTTTCGTTTAACCATAGTACACAGGCTCTAAACATCTCCATTCTACTCCAATTGCCCAAAAGGTAGTCGGTGATTCAGTTGCTCCCGCGACTTGCCTCTTCCAGTGGCTGTTTGCTGTTCGCTTGTTCAAAACGACTGAGCTGTTTTACTGGCCTGGCTTTCTCCCGACCGGATAAAATATCTGGTGGCTGGAGTTATTTATTATTGCACAAACCGCGCTTATGACTGCTTGGATGGTTTTCCACCTTGCAGATCCGGTAGCATGTATGAGGGATGAAAACCTCGTGTGGTGGACGGGTACGCCCTGAAAGGAGGGTCGTCCTGTTACGTTGCACGATGGTGCGTTCGTATACTCGTTACTCCTCCAGCAGCACGGGTGTATCGCCCATCGCCGGTGCTTCTGATACTGGCCTTTAATTCAGGAAAACCAAAAAAGAGCATCGTTGCTGTTTGTCTTTAGCTGGATTGGCCTTGTTCCGGTTGTCACTTGTCCCACAACACCAAGAAATACAAGCGGATGACAGCTGTCCAGCCGTTTGTTTTAAAAAAAGAATATGATAAAACATTCATGCATGGGGTGGCCTGAGAGTCCCTGTGAGGCTTACGGCTAACGTCGACGTGCAAGGTGTTGCCACTCTCGTCTTAGTGGGGTCACACTGACCCTAGTCCACTTAATCACTCAATCATAGCACAAATGTTCTTCCCTCTTGTCATCTAGAGCAATCATGTGCACAAAATGCTAATAACTTGTGATTTCCTGGTTACAAGCAGTCACAGCTAGCAATTAATGGCTGTTTTTTGCCATGCACTATTGATTTTCTGGGGTTCACAGCATTGACTCGGCAACTGGTGATCCTCAATCTTACTGTCCTGTTAGGTTGATGTAGTAGACCTCAGTTAAGCTACGATTCTTGCTACTTATCTGGGAAGCTGTTGCCTGTTCGCTTTTCACTTGTTCACTGTCGCTGCTGACATTAACCCCCCTTTCTGCACAACAAGAACCCGATGTCATGACGCTTTTGTGAGCAAAAATATACCGTCCGTTTTCAACTAGTCCAACAGCTAGCCCCCTGCTAGCTACCTCGACGACAAAGTTTTCACCTTCCTAAAACTAGGCACTTACTCTGGCCCAACTAGTACTTGGCTTCTAGATCAGCAATCTTATATCTCCCAACACCCACCACGCGCCACTGCTTTCATTCTATTTGTTTCTCTTCGCCCCTCTTCCTAAGCTTCACTTCTCGACCGTGGTTGCCCAAACGCCCATTGGAACTGTTATTCATTCAAACTGGCTATACCCACACGGTCCTCTAACAAAAGGGAAATAATCCGTGAGCCTAAATCCGCATGACTCCCTGTATCAATCTCCGTCTCACCCGGAACCGGCGTCTCACCATGGAACTGCGTATCCCTTCTCCGACCCTTGACGACCGTTACGGGGTTGTCCATAAACTGAAGCATCTCAGTGCGATGATGGCATGGCACTGTCACACCCAGTGAGATGGCACTCCCGCAACCATTTTCTCCAGAATCTCGACCGCAATCCCTCGCCCACTCAAGCCTGTAGCCACAACTTCGAGCAGTTCCCATCCGGCCACGTCTCTGAGATGAGCTCTTCCGCACCCAATAAATTTTCGCTCAGATTTGACTAGCCTGGCTTTCCTGTTGCAATTTAGACTTGCCTGTTGCTCAAGTTCAAATCCGTATACGGAGTTCAGACCGCTCTATGTATTAGCAACTTGCTCCCATCCAACCCACCCCCTGCACCTGACTTCCCTACAACAGTGCAACCAGCGAGTCCGCTTATCTTCAGATCAAACCACATGTTTCAGACAAAACTTGCCACGTGCTCCCAATTTGAATTATCCCATCTCCATCTCCACTTTTTCTCCTTGTGACTCCGGCCATTTATCTAACCGCCCAAGGTCACTCACGGCCAGCAATGGTTTTAGTTCAGTTTTAGTTCATGCCACCTGACTCCCTTTGATCTAGTCGAACGTCATGCTCATTTTTCCCAACGAGTTGGGAAATAACCTATTATTTCTATTTCATCGGGTATTCCCCACTGTTTATGACATTGTCCTCTTTTGGTGCAATCCGCACCCCCTCAAATCGTTCGGAATAACCAAATAATAATAATAATAATAAGTTTTATTTCCCATTTAGTTTATCGGAATATCACCATAAGGCCGGCGGCCGACAAACTGGTTGGGACGCTTACCCCTAAATGCACTTCAGTGGCTACGTTGCCACATACGCCTGTTCACACAATGCCATCTTCAGCGGTTATCTCGCATGCCTGCTTACTGTACCTCTCAAGAAATAGGAGGCTTACATGAAAAGCATGGGGCCTCATTAACAGGCAAACTGTCCAGAGCTGATGGGGCACATGAAATCATCTTTCTCTCTTTCATTTAGCTTGCGCTCTACGGCGTTAGTCGTAGTTGTCAGAAATTTATTCACGGCTGTCAAGTAGCTCCTCTTCGGATCCGAAAAGACGGACAAACACAGACTTTCGGGATACGCTGTGCTGGAACTCTGTGCTTCGGTCCAGGTCAACATCATAAGACGCCCCCTTTGTGGACAAGGTAGCAAGTACGCCCTTGCTTTTTCTGAATGAGCCCGAAGCGAGGAACGAAAAGTAATTTATTTTATATGGACTCACTTTTGGGACAAGCCTGAAGAGCACCACCACACAACGGGCAGGTTTAACCATCAAAACATTCGGCGTGATATGATACGCGATCTGTTGCACACCAGCGGTCACTCGCGGTAGTCGGCCGGTCACAGAGCACACAAAAGCCCAAGTCTGCGTTCCTAGACCGCCATCTGAGTTAAGGCGCAGTATCCTCGACCACCAACGACAGGCCATCAGTTGAAAACTTTGAGCCTTGACGCAGCAGGATTTGCCCCTGGACAATCACTCACTTGAAGATGGCTGTGACCTTCCTGAGTTCCAGCCTCTGAAGCTTATCCATTACCCGGTTCAATCGTTTATGAGGGCCGTCAAATGCTGTCGGTGGTGATTTGGGGACACGTGTAAGGGGTACGGCAGGTTGTAATCAGACAGCCATCGTTGGTGGATTGGGGAGCAAGCTAAGAAAAAGTCAATGACCAATAGTCCTTACTTACTGCTCGAAACGGACCGATCTCGAAACACCGAGAATAGGTGTGTGCGGGGGAGCCACATCGGCTGATAGGAAGGGCATGTGCATTCTCCAGCACAGGTGTCAACAGTATGGGAGCATCTGGGTGTTTGCACCACAACTATAAGTTCGTTTGCTCAGCTTGACCTCACATTCTTCGTTCCATCACTTTCATATGGCCATCTCATCGGTTGCGGTCCCAAGTGCCTCAACGAAAGAGCATGCATATGTTGTCATTCGACAGACCACGTTAAAAACGCAGGCGTCACCCTCCAAGATTTACCATCTGTCGCAATGGCACGATGCATTGTGTATCCAAGGCGCGCCCCTAGGCGGTGGTTTTTGTGTTCAGTTGAAATAGACCGGCTGGATCACGCCAGCCGGATCTGTTATTTTCACTCTCCATTTTCCGCAATTTGCAGTTTTCTTGTCATGTCTCAGAGAAGATACCTCTTGTTGTGCCCTTCCTCGTTTTGTTCAGCCCGCCACGTTCATATTACAACTATCTGATCTTGAATCAGCTCAATATTTCCCCTAACAGTAACTGTGCTCCTTTGCCCGATTTGGGGGTGACCACGTCAGCATCGAAAACACTCACAGTTTATGGCACTTCATTTTCCGCGCAATCACCTGAACCACGAATCACGTCAATTATGCTTTCATTCTGGCGGTAAAATTATGATCATGCCTGACGATATGCGACACAATTTGGAAATAGATACTATTATTATTAACTATCGCTCACAGCACTCACCACTAACCGAAGCCTCAACCGGGCCCATAAATAGCTGGTCCACCAAAGCCATTATTTCCCCGAATATCCCTTAGATTCCGACTCCATACATACGTGTAGCGGACTAGGACCTTATCAGCGTGTACAGATAAATTAACAAGCAAAGTAACCAATACAAAATCACAAAATCAAAGTAGGAAAGTAATATTGACTCACGAATGTGTGGACCAAATAGTCCACCACACCGATCCAAATGCATTAACTGGTTGTGAAAGGAAATATTCACTTGTCGAAATTTCCCACAGATCGTTCCGCGTGAGTGATATATTCCACGGTAGGAAAATTATTCACGGCTAAAAATGTCACAGGGATTTATTGTGACGTTCAACAGTTGACACAAACACAGAGATTTAGTCCCACCGGTCCAGCAGTCAACAAACGGTTCAACGGAGCGTAAATACACTCGTTCAGCAAGAAGTCAGCAGGTCGCACCGGAAAATTGTGTATTCGTAACATTAAAACAAACGTCATGATACAGTGTGAACGACAGTTGCAAAGTGTGGCTCAAGTTCAGGAAGAATGGTAAATGTGACAACGGATAATAGAAACTACATAGGTCTCTTGTTTAAATCACGCAAGTTAATTATCCAGTGATAACAACAGTTGTTTCGTGAAGTTCTGAAAGTATAGCACAATTGAATGCAATTTTTATTGGACAACCGACCATTGCCTTTACGTCGCCTTGTAGAGGATATTGAAAGTGTAAATCCAAGATATGTCTGGTCCAGGTGCACGCAAATTTGGAATTCGGGTACGGCAATTGTAGTTGACTGATGATGATCGAGATCACATTAATAAGCGGGAAGCCCGATGGCAACCAATAAATATTGCAGTATATATGCTGTGTAAATAACCTAAAGGGATTGTGCAAAATGCATAATCGCGCAAGCTAACAGTCGGTATAACTGGCCAATGTTGCTTGTGAAGAAGGAAAACAAGGAACCCAAATTGCCGTCGTGAAAACGCATTCTTGAAGGCTGGTGCAACCACATCGACAAGATTCACGTTAGAGAAGCTTGCCGCTGCGTTGTTGGACGAAAGATGTGTTGGCAAACACGAGGGAGATAAACAATCGTAGAGGCCTTGTAATCATTTCAATAGGCCGTGCCTGGGTAAAGCTGACACAATGTCCTGGAGGCACCAAGACAAAAGATTTTCTTCGGCAGTGGGCCCGTAATAGAAGTAAGGTAGCGATTATTTGAGAGCCTATGAGCAGTGCCAGCTGACGACACCGGGATGACATGGGTTTCCCACTTCACAGGAATCCTTTCCCGCAGCAGACAACGGCGAGTGATGTTCCGTTACCTCTTGGGTCCGTTTCACCTGGCAACAAGCGGAAATCAATTTATCTCACCAATGACTGAACAATTGTCGCGATCGTTCGAGGCGGTAGGCGTACCAAATCATAAGATGAAGACGATCAGTGGAGTGGTGACGCACCACATGCTTGCCAACCACGAACCAGGGGACAGGTTCTGACAACAGAATGTTTAGAAGTTGCTTGCAGGAACTAAGCATCAGGCGGCCAAGGACGACAACCTATCACCCACAAACTATCGACCTAACCAAACACAATAGCCTAATGGTCGAGAAGTGCCTGGGGGGCAAGGAAGTGACCGAGAAATGGACTCTGGAGTAAGTACGCCGAAAAGCTGCTCCGGCTTTTACGCTGTACCGAATTGGCAGGATGTGTATCAGAAAAAAACAATTCAACCTGCGAACACAGTGGTTAAGCCAACCACTTCGTGAGTCCTCACAAATAAAAGTCAGGGTTTCTGTGTAGAGGATTTTACTACTCAAGGACTGCTACTGCATTAATGATTCGAACAACCGATGATGCCAGGAAGGCTGAGAGATTCACATGCAGACAACTGAGCCAGGCATCCCCTCCAAAATATTTTTGAAATTCGCTTCCTTATCTATCCATTCGTCGTCAAGTATTAAGGACACAAATAAAACCCAATCGGTGCGCTGGGAAATTAAAGTATGTCCGCTAAACGGAACTTTACGAATGCGAAAGTCTGAGCTCCCTGCTTCACTGAATACAAGAAAATTGCGCAGTTGAGCAATTCGAAAAAGCCAGCCGGGTCGATGTGATAATCTTTGCATGAGTAAATTCAAAATGCAATCATAGGTGATGCATTCAGATCTGGAAACGATTGAGTCTTGTGCGTTTCACATCTGACGTGTGTTTGCAACAATGACCTCTGACTCGGAATGAAACATAGTAATTAACCATCTTTAGCGCCACACTGTAAATGGTGGGTAATATTTGTCGACGCTCATGATAACGTGGAGGAGAATTATCATTTTTCTGCGATGCTCAAATCGTGATGTTCATCTGGCAGCGACTTGCGGAGGGTCGCGGTTGACGTCTGGGCAAATCGGACCATTTAACACAAGATAGTCGTGTTTTAAGGATCCTAAGCGATGTTCAAAGGCCAAGATGCTATTCAGTGAGCGAGCAAGTCACAAACAAACGCTTGTTTCATATAGACGCATTCAAATCCACAGTATCGCGAGGAGCTCCGAAAGTATCGATGGGGTCAGGTGGTTTGCTTGCATAACAGAAGCTCAAAATGCCAAAAACATTAATTGAACTCTCAGATTACCGATAGCTGACTGAATGATCACCCCTACTTCTAACTGATCTGCCTCGACAGCGCTCTCAATTATGTGACTGTCAGAGACGCCGTGACCGATTCCCAGAAATCGGAGTGAAAACCATGAGAAACATGAGAAAAGTAAGAATAAATGAATTCATCAAGATGAACTACAGCGCTGAAAAGCACGTTTCAAACATTCATCGTTTCTCATAATAACCTCACCAAAATTGGTCAAACCCAGCAGATTTGCAGCGGATTTCACACTGGGCCAAATTCAAAACGGTACACCGCATAGGTTTCCCATTCCTTCGACACAACCACATTCACATATCTTCAGATACCTCCCTCTCTGTCTCTCTATCAAAAACACATGCGTTGCTCTAAGGAGCACAGATAGCAATGCGGCTCTGTGAGAATTAAGTTTTGGACGTATATCGGAATAGCCAGACCAACTAGAAATCCAGAATTCAGATCAGAGCAACAAGTAGCACGTATGTATTCGAACTGGCGTATATGCACAGCATATGGAATATTAAAACAAGAGAATAATGAATAGAGCAATGAATAGAGTATCAGTCATGTTCACCACAGACCATTGGCAATTGATCAAGATAAAATGTGTTCTCTCCGAAACACTGATGTTGAGAACTCACAAATCGCCAACAGTTTCGTCTGTTCTGTATTGCCTCATCCGGTTACCACTGTCCAGATTTGTCATATCTGTGAGATGTGGCCCCATTCAGCCTAAATTGCACGAAATTCGCCAGACACACTCACTTACAAACACGATATCATTAACTGATGTTTGCTGATTTGTGACCAAATATTCGTCCCAAACGGTTTTACGCGTAGGCACTGAAAGTCAAGTAGTTTGTCACTTGATTTGCGTGAACATGAAGAAATTTGTCTCTTCGCCTACACTAATATCTTGTTCTCATGGATCGCGAATGCAGCACACCTGATGGGATCCACGCAATAGGCAAATATAATGGCGATCTCTTGAAGATGAAGCTTATGAAGCTTATGCCACGAATTTCTGGAAAACCCACGGGTAACATTTGTTTCCGTGTATTGTATTTGCACCCGCTCAATGCTCTTGTGGCTGCAAAATGATTATCGTAAAACCGTGAACTGCCATCAGAATTCCCCGATAGAGTTCGGCCTCTAGAAACAGGCTTTGCGCGATTGCTGTTTAAAGGGATGATTAAACAAATATCGCAAGG